>NC_143057.1:64818833-65128250 GCF_052426305.1 Pelodiscus sinensis
TGTTACCCTGACCACAACTCTAGTTTTTCATACTTGCTATTGGGTCATCCTACTGGAGGGGTGATTGCTGGAGCAGCTGCAGCTATTAGATATCAGGGCTTGAGAAACTAGTGTGGATTGTTGGGAAAGGATTGGTTGGCAGATGTGGGATGACCAGAAGGGAGGAAAGAATTTCAGGATGGCAAAGGCAGTCTTTTGAGATGTGCTAAACTGGGCCTGAAGCTGCAGTGACAATGCACCAACAAGTAATATCCTATACTCATGGGAAAAGTGGTTGTAATTTCCCTCTGGAAGCTCATCACCCTCAAATGCTACTGGTCCCTAGCCAACTGATTTGGCATGGGAAGATTGAATGTCATGGCTTTTGCCGTGCAAGTGTGTGAGATGCCGTGTACTATTGCACCGTGTTGTAAAGACTGGTAATGCTCAGAAGATTATTGATCACTTTGCACATATGGATTTCGAAAACTATAGTGAGACAATTGATTGGACAGACAAACCTGTTATCTACTTTCCTTCTGCTACCCTTGCTCCCCACCTCCGCTTCATAGCTCAGCATTTATAAACAGAAGGCATATTGCTCCGTGATGCTCCAACGTCTGGTTGACCATGGTGGCAGCTTTACAAACATAGAAGCAGATTGGTCTGGAAGATTCCATAATGCTGGTATCTTTTGGAATTCAGCTCTTTACCTTCTTGGTTAAAGGATGGCTTGCCCTCAGGGTCATGATGGACATCAAGGTGTGTGGAGATATGCCAAGTTTCCCAAGATAACTGGAGCTATCTTTTGCTTCCCTGGTTAAAGAAGTCATTCACAGGCCACTTGCACAGAAGGAAGGTACTGTTTAACATTCACCTCAGTGGTTTCTGAATAATGGCTGTGCTGTGTTCATTTGGCCATTTGAAAGGAAGAGTTGCAGTCTTTGTGGAATAGGTTGGTAGTTTCCACGGGGCGGAAACATACCAAAGATTATAGCTTCATGTTTTACTTTCCACAATATTGTGAGGGTAAAGGCCTTAGTGATGGTTGGGAGAGTGAGATGCTAAGACTCGATCAGCAGTGAATGCAGTCAACAGAACATCCAGTAGAAAATGGAAACGTCCAACGATGTCACTCTTATACAGACTCTCATGTTTGAAAATGTGCAGCTGAACAGACTGCTGTTACCCCATGGAGGGAAGGGGGGGTTGGAATGGACTGTGAGCAGTGCAGTCTGATTTATGGGTGGAAGATGTGGCATGTTGTGGCATTCCTTTCTTTAACTTCTGTCTGAGCCTAAATACTTCTTGTAAAACCCTGTGAATTAATTAAAATGTACAGATTTTTCTCTGTAAAATGCACGGATGCATCTTTGATTGTTTAATAATAACCATTTAAAATTAAATCTATGGTTTAGCAAACAGACATTCGAAGTGCCACACTGCAGTGGAGGGCAGAATACAATAGGGTGTGGTAGAATGCAAGTCACAGGCAAATATATGCCTTGCCCCATCTCTTGTTTTTGGGCCTTTTATATTGACTGCTGATGCTTGAAGTTACCAGGGGTGTTGGATGGCTCAAAAGAGCTGGTCCCAGGCACATCTGTTGTTGCTGATCTGAGCATGGGCCCGGAAGGGAATGACCAGTGGGGAGGCATTGCTGGTGTTCCCAGTACATTGTATGGTCAAAGTGCCGCAGAACATGACTGGATCCTGGTTTACAGCCTTTTCTTTTCTGGTGCCCTAATAGGAGCAGGGCATTGTGGCTCTATATTGTCTCCAGAAGTTGCTTCTGCCTCTCTCTGTCTTTTCTAATACTGCTATGGCAAGACTGGCCCTAACCACTGCAATGCTATCTTTGGTCACTCCAGTGATCTTTCTGGAAATCAGTGTTTCTTCTTAAATTATAGCTTCCATCTATCTGTTAGGTTTTTGGATTTTTTTTTGTGTGTAGGATGGGGAGTTTCTTGCAGGTTGTGGAGATGGGAGAGGTTTCTGTAAATGTTCTGTAAACGTTTCAGCCTGAGTTTTCAATCCCTGTCTTCCTGGTTACTCAGCCATTGGTAAAGGGCCTGTGTCTAAAGGTCTGGCTCCTGCAGATGCTGCGGTTGGGGAGTAGGGAAGAAACCCACAAGCAGGTATTATTCTTACTCATATTGCTCATAGAGAGGCTAAGTTAGCACTTTTATATGCATTTCTGGTTTTCCCTTCCAAAGAGTCTTCCTGGTCTTGGGGAAATTGAGAAAGGGTAAATGGTGTATATGAGGGCTGTATTGGGATGTCTATTTGCACAGTATATGCTGTTTGGTTAGATTTTGTGCCTTGGAGGCTGGGAGATGGATATTTGAAATACAATCCTAGTTTCAGTTTGCAGTTCGACTCATTTGGTATCAGATGGCTTAGGTCAGGCCTATGCTAAAGGGAACATTGAATCAAGATATACGACTCTAGCTATTTAATTAATTTCCCTTCCATCATCACAGTAGGAGGCTGACAGTAAATGCTCCCATCAGCCTCACTTACTTGTCAGAGAAGCAGGAGTACTGCCCACCAGCGGGGGCGCTCTCTGAGTTTGTTTTAGTGAGTCTTAACTAGATTTGCTAAATTGAACTCCAGAAGATTGATCACAGCAGCATTGATTTTCCGTTCAGTAAAGATGTGGCTTTAGGAAGGGGCATCTGGGAGTGAGTTGGGTAGTAATCCCTCTTATGTCCTCTTTAGGGGGGGATTACTAATGATGTTACTCGGAGGTAGATAACTAGAAGGCAGAGAATGATCTTATTCAGAAAGGCAAAGGGCAAACCCTTGAAATATGCTGTGAAGTTGTTAGTTAGCAGCAGATGCCCCAGAAGTGCAGCAGGAGTGAAAGTGAGTTTGAGCTGTACTGGGGGAAATGACCATGCGGCTGTCCCTCCTAATGGCAGGAACAAAATAGAGCATTTCTCTGCCTTAAATTCTTCTTTATCTCCCCTGCAGACGTGATGAAAATAAAGAGAAAAATAGCCTTCTGCAATGATTGTCTGAACTGTTAACTGGTCTCAGTTTTTCCTCGGTGTATGCCTGTGAAAAGCTATTATGAGCTTTATTCTCCCTAAGATAAAGCTCTTTTCCTGTAAAGAATGAGTGTGATATGGCATTTATAGCTATGTAGGGAGCTGTAGTCTTTGTACCTTTATGGCCATGCAGTGCTACATCTACCTCATGTAAACTGACAATTCTAAACAGATGTCTTAGTAAATTGTTGAATTTTCCACAATTGAATGTTTCATTATTTGAATTTGCTGTGGCTGTGCCATGTTGTCCAATTCCCACTTGGAGCTGGAGAAAAAGGTTGGTAGAGGCAGCATTTGCTGTGCAGGACAGATACAGAATAGGGAAAGGAAATCGATAGATGGGCTTGTTGTCTTTGTGCTTTTGGATTGAAAATGGTCAGGGCTTCAGCACGGCGCGAAGGCAGATTACCCGGTTTTGAAAATATACGGGGGCAAAACAGACAGCGTGAGCCATGGGAAGTAGGGAGAAAAAGCTCTTAACTCACATTGCCTGAAATGGCTTTATCCGGAACAGAACTAATAGAGGAGTATAGCATAATAATAATAATAATAAATGGTAATTATAGATACTAATATGATGAGTTTTCCTTGATAGGATTGGCCTTCTTTTTTCTGGTCTTTGTGTCTGTCTGGGAATTTCCTAAATGGCAGGATTTCAGCTTTCCTGTGAACTGACAGGTGTCATGGTCCTTAGTCCTCAAGAGAACTAAGTTCAGGGCAGCTCGTTACTGGCCTTTTTGCATACAAGTTCCAATAACTTGCTGCTTGTCTTCTTGGGGTGGGAACAAATGGGGGGAATCATAACCTGCAGCTGACAAGGTTCTTGGGTTAGGTAGTTGTGCATTTGATTAAAATCCTGTCCAGCACCTCAAAAACGCAGAGATCACATGTCCACAATGGACCCTTTTCCTAGTGTCCTTTATTTTAAAGACTTTTTTCCTGACCTGTTTGCGCTTCATCCTGCATTGGTTGGCATCCTGGTTGTCACCCTTGGTGACCATCTGGTTAGCAATGTTCACTAAACATCTCTATTCTGGTGGTGGCTTCCAGCTCATCTCAAGGGAGTTTCTCGAAACATGTCATAAAGCTTCTGGAGTAATATCACCGTAATGCTGGTACACTCAAATCTATGACAAATGGGTAAATATTGGCAATGCACTACTGATATACAAGGAGACCAGCATATGGTAACCTTGATGCTGAAGCAGTGTACATGTACATGTAAATGGTCACTCACAAAAGCTGTGTGGAATACCAGTTAGAACACTGCCAAAGTGTTGTGCAGCATCATAGTGTGCAGATGAACTATAGACCAGACTAACTTGGTTTGCATCAGACATCTTCCATTTTCAAAGAGGACTGCAGAGTTTGTGATAAATGCAGAATTAGTGCATTGTAATGAATTGTGTTGTCGTGTATACACAATTTTTTTCTGATCAGATCAATGGGAACTAATCTGATTTAACTACTTCATGTAGACAAGCCCTTAATTAGTTGATAAGAGGGGCATTGGCTATCCCGCTGCTTCTCTGCCTTTGAAATGTTCATTTCAAGAGCCCATGGCTCTTGTTCATTTCAAGAGCCCATGGCTCTTGTTCATTTCAAGAGCCCATGGCTCTTGTTCATTTCAAGAGCCCATGGCTCTTGTACATTTCTAAGGCAGAGGCACAGCAGGGAACCCAAGTGAGTGGGGACTGCTTGGGTCGCCACTCAAGCTGTTTCTCCTGCTGCCCCTCTGCCTTCCCTGGCCCTGCAGAGACACTTCTGGGGAGAACCAGTTTAAAAAGCCTGCTCCCCTCCTCCCCCTGCAGCATCAGCTCCTGCTTCCTCCCTTGGTGCCTCTGATACAGAAGCAGCAAGGGAGGGGGAAGCGACTAGTTGAGTAGTGACTCGACTACCTGATGAGCCTAAACTTATATAGTAGCTTACATCCCTAGCTGAGAATAGAGCACAGGAGTTTATCCCGCTGCCACTATCTGCCTCTGCTCCTCCAGGTGTTTATTGTACTGAGTTGGCAATAAACCTGAAAGCTCTACCTACTACTGCAGATTTAACCCAGAGTCTTCAGTTGCCTTTTTTGAATAAATCTAGTATTAAATTATCCAAATATTGTACTGATCCTTAAGACATTAGTAATGTGACCAAAAAGCATTTAGATAAGGTGAGCAGAGTACTGAAGCCATTAACGAAATTTGGAAGCATTGTACATAGAAGTTATCTTCACCTTACCTTTTGCAGATGTTTTGTAATTCCAGTAGGGGTTTGTGAATTAAAACAGTCACTCCAGTACTAGTAACTTTCCCAGAATGTTTGTTCCAATAACCGTTTAAATATGTCATTGATAAAAAGCAAGACTCTGTTTAAAACGACTACTTTTAAATTCTAAGAATCTTTCATTTAAATTTTAGTTAAGGTTTTTTTACATACTGTGTATTGAAGCTATTTTCCAGCAATTTTGTTTGCTTGGAAATGTACCCCCATACTGCGTGCGTGCGTGCGCTCACATGTGCATGAGAGAGATTCAGCGAGAGACCCAATCAAACCCACTACTACTACTTTAAATTCTGAGTTTTATATTTATGTACTTTAAGGTAGTATAACACATTTAAGGTAGAATGACAAATTTTTATAAAACTGTCTTCATTATTAAACGTTAGAAGTAAATGTTAATGAGTACCCCAGGCAGGCTGAAGAAAAGTGGCTTTAAGCAAAAATGGTTGCTGCTGCCTTATGTAACAAGTTTCAATTAAACTTAACAATTTAGCAGTTCAGATTAAAATTTAACAATGAAAACTCATTTCTAAGGGAGCACCTCTTTTAGGCTTCCTTTAAGCTTGTCTGCATGTAGTCTTTATATGTTCCGCTTTTCTCGTTTGACGAATAGTGACAATCCCGCATATATACTGTTGTAGCATCACTGTGAGGAGATGGAAAGAGAAATGGATAGTGCAAGCTCTGCATATAAAGTCCCTGCCCATCTATACTGTTTTTTTCTTTACTTCCTGTTTCCGAAAGCATGAAGCATGTCTCTGTTCTCATGCTTATGTTTTTCTCACCCTTAGTTGGAAAATGAGGGACGATAAGAAATGAGTGTGCCAGAAAGTAGAAAACCAGCAGGGAGAAATTATACAGCAGAGAGTCATCCCTTGCTAGCCTGCATGAGGGGTATTGCTATCCTACCCCTAATGAGTATAGCAAGAACGATAAAATATGCTTTTATGGGCTCTCTTCATTCCCTACTGTTGAATAAACTGCTTGGTCACGTACAGCTTTGATATTACTACTCTTTCTATAGCTTACAGAGAGCCTCTTGTTTGACACACTTACTTAAAGTTGAAGCTCAGACTTAAAAACACCTTGGGAATGGAGGTTGTTCATAACTTTGTAATTTTAGCAATTCTGAACAAAATGTTGGATTTGTTAATACTGGGTCAAAGAGATGTTTATCTTGTTAATTGGTGTTCAGAGAGATTTGATTGTGGTTGGTCTATTCTGAGGGTTGCCACAAAACACAACATTGCTAGATGAGTAAAGGATTGCATCTTCCTTGCTTATGGATAAATTGAATGCAAGTATCCTGAGCCAATCAAATCTGTCTCTGCTAAATGGTTTGTGATTTCCCAGGCTGAGAGCGCCAAAACCTCCACATCAAAGGAGATGGAGCTATCTTTTATCTATAGGTACATTGTCTCTGCGCAGAGTTCTCCAAGAAAGAGAAGGCCTCATCCCCAACATATTGCTTAGTACATCTACTGTCCTTTACTATCTCTATTGTAGAATAGGAAAGGGGGACGTACTGAGGAAAGTTTCAGAGAGTTAGCTGAAAAAGTCCTTGAAAACAACAACAAATAGACCAGCAGCACATTACAGACTAATAAAAAATGAAGATATCATCATGGGTTTTAGTGAGTATAACCCACTTCATTATTTGCTGGTAGCTCATTTTGTTTTAATCTTCTCCTAATCTGCCTGCCTTCCTTGTCCTTAAGAGAAGCACCATCTTTTCTTTTACCATGTTCTCTTCTTTACTACTTATTTGTTGTGCTGGAAAAGAGTATGTAAACTAGGACTTAAATATAGAACTTGGTTGATACCTTTGTTGCTTACTTCCTAGTAAGTCATAATACTTCATGACTACGTCTACACTGGCATGATTTTGCGCAAATACTTTTAACGCAAGAATTTTTGCATTAAAGTATTTGCTCAAGAGAGTGTCTACACTGGCATATGCCTTTGCTCAAGAGATGTGCTTTTGTGCAAAAGCATCCGTGCCAGTGTAGACGCTCTCTTGCGCAAGAAAGCTCTGATGGCCATTTTAGCCATCGGGCTTTCTTGCGCAAGAAATTCATGTTGCCTGTCTACACTGGCCTCTTGCTCAAGAACACTTGTGCAAGAAGGCTTTTTCCTGAGCGGGAGCATCATAGTTCTTGCGCAAGAAACACTGATTTCTTACATTAGAACGTCAGTGTTCTTGCCCAAGAACTCCCTGCCAGTGTAGACAGGTGGCAAGTTTTTGAGCAAAAGCGGCTGCTTTTAAGCACAATCTTGCCAATGTAGACACAGCCCATGATTTTTACTATTCTTATTGGTAAGATGAAAAAAGGATTGACAGAAAGAATCGCCCATGGATATTTTTTTTTTCTTTTTTTCCACTAATGGTGGTCTGAAACTGGAAAATTTGGAGAGATTCAGAAATTATAAATATAGAAAGGATCATTGTGATAATTGAGTCTGACCTGTTATATAACAGAGGCCATAATGTTTCCCTGAATTAATGCCTATTTGAATGAGCGCTATCTTTTAGGAAAACATCCAATCTTAATTTAAATTTTGGCAGTGATGGAGAATCCCCCACAACCTTTGCTAAATTGTTCCAATGATTAATTACCCTCACTGTTAATTCTGCTCCTTTTTTGCTCATATGAATGTATCTAGAATCAGCTACTAGCCTTTGAACTTTGTTAGACTTTTGTCTGCTAGATTGAAGAGTCAATTATTATCAAAACTTTGTTCCCTGTTTAGATACTTAGAGACTGATCAAATCAATTCTTGACACGCTTTTTTATGCTAAACATATTGAGCTCCTTTGAATCTTTCACTGTAAGTCAAATTATTCTCATGATTGATTATGAATGCTCTCCAATTAATCATGTCCTTTTTGAATTGTGGACACTGGGATAGGCACATTATTTCTGGGAGCATCACACCAGTGCCAAATACAAAGGTGTAATATTGCCTCCTTATTCCTGATACGTTTGAGGTTCCTTCTCACACAAAGAGCTCATGTTCAGGTGGTTATCTACTGTGACCTTCAAATCTTTTTCAAAGTTATTACATCCTCACAGTATTTTTCCATCGTTAAGTATGGCCTGTGTTCCTTGCCCTTAGATACATAATCACATTTGGCCATATACAAATGCATATTGCTTGAACAAAAACTCTTGATTCTCATTTACATATCCCTGTATTACTAGCTTTCAACTTAGTATTTGGACAGGTAATGAAGTATTTGGAAAGAAGATGAAAACATGAGCATTTTGGATGTAAAAAGTGAAAAAAAAATTGTTTTGCAAATTAAGTTTATCATGAATGCTCTATAAGATAATAGAGGGACAGCCACAGGAATAGTCAGTAACAGTTAGCCATATCTGTCAAAATGTGTAAGACTGATACTTACATTTACATTATGTACAAGTGAAAAAATACAGAGCTGTTTGGAATAGACGTAGTACTAGGTAACTGCAATTTGTTGGTTGAATTCTTCATTCGTTGAGAAAATTCATCTTTAATACTCTGCTTTTAAAGATTTAAATTTTATATGGCACATATGAAAATGTTTGTCCAACAGCTATGAATCACTGATTTTTTTTCTTACGGACAAGGGATAGTTTCAGCTATGTTTATGGAATGTTTGAACAGGCCTACTCATCTATGTGCATCTGTTTTTAAATATCAGTAGCAGTAGATTTTTTTTTTTTAATAGCAAGCCTGTAGTAGGATTGGACAGCAACGCGCTTAGTTTTTTTTAAACTCTGGCTTATACAACCTTTTTTGAATTAGTCTGTTTTGTATATGCTCAACTTGACAGTGTTACAAGGAAGATTAATTTTACCTTATTGTAAAACAACTGATTGCTTTTTTTTTTCTCCTATTCTTTCTATACTAGACAATAACCTGTCATACAACGGGATTTTTCGGGACTCTCCTCCATGTCTCTCTCTCTTCTCCTCCTTCTCTTCCTCCTCTTGCTTCCCCCCCGCTCTCTCAGCTCTCCTCCACCTCCTGTTTCTCTTTTCCTCCCTCTCCTGCCTCTCACTCGCCCTTTCTCTTCTCCTCCCCCTCCTGCCTCTCATTCGGGAGCTGAGGAGCCCAAATGGCTGTTTGGGCTCTCCGTTCACCGTGTGAGGGCAAGCAGCTAAAGCAGCTGTTTGGGTTCCACAATCCTCATGAAACACAGGGAGCATGGAGCCTAAACGGCCACTTGAGCCGCTTGCTCCCCTGCAGCGGCCCGGCGGAGCAGCGCAGAACTCAGCCGAGTGCCATGGTGGGAGGCGAAGGGGGGCGGGGTGGTGACGTACACAGCCAGGCCCCAAGCGCTGGCCGTGTACATCACCGCCCCGCCCCCTTCCCCTCCCACCGTGGCGCTCGGCAGAGTGTTGTGCGCTCAGCCGGGCCACCGCGGGGGAGGGAGATGGGGTGGTGACGTACACGGCCCCATCCCCTGGCCATGTACATCACGGCCCCTCCCTCATCCCATCCCGCTGTGGCGCTCGGCTGAGTGCTGCACGCTCTGCTGGGCTGCCGCGGGGGAGCCCAAATGGCCACTTGCACCTCTTGTCCCCTGCGGCGGCCTGGCTGAGTGGCACAGCACTCAGCCGAGCGCCATGATGGGAGGGAAAAGGGGGGTGGGGCGGTGACGTACACGGCCCCGCCGCCTCGCCGCGTATGTCGCCATCCCACTCCCCTCCCTTCCCGCCGTGGTGCCTGGCTGAGTTCTGTGCCGCTCAGCCGGGCTATGCCGGGGGAGCAAGTGGCGGCAAGTGGCCGTTTGGGGTCCACGCTCCCTATGCAGTGGTGCGCAGAACTCAGCTGAGTGCCACGGTGAGAGGCAAAAGCGCCCCCCCAGAGGCGAGTCTGGAATGTTAGTGTTACAGACTCTCAGACATTGGGCTACTATATATGGGTATGTCTACACTACCACCCTAGTTCGAACTAGGGTGGTTAATGTAGGCAACCGAAGTTGCAAATGAAGCCCGGGATTGAAATATCCCGGGCTTCATTTGCGTCTTGCCGGGCGCCGCCATTTTTAAAGCCCCGGTAGTTCGGACTCGGTGCCCGCGGCTACACGCGGCACAGAGTAAGTAGTTCAGATTAGGCTCTGTAATCTGAACTACCGGTACTCCTCGTGATTATTGTGGCTGTTACATTGCTCATTTACGAATTTGTTTACCTCTTTATTTTCCACAGCCATGTAACTTGATTTAATACAAAACAACCCTCATTATGTGAAGGTACTGATAGTGATGGTGGTGGCAGGATGAGACCATAACATGAATAATCAGGAGAGGAGCCCAGCTGGGCCCTGAAGTATGCCTTGACAGATGACAAAGGCTAAAGGCTACTTTTCCAAAACTTGCTATCCTATATGGGTTTTAAGAGCTCTTCAGGATGAGTGGCACAAGAGCTTTGGTGTACAGAGCTAAGCTTCAGACAAATCTCCTGGGCTTTAGTTAGCATTCTCATAACTGAAACTCTGTTAATTAGGGCTCAGATTACTGCGGTTCACTTGTATTCAGAATTGTATAATATAATTGCTCATATATACAAGGTAACTTTTTTCTACACTTATCAGACAAAACGTTGAGTGTGTTTTTACTAAAAAATTCCTCTAAAAACCCTACCTTAAACCTCTCTGATAAAGTGGGCGAATCTCTTGCATTTAGGCAATTGTCGCTGCTACTTTTTCCTTTTTAGACATAATGATAGTGAGTCTCATCTTCAACTTAGCGTTTGTAATTTGACATGCATTAGCAATGTGGTGACCATTTTTTTTTTCTGAACTCATTTTAGTAATTCTTCTATAGTAATCTCTGTTTACAGCAGTTTGTGTTTGTCTATATTATTAAGAAGGGTACACTGAAATAGGAATAGTTTTTGTCGAAGCAAAAACACGCTCCTCTCTGTTTAGGTGGCTAACAACTGATTTGCTTTATTGATCAATAAAGCAAAGTGAGCCAAACATGGTCCCAGCAAAGTTGGGCCCAGTAAAGCTGCTAATACAATCAATCCTAGTATCTTTATATACTTGGCCAAACAGTCTGACGTCAGGGCATCCAATTACAGAAATCCTCAATTAAATTTGGAAAAACAAAGCCTTATTAACAAGATGGCGGACAGGTACGAGGGAGTACATCTCCTGTCCCAACCAGCCCAACCAGCCTTATTAACACATACCAATAGCCCATCCTGTAGGCCTCTTCTCACGGGGTGACAGAAAGTTCACTCTGGTCTACGTGCTTGAGAGAAAAGCTGAAATGGTTTCTGATATACAAGATGGCTTCTAGCTAAACATAAAATAGCTTCTACATTTTCTTCAGCTCTTGCCTTGTAACATGCAAGTAGTTGTCATAACTTTAAATATTGTCAATTCTTATGTGATAAAGCAGCCTATTACCTTGTGAAACCATTTCTCCAAAATGCTTCTAAAACCATTTCTCCAAAATGTCTCCTCTGGTAAATGTATAGATTGTATAATTTTATTTATGCTAAGGTTCACAACATTCTGTAGATAAAATAGTGCAAATTTTCATTATTATAATGTTACGTACAGGCAGTCCCCGGGTTACGTACAAGATAGGGACGTAGGTTTGTACTTAAATTGAATTTGTACTTAAGTCGGAACTAGCATCCAGATTCAGCCGATGCTGAAACTGACCAGCGGCTGACTACAGGAAGCCCGAGGCCGAGTTTCAACAGCAGCTGAATCTGGATGCCTGGGACAGAGCAGCTGGGACGCTGCCGGGTTGGTCCCCGCAGCACCGCACCTCGGCGCTGCAGGGACCAACCGGCAGTGCCCCAGCTGCTCTACCACAGGCGTCCACGATAAAAGCATGGCCTGCTGTGGGCTGGGGCGCACTAGCTGCGCCCCTCCTCCTCCCCCCAGCAGACCATGGAGACGGTCTTAATGAATAGATTGGTGGAAGCTGTTGAAATATGTGGAAAAAATACAGTCTAGAGCAGTGGTTCTCAAATGTAGCAGACTACCGTATCTCTCTGAGGTCTGGTTTTGTCTTGTGTATCCCAAGTTTCACCTCAGTTAAACTTGCTTATAGAACCAGACACAAAAATACAGAAGTGTTACTGCGCACAAGTACTGGTATTTACTTGCTTTCTCATTTTACCATATAAATACAAAACAAACTGGATATAAATATTGCACTTAGATTTTAAAGTGATACTTGAGTCTGTTTTGCATTTGAGTCTTGTTTGAAGCTGGAACCCTGGGATAACAGGGATGAATGAAGCTTGAACTTCACTGCCTGGGGAGGAATCATGTAAATTTGCTTTGCAAAGGCCCTTTATGGTGTCAGGCCCCAGGCAATTGCCCTGCATGTCCCCCCTTAATGCCAATCCTGCACATACACCCCCAAATTAATCTTTCCACATCCCCAGGTTGAGACACTGATATCTAGATGAGTTCAATACCCCCTGGAAGTCCTCTCTGTATCCCCAAGGATATATGAGACTCACGAGTCCACCGGATACAGAAGGGGGTAAGAAGTCATTGGTAATCTGAATTTGTGTAATAACTATTCAGTGTACAAACTTGAGTGGACGTAAGTCTTCAAGATAAAAGAAATTGCAAGAAGGTAACTTTGATATCTTGAACTTTACTGTGTTGGCAGTTCTTGGAAAATCTTTTTTTCACTATAAAATTAGTCTTATTTGGGGAATTTTTTTTTAAACAACACATTAAATATTCTAGAACTAGAAACAGCCATGTTGTTCAGGATGCAGAAATACCCTGTCAAGAGACAAGATTATGAGAATTCCACTGTTTTTTTTTATTCGGATGTGACAATCTCTGTGATATTAAGATGCCTGCTGAGCTCTTCATTATCAGAAAGACAGACAGATTGCAGGCATTTTAGAAATGAGATCTGGAAATAGTTACAGGGCTGGTGGGACTTATTTAAGATTAAAAATATATGTGGTGTTCGGTTACCTAAGTGATGACTACATAGGAAATAAATCAACAAATATTTGAAAAGTTTAAACACCAAGGATAGCCAGAACTTATTTAATATATTTTTATATCCAAGTTAGAGGAGAACTGAGTAAGAGGAAGATTGGCAAGGGTGGACCAAGTTGGGTCCTCCAACTTTCTGATTCTTTCCCCAAAGGCACCTTCTTTACCCAGCTATCATAGTTCTATAACTCAAGTGATAGTGGTCTGCATAGCAATGGTGAAAGCTCAGGGCTATGATGATGATGCATATGAGAGTTGTTTCAGTTGCAGATAATGAAATTTGCTTTCATTTACTTTTAAAAAAGCAACTAAGAAATTACACAAAGTTTGTGTTTAAAAGTGTTATCTTTTAACTGTAGGTTTAGATAATCTTTTTATAACTGTACAGAGAGAGAGACTAATTAAAAGAAAGAGGTGTTTGTCAGTGATTTCTCTTGGTTTGTGGAATAGCTTTCCTAATAGGAGGCAATGAAAGCGCTGGAAAGAATACTCTTAGGGGGATAGTTGTGCTAGCAAGTGGTCACTGAGGTAGGTGACAGGTTTTTTCCACTTAAAATTACTATGAAAAAAATACTGATGTTGTTTCTTTTAGAAAATTCTGAAGTTTCAATCAACTAGTGAGAGCCAATGTGTAGGTGTGCTTGAATGCACATGAATGGTCAATCTCCCTCCCTCCGAAGTATCCCTTTTATCCAGTGTGAAGAAGCACAAAAGGGTTCAAATGATTTTTTTTCTTTCCAGATCATAATTAAAAATAGTATACACTCACATAGTTTAGCTAAAGCAAATAGTCTCTCCTTGGACAGGCTTTGGAGGTTCCAAAATCCAGTGACTCTGATATAGTTCTTGTAGTGGGTTAACACATTGCTTCAGGCCTGTACGTAGGGAGGTGCAAATGCCCTCTCCTCATGGTCTGCCAAGTAAGCATGACGAGCCTCTGTTAGAAGGATGGGAGAGTGCTGTGTTGTGGGGGAATGAGCAGGTGGTGTTGGTGGCAGCATGGCAGGGCTTTGTGAATGGTGTCCCACACGTGCAAGGAGCAGCCCATGCCCAGCCCCCCTCGCCAGAATCCCCACCTGCACTAACCCGGCGCTGGCCTCACTGAGCAGGTAGAGCAGCAGCAGGCAGAGGTGGCCAAGGGAGTGAGGGGTCATGGTGGCCTCATTTCCCACCATGATCCCAGAGGGTAATTTATAAAAAGCCTTTATTACTGTATACATTTTTAGTATGTTATAACAAAGTCATTTGACTAATCACTGTTTCCACTAAGTTTTTCATTAACGTCTCTTATGCACACTCACTGCATGACTATTTTTATTTCCTTTGTATTTAAAAAAATGGTGTCCATATTTGCAAAAAAAAAAAAAAAAAAAAAGCACTCGGAAATTCCTGAGTACGGGCCTGATCCTGTGTAACGAAGCACACTCTCTATCCACAAAAGTTTCCAGCTCTTCTTTTCTCTTTCTCCCAAACCTACATGGAAGACATAAGAATGAGGGAGGCACCAACTGGGTCATAGTGGCCCCATACAATAAATGCAAGCTAAGCTAAGGTGCACACGTTTTGTGAGACACAGAACGCAGCTACCACGGGCTTGTCATCCACATGCTCTTGTGCAGGGCACGCTGGCAGAATCCTATTTTATTTATATGCATTGGGTTCTATTTTTAAAAGTTTGGTAGTTGATATTAAAGCTGAGACTCCATTCATCATTTGCTTTGTTTTGATTACATACAACAATATAGGGATCTCAGGTAAGGTGATAATGGGTAATATGTGATTACGTGCCAGTAAAGTAACAGTTTTTAAGTTTTAATTTTGAATTTCCTTGCATTTGTCGATTTGGGACCATTTGAAAACACTAATTTTCATTAATCACGAAGCCAAATTCAACTAAAAGAAACAAACAAAAATTCGAAATCATTTATTGTTCTCTGTGTGTTGCCTATATGTGAGTCCTGAAAATTTTTCTGCCTGGAGAAGGAAAATGATGTATTCTTGCTTAATTTAATTAATTTTTGTGTGTATCTGATCCTAAGTGTGAATGAGCCTTATTGATAACAGTATTTCTTTTTATGTATTTCCAATTATTTGTTTCAGCTTCTATTAAACTTTGTGTTAATCACTTCTTTTCCGGGGCAGCGGGGGAGGACAGATTGCTAAAATTTAAGTAGCTTGTGCTATTTTTTATCACTTTTGCTTAAGAGCTCATTTTTTTTGCAGACTTGAATAGAATACCAAATGAACTAATGTTTAGTGAATTTAATTCAGAATATCCAAAATATTGAATTGAACAAAATAATGTAGAACTACAGTCACAGAAACTAGTTCCATAAATTAAAGGAAAATGGTTAAGCTAGATCTAACTTACCATAGATCATTTTAATAGGTGCAAAATATCTGTGCCATTAGTTCCAGGCCAATGTCTTTCCTATTCACAATGCTTTAGTGCATAACTTATAAATCTCTGCTCATCAGCCTATATGACTATTTCAAAGCAAGACTAGCATTGAGCAAGGTAGAATGAGCAAAAGTCAATGAAGGTCGAACAGGCAATCAAATTATTACAGATTCCTCAATGAACACTAATGTACTTTTGTAATGTGATTAGTTGTGAATTTCTGTGCCCTTGTTGACAAGAGGTCATTTTTAGTAGAACTGTAGTATATTCTGTGGTGTGATATTAGGGGTTCAGTAAAAAACTGACGATTTAAGTAATGACTATCCTAATGTATACATAGAAAGGCACACAATTAAGATTTCTTAGTCACTAAATCTGGCATTTATTAATGCCAGTTGATTGATTTTGTAATCTAAATTTAATTTAATACAAAGATTGTGTAATTTCTTAGTTGCTTTTCTAAAGGAAATAAAATCAAATGTCAATATCTGCAACTGAACAGTCCTCATCTTGAATCACCATCAGTATTGGAGCCCTAAACTTTAACCATTGCAAAGAAGTCTCATCATTGGAACTATAAAACTAACTATGTAAACTGGGTATAAAGAGTGCCTTTGGGGGGCAAATCAGAAAGTTGGAAAGGCCCACCTGTTCCAGCTTCTCTGTTCTCTTCTAACCTAGATTTGTAAGTATATGAAACTTTTAAACACCAAAGATAGGCATGTATGACTTAGTGTAATATAAGTATTAGGACAGGACCTCCCAGGCAGGACTGGACTAAAGGGTGGGTGAGCAGGGCAGCTGCCTGGGGCGCCAACCGATGGGGGGAGCCTGATGGCAGCTGTAAGGGGCACACGGCATCCCTTACAGCTGCCATCAGGCGCTGTGTGCCGGGCTCCCGCAGCGTTGACCCCTCCCCCATCCCCACAGTGCCTGCCAGCAGCACCCTTCCCCCCATGGCCTCAGGGCCCTGCATGGCCAGGTGCTGCGGGCCAGCAGCGGGCGCTGGCCTGGGCTGGGCAGCGCATGTGCCGTTGTCAGCCGACGGTCAGGGCAGCGTGTGTGTGTGTGTGTGTGTGTGTGTGTGTTACTGAGAAAAGGTTTAACGTCCATGACTTGACCACTAGGACCGGGGTCCCATCGCGGAGGGCAGCCAACAGGCTGACAGACGCCCCGAGTTAATAGGAAGAGCTTATTACATCTCAGATTTCAGCTGCTAGGATACAGGATACCTTCACAGTGGGCAGTCTAGGGAAGACTGAGAGATGCCCCAACGGATCTGTCACCTGGGAGTGGAATGATCCAAATGCCCAGGCTCTTCCTAACCTGTCCCTTATGACCAGCTGAAGTTCTTTTAAATTGTGCTTGGTTCTGTTACAGCAACTGAAGGAGTCAGGTTAAAACTTAAACAGTTACAGGTTTATTAAAAAGGCTTACAATGGCTATTGCTCTATTTCTTAACTGCTAGCAAATACAGATCTTAAAAATGGTTACAAAGAAAATAAAGATAGAAAATAGAAATAATGGTACCAAGTGACAGCTTAATCTTTAAAGAGCTCTAAGTCTATGTGTACACTTAAGACAAAGGACCACATCCAGGTACAATTTTTACTCCTTTCTGTGCCTCCCGACTCCAGCGGGTCAAGCCAGGGCCGGTCCCTCAATTCCTAGGAAAGACTAATAGGAGGTGGGCGTCCCCGTGGAATCTCGGGAGGTCAAACACCTAACCCGACCAGCAGATAGATGGTAGATTGACATGCAGAGTAAATGTGCTTCTGGACCCATCTTTATACCCATAGGGGCCCGTATCCTCTTTCTTATCTAAGATGCCAAATTGTGTTGGTCCGTTTTTGTGACGCCAGTTCTTACAAGCAAGTTTCAAGTTAATTTACACTTGCAAGAGAGAGAACTAAATTGTGAGTACTAGACTTTTTTTTTTACCTGGCGAGAGATTCCTTCCCCTGCAGATGGCTGTGTGTTCGTATCAATATGGGTTTCAGTCAGGGGCACTCCTCGGCAGCCTCTTGGTCAGCAATTGGCACATATCTGTTTACAGCCATTCATGGTCACAGCAGCCTGCATATCCTGAGCCTCCTTCTCCAAGGCTTTTACTGCTCAGTGTGCCCTGCATGCTCCAGGCAAGCAAAACTGGATGTTACAGGGGGGTTCCTGTCTGGCTACAGCCGTGCACCCCGGAGGCGGGCCCGTGCTCCTGGTGGGCCGGGTCTGTGCCCCAAGGGCAGGTCTGTGCATGCCCGGGGGGCAGCGCTGTGTGCTTTGGCCCAGGGTGCCAAAATGGCTGAGGCCGGCCCCGCTCTCATGTTTTCCCAATACAGCTGCTTCTGCTTTTAGAATGGACTTGGAGTAGAATTTGTATCTTCTGATACTATTTGCCAGTATTCTCCATTGACCCTTTTGTGTCTCAACAAAAGCTGAATGGGATTTTATAGGACAAAGAAAAGGAACTATAAATATGGTCAACAGTACTTGAACATAGATTACAGTGCTAATCAAAGAAATGTTTACCATTTCTCCTTAAAAATTCAAATTAGTCTCAATGGTTAGTGGCGTGTCTGCTGAGTGGTATCCAAAGAGGCTATCTATTATTGAACTGAGCCCAAAGATGTTACACTGTTTCCATGCAATACTAGATATTGCAAGTCAGTATTTAAGAGCACTTGTGTATGTTAGCAATACCCTATTGATGTCTTTTTAAAATTTAATTTATGCATAATCAAAGATAAGTAATATTCAGATAATTCTATTCTGCTTTGATAGGTTGTAAATAATTTCTATGAGACTGGAAAACATGACTTGCATACTATAGAAAAGGAGAGAGAATATTTGATTGGGTATATACTGAAATTATATCGGCAGGGGAGTTGACAGCTTATGCAGGCCCCTGGGCGAGGTGGAGTGGCCTGACTCCACACTCCCGGAACGGGTGGGAACTCAAACAGAAGGAGTGAAGCTGATGGGGGAACAGTCTACCCTCCTTGCCACCCAGTGTGTGGCACCCTTCAGAGCCTTCAAAGATGGAAAGAGGTAATTCCTTCCCTCACCCCATATTTGCAGAGGGAGGGAATGTTAGGTCAGACTGAGGGTACGTCTAGACTACAGGCTTTTGTCGACAGAAGTTTTGTCAACAGATACTGTCGACAAAACTTCTGTCGACAAAGAGCGTCTACACTACATTCAGTTCTGTCGACAAAGCAAGGTGCTTTGTCGACATGGTAGTGTAGACGCAAAGGACAGTTTACATGCAATAACACCTTCTGTCGACAGAAACTCTGTCGACAGAAGGCGTTATGCCTCGTAAAATGAGGTTTACCAGCGTTGACAAAACTGAGTTCTGTTGACGTTATGTCGACAGAACTCAGCGGTAGTGTAGACGCAGGTATAGTTTTGTTGACAAAAGTCCACTTTTGTCGACAAAACTCTGTAGTCTAGACACACCCTGAAAGGAATCATAGTTCAAAATGAAGTGGAGGAGGAGGAGCCGAAGCTAGCCTGTACTCCAGTATGAGCACATGGAGGAGTGTGCATTGGGAGGAGGAAGTGGAGGCAAGAGAGGGTGGCTAAAGGGAGGAGTAGAGCAGCCAATGGGCTATCATTCCTTCCCTCAACATATTTTCAATAGTCCCAGGTTTTCAGTAGCCGCCTTCTGCTCTTTGTACCCCCCAGTAACCCACCAGTACAGTGAATATAGGTCCCAAACAGTCCTATTTCCAGTGTCTGAACCTTTTGGTAGCCGAACTCCTCCAACCAGAGCCATCTGTCTCTGTGAACAGAATCTGCAGATGCATAGGGTACCCAAAAATTTGGGGCAGCACTGGGTCTTTATGTCCATCCAGCTGCCTCTTCCTGTCCCTGTTCTGTGGCTCTGCTTTCTCCAGAGAGGAGCTAGTTAACTGAAAAGTGAAAAAGCTTGACAGACCTCTTAGCAGAAAACTTGAACCCCTGAAAGAGCCATTCAAGTGGTAATGAAGCCATTTAACAAGCATTTACCAACCCCAAATATATACTGTCAATTTCTAAATAGACCATGTTAGTCTATAGGACTTGAGTTAAAAAGTTTTGTGTTAAAAATATTACATTAATGTGTTGCTGAAGATAATAAAATCTTATCTAAAAAATCATCATCCCCGCCTGGCTGCCATCAGGCACTCCCTCACCCCATATCTGTTTAATATTATTGCATAGGCCCCTTAAATCCTGAAGGACAGTCTTGCCTCCAGTGCTGCTTTTGTAGCTGCCCTGATCTGGAAGGAGAGTGCACTAAGTTATTCCTCTGATGAGCCAGCAGCATATTTTTCTAAGGTATTTGTCAGCGAAGTGTACATGTGCACATTCAGTCATTGTCTAGTTGTGTTTAAGATCTTTAAATGCATACTGTGCATGAAAAAGAAAATGTAACCAAGTCAACATTCATTTTTACATATCAGAAGCTAACCTTCAGAAAATATTCTCAGCAACTAATAGAAAAGAAAAATGCTCTTGATAACATTCATTTTAACTTTCTTCCTAAAATGTAGTGATTATAAAGTTCAAATATCTGGTTAATTCTCATCACCTTGAATATTTTTAGTTGTTTGTTGATCAGTACTGTTCCGAACGCATGGTTTTAAATGATGATATGTTAATGAGGTATAAAAACATCTGATGAATTAGAGATAACAAAAGAGTACAGGTTGGACCTCCTTGGTCCGGCACCCTGAGCTGTCCCAGACCAGGGAGTTTGCCAGAACAGGGGAGGCCAGTGCTCCCCTGCTGGCTGCCCCACTCCTGGGCTCCTCTCACTGGGGTTCCCTGCCCTGCTGCTGGCCTCCCTAACACTGACCTGGCACAGCTCCCTGCCCTGCTGCCCATCCACTGCCCAAGGGTTTCCTGGGGTTCCAGGCAGGACCTGCTTGGCTGCTGCCAGCCCTGCTGTTGCTAGAGGTTCCCCAGGAGGGCACCTGGCCATTCTGCCCCACTGCTAGGACCTCCCCGCTGCCTCTGGGGATTCCAGCCACCCACTTCCGCCAGTGCTGCTTCACCCGGGGGAGTTCCCTGCTAGAGGTTGCCAGATCATTGCTCATGCTGGGACTCCATGGTCACCTGGCCCTGCTAACAGAGGGGGTTCCCCAGCTAGTGTGGGAGCTCCCTGGCTGCTGCCTGGTTATAGAATCATAGAACCATAGAGCTGGAAGAGACCTCAGAAGGTCATCAAGTCCATCCCCCTGCTCTAGGCAGGACCAATCCCAACTAAATGCCACCCCTCCCTGCTGATGCTGGGGGGTTCCCCAGCCAGGGTGGGGGCTCCCCAGATACTGCCTGGCCCAGCCAGGGCTCCCCAAGCTCTACATTGCTCCTGCCTCTTCCAGGGTTTTTTGGTCCAGCAACATCTGTGGCCTTGCCAGACCATAGATGTTGCCAGACCAGAGAGTCCCAGATTGGCATGGTTCAATCTGTATTGCAAAGAAAATAAATCAGAAAAATTTGAAAAGAAAAATGGATTTTGAGCTCTCATTTAAGTAATGTCACAGACCAGAAATAGTGTCTCAACACTTACAGTGTTCCAAGAGAAAAACTCGAGACAAATGAAGTTTAGGACATGTTAGAATGTATTTGAAAAGTTAGTGTTAGAATTAGAACATATACTATATAGTAGCTAATAAGGTTGCTATCTATAGTAATCATTCTTTCTACTATTGCAGATAAATGTTATAGGGGGAAACAAAGTATCCTAATATTTCAAGGGACCAGGAGCAAGATGTATCTAGAAAAGATGTATGTTTTACTGCAATTAGAATCAGTTACATTTTGTAGTACTGTAACTTTTTCAGCAAATATACATTGGGTCCAGTCCTATTCCCCTTAAGGCCAATGGCACAACCATCTATGACTTGAGAGCAGCAGAATTTTTTTTAGGGATGTAATAGTATAGTCTAAATGCTATAGACTACATGCATTTTCCTCTTCCCCCCTCTCTGCCTGTAATTGTTTTAGCAGGTTGGTCAGCAGCCTGTCTCAATCCTGGCTTGTAACTGGTCCAGGACCTATCTCAGTTTCACCTCTGCATTTTAAGTGTATTAGCAGCCAGGCAGTCAGGCAGCCCAGCTCAGTTCTTGATTGTACTGGGTCTGGGAGCTCAGATCCCCCCAGTCAGGGATTGCTGCCACCCCACACTGCTGTCTCTTTCTCAGAATCACCAGCACAAGTGACAGGCCCATAAGGGGAGCTGGTTTTTAAACCGGCTCCCTTTGTGGATCAGCTTCCGCATTGCACCCCACACTGCTGCCTCTGATACCGGCCCTGCCTCCAGGGACTATGAATAGTCAACTAACCTATAAAATTCCATGAGGTTACTCGATTATTCAATTAACCGATATTTAACATCCCTATTTTTTTTTTTTTTTTTTTTTTTTGCCCTTTGCTATCTTTAATTGAGCATAGAATTTATAAATGATGAACATTCTTTTGATTCACCTCGGGGAAGTGGAAAATGAATAGAGAAAATTATGAAGGTTTTTATGACACTAGAAGCATAACTTGATTTGTTTATGGTGCATGATCTATTCTTTGCTTTAAACAAGTCTTTTAGGAGAGAGTACAAAACAAAACTAAAAAAACTCTCTGCAAATGGCAACAATGCCCATTTTGCATTTATTAGTACAACCCTCAGTTAAAATATGCCTCAGGCACACATTATATTTGAAGGTGAGATTACTATTTCATAAGAATAATGTTGATGCCAGTGGCTTTATTTCTTTTAAAAAGTGCCCCTTTTCTTGTTTTTATATGATGCTCTTAACATGCTGTACTGAAAGATGGTGAGTTTTCAGCATCTGCTTGAAATAGATAAGAAAGTTATAAGGTGAAATTCTTAAGAAGTAAAGGGAGTATGCAATAGCTATTGATAGAGAAGAACAGAAAATTATTGTAAAAATATTTAATATTCTCTTGCCTAAACAGTAAAACTGAATTCCAAAATATGATGGAGAAAATTTTGTTTCGTTAATTTAAGCCATCCCTTAATAAATCATTGGGAAAATATAGTAATATGGGACAATATCAAGGAGTTGAAAATGGAAGAAGACTAATAGTTTAAAGAAAGAGATCCTTGCAATCAGAGAGTATTTTTATGCAGAAAGTCAAATATTATACTATGTAAGCATCAAATTTAGTGTGGCATGTTGTTCATATTACATTTTATTATGCTGTGTTCCAGATATAGGCTTAATTATAATCTCCCCTCCCCCCCTCAAATATTAAAAAGATTTAAAAAACATATAGTCTTATAGTGGGAGGTGAATAGGAGGGGGCAGAGGTTATATTGGAATATTCGTCTCAGCTAAGGGAAGTGTGGCAAAACATTGTTTACAACTGCTAGCCTACATACAGGATATTCGCTTGTCAGTCAGAGATTTACTCTAACAAGAAATTAGGATTGTATTTTAACATGAAAAAATCTGATTCTAGATGATTTAGATTTAGTGGAAGTTGTTTGAAAGTTGAAGTAAAAAACTTCCTGAAATATAACCTAATTCAAACACTGTATGCACAGCCAGTGAGGGTAACAGCGTGTGTGTCTGCACGACATAGTAATAATTTTCACTTGTTGATGTTTTGTAAAACTTTATGGAAAACAGATGGAATGGATTGTTTTTGCCCTACAGATAAATTCAGTAGTAAAGTTTGAAATTCACTGTACATTATCTAGTAGTTACTGTCTCTCTTTTGCTGGGGGAGATGAGTCTTTTTTTATCCTATACATATATATCTGCAGACCTGTAGGCAAACAATACTTTCTTGCTCATGCTGTCAAGACAAAAAAAAAAACTATTGAATCAACAATTTATCATTGTTGTTGAGATCTTGCTAGATTTCTTTGTATTGAGTAGATAAGAGTGTCACCTTCAACTGCTTTCTCTATATCTTTGTGTAGGTGACAGATCACTCGGTAAAAGCATTTGCTGAACACTGTCCTGAGCTGCAGTATGTTGGGTTTATGGGCTGCTCTGTTACATCTAAAGGAGTCATTCACCTCACAAATGTAAGTACAGGAGCTACAGTATATAATTATCACCAAAGCTGTTGGTATCAACAGCATTATGCTTGTACATAAATACAATAGCTAGACCTGAGCAGAAACCAAGTTGGCTATCTCTGTTGATCTGTGTGTCATAAACATGTTGAGTGAAAAATCTTCTTGTGGAAAAAATACTGTAAATGTCAAATGTCTTGGTAGCAATCAGACAGATTAGATGTATAGATTCAATAAAATAAACTTTCTGAAGTTCCCCACACTCTCCCTGTGCCTTCCCCATGATGCATCATAATGTTCACAGTGTTTGAAGAGAAAAACCTGAGACAAGTGAAGTTGAAAACACGTTGAATTGTATTTGAATAGTTATTTATTGTGTTAGATACAGTATGCTTTCTAATTCTATCACACTTTACCTGGACCCAAGGCTGTTCTGTGTGTGTGTGTGTGTGTGTATGCACACATGTACCTACTCACACTCTGATCTCCTGCTGTGCTGGAGACTTCAAGAAAGGAGCAGACTATGGGGTTACTAGGCAGCCCTAGACCAGCAGCTCTCCCAGTGTGGCTGTTCTACTGCCCCTGTCCTTCCATGCAACCCATGCCAGAGAGGAGGTGCCAGTTCTGCTTCTTCCCCTGTTGTGGTTCCTGAGAGAGCCCTGGGAACCACAGCAAGGAAAGGAACAGAACCCCCTGCCCTGCCCTTCCATGGCACTGCATCTGTGCAAGGCTGGAGGGGAGGGACTGGTGAGTGGCATAGTTCAAAGAGGAGCCGCTGGAGTGCTCATTTCTCCACTGCTTCTTTCAGCAGGGAAAGGAGCAGAACCCGCAGTCCCGTCCCCCCCATGGAAGGGCTGGTGACAGGGCTGGAGGCTATACAGCTGTGCCACAGGAGGTGTGGGGCAGCTAGCTTCCCCTGTGTCATTCCAATATTCTGTACCAGGTTACAAAAAAGCATGGTACCAGACAGTACTGGCCTACTTTCACTACTGATTATGTAGGGGTCGGGGGCTGTATTACTACAACTCTACCTTCTGTGCTGCTGCTGGGGACAGCGCTGTCTTCAGATCTGGGAACCTAGAGAGCTGCAGCTGCTGACCAGGATCCCAGCTCTGAAGGCAGTGCACTGCCAGCAGCAGTGCAGAAGTAAAAGATGGCATGGTGTAGTATTGCCACCTTAATTCAGCTTTAAAGACAGCGTAGAATGAAAGATGGCAAAGCCATGATGCCTTTAAATAACTTGGTGATCATGATGCAACTTCCCTTTAGCTCAGGGTCCCCAATTTGAGAAATACTGGTTTCCCCCCTGAAATCTGTCATATAAGGTAAAACACACAAAAAGCAGATGTCATTGGAACATGAGGAGGACCAGATTTCACCATTTGTGATGCATTTTTCATGGCTGTGGAGTCTTAGTAATATATAATGAAAATCAATCTTGATAATTATCCTTTATGTTCTCTTATTTGCTTTTTAATCAGTGTAGTAACATGTGAGAGATACGCTAGGCTGCTGAAATTGGTTTTCGGACTGGTCTTATTTAATATCTTCATTATAAGGTGGAAGAGTTTCATCAATTAATTTAATAATTAAATTCACAGATGGTATTAAATTGGGAGATGATGCAAAGCAGCAGGAAAGATGGAGAAAATGCAAGATTAAAAACATGACTGGGAAAATCACAGTGACATTCAGATGGGAAAAGGCAATCTAAGACAGCTAGTAAAATAACCAGCCACAAGGGTTTCTCTGGGTGACTGTACCTTTAGAGGGTGAGGTATACAGCCCAACTTGTGACGCTTGAGTTGCTTTCCCAGGTGGAGAAAATAACCTGCTTGTCATATGATTTTGTTTATATGGTTAAAATAGGCCTTCTGGGGTGAAGAGCCAAGGAGGAAGAGAGAATGGATAATTTGGATAGGCTTCCCTGGCCAGGCCCCTATCTGCTTGCTTCACAGCCAAGGAAGCGGAGTGTGGAATCCCTTTACCAATGGGAAGGAACTGAATTCTCTGCAGAGAATTGGAAGCCACAAGGGGTATGGGCATGGAGGGCCAAAGGAGAAGAAGTTTCACTGAATCCCCAAGTAACTGAATAGTGATGGGTTGTTGAGGATCTTCTTTATAGTCTGTCTTGAGAAGTGTTCATTAGTAATATCTTTACTAAGATCCTGCCACAAGATTTTGGGTTACCTTTCATTCATCTAATAGCTTATGGTCTGAAAAGGAACCAGAGATGGTTGACAATGCCAGGCCCTATGATTTGCCATTGACACTATCTATGTACTTGATCTTTAGGAACAGGCCAAATGCTAGGCAGACCCTCCTTCATATGAAACTGCATACGTGTTTTAAAAACCCAACCATTAGCCCTAAATGTTTGTGGTGTTACTGATTTCTGCACTACTCCAAGAACAGTCATACATCAGAGAGCTGGGCTTCTTGTTGGCTGCCTGTGCCAGGCCTTGGAATCAATCCACCAGTAACGGAGGTAATGATTCAGCTCTGCCAGTATCAATACTGGGCACATGTTTATCAGAAAAAAACATGTAAGTTAAACACCACAGGAGATTTCTTTTTCTTTTTTTAACTATTTCTTCAGGAAGCTTTAAGTTTATACCTTCTTGCTATGTAAATATCAGAAACAAAACTGGTATTGCTACTATTTTTTATTTTGTTTGAGACATTATACAGATTATAGACAGCAAATCTTTGTTTAATAGGTTGCTGCCATTAGGAATGTGAATGACTGGTGAACTGTTCGATAAACAAATGCTTATTGGATAGTCCACTAGTCGCTTCCCCCCAACTTGCTGAGTCTATCAGACAGAGGCAGCAAAGGGGGGGGAAGGCGGGAGTGGGAGAAGAGGTGGTGCTTCAAAGCAGCTGTTCCGTGTGGAGCCTGGGGCCAGACCCCGGGCTCCATGCAGTGCTGCCGCTTTGAAATGCCGCATGCAGCCTAGGGATGTTAAATTTTGATTATTTGACTAATCGAATAGTCAGTGCATTTTGCATCGACTATTTGATTAGTCGATAAGGGCGCCTCAGCCTTAGAAGTGTAGCAACATCCCCAGGCTGTTTCTACAATGCCAGGGCAAAAGTGCTGCAGGGACTATGGGGCCAGTGGGGCAGTCTCTCACTGGCCCTGTGCTCCCCACTTGGGCAGCACGACTTGGAGCCCAGTGTTCAGCTGGGAACTTACTGACCCTGGACTCCAAGCGATGCTGCCCCTTTGAAACACTGCAGAAAGCCTGGTGTGAGGCTCGTAGCGGCGTTTTAAAGTGGCAGTTACCCGTGGAGCCCAGCTAGGGACTCCCTCCTTTGTTCATAGATTTTTAAGGTCAGAAGGGACCATTATGATCATCTAGTCTGACCCCCTGCATAATGCAGGCCACAGAATCTCACCCACCCACCTGTTCCCGGGTTCTGTGCAGCACTGCTGCTTTGAAATGCCATGGAGAGCATAGTGTCAGGCTCCACACTGCGTTTAAAAGCAGCAGCACTTGGAGCCTAGGGTCAATAGGGGAATCGCCAACTGACCCCAGGCTCTACATGGCACTGCTGCTTTGAAACATGGTGTGCAACCCAGGGGTCTCCCTAGATGGCCCTGGGCTGCACGAGGTCTATCAAAGTGGCAGCACCACGTGGAGCCTGGGGTCTGGTCCGGGGCTCCACGCAGTGCTGCCACTTGAAGCACTTCATTCTCTCCTCCCACCCCTTGCTGTCTCTTTCTGATAGAGGCAGCAAGCGAGGGAAGAAACTTGTCGACTAGTGTGTTTGTTTATCAGATAGTCAAGTACTCGACTAGTCATGCATATCCCTAATGCAGCCTGGGGCCAACTGAGAGTCCCCAGCTGCTCCCAGGCTGCATGCAGCATTTCAAAGTAGCAGTGCTGCGTAGAGCCCAGGGACTGCCACTTTGAAATGCCGCATGCAGCCTGGGATCAGCTGGGGACTCCCCCGCTGACCCTGGGCTCCATGCAGTGCTGCTGCTTTGAAACGCCACAGGGAGCACAGGGCCAGTGGGGGGCTGCTTGAGTCCTCTGCTGGCCCCATGGTCCCTGCAGTACTTTCGCCTTTGAAGTGTAGCAACTGTCTTGGGGCTGTTGATATGTTTCAAAGGTGGAGGTGCCCTTATGGACTAATTGAATAGTTGATGAAAATTGCATTGACTATTCAATTAGCCAGTTAATTGAAATTTTACATCTCTAGTTACCATATTACGAGGGAGTTTCAGCGCATCACTTACGTTGTTTCTATTCATTATTTGATTGAGTGAAATCTTTGCATACACATACTTAACAGAGGAGGAAGGTGCTGGTCCTCTTTTACAGATGAATTTGTTTGGGCTAATTTGTCTACCACATTCTTCTTCCAGAGTGTCATATATTTTTGTCTGCAAAGATATATATTTTTGTCTGCAAAGATATAATTTTTTTATGTTCTGATTGACAAAACACTTAACACGTTTATTAAAATTAGCTTTCTATTTAAATAGCATTTCTAGAAAGTTGAGAAATATTATACTTGACTTGAAAATGCTGGCACTAGGAGCCAGTGGGCCAGTTAAAGTTAGTTCTGATCTATAATGGTATGTCTACACAGCACTGTTAAAGTTGAATTAAGCTATGCAGTGTGTTCTGTGTCAATTGCATAGTTTAAGTTGAAATAGCTTAATTTGTCTTTTGGCATTGTCTACACAGCAGGAAGCCGAAAGAAGAACTCTTCCTTTGACTTCGCTTACTCCTTGTGAAATGAGGGTTATTAGAAGTTGGAGGAAGTAGTCCTTCAGCTCAACATTATTTTAAAATAAAGGTTTGTAGTGTAGAGTATGTTGTTTTGGAATAATGTCACTTATTTTGAAATAACACTGTTACGTAGACATATCATAAATGTTAGAAAAGTTCTTCTGTTGAATAACTGGACAAACGTGTATTCCAGATTGCTCACATCTCTGAAGCTCTCTGGTTCTTGATTTGGATTAAAATCTGGATTACCTGCAATAGGTGCCATGGGTGAGGGAAAAGAACTAGTATCTCTACTTCCATTCAAAATACAATCCCATTGCTAAATGATTTGAATTTCCCGGGCTTCATTTGCATCTTGTCGGGCGCCGCCATTTTTAAATGTCCGCTAGTGCAGACTCTGTGCTGCGCGGCTACACGAGGAGACGAGGAGTAACGGTAGTTCAGAATAGGAAGCCTAGTCTGAACTACCTAGTTCGTGCCGTGTGTAGCCGCACGGCATGGAGTCCGCACTAGCGGACATTTAAAAATGGCAGCACCCAGCAAGATGCACATGAAGCCCGGGAAATTCAAATCGCGGGCGTCATTTGCAACTCTGGTTGCCTACATTACCACCCTAGTTCGAACTAGGGTGGTAGTGTAGACATATCCTTAGTCTCCTAGATGCCGCAGGACTCCTCATTGTTTTTACAGGGTTTTAAATAAGAAAGATGTCCTTGGCAGAATTTTCATTTTGACTGTGGCTGTTCTTCGCCACCAAAAAAAATTGCATACTTCCTCCAGCACTCCAGACATTTCTTCCTTTGCTCAAATTTGACATTTAAATCACAGAGCTCTTTTAGGGTTGTTTGAGATGTGAATTTTGGGATGTCTTATAGAATGTATTGCCCATTTGTACCCATGTGTTTTCTAGAGGACTGGCATTTCAGAATCTAGCATATTTATAGCTAACTTTATAGATTTGCCATAATTTACTCTAAATATAGACACTTTCCCAAAATCCTAGATTTCTTTACAAACTAACAGCAGAGAAATAATTGAGTTAGATGAAAAATAGTAGTATATTATCTTCATGTAGTTCTATTTTCTGGTGTTCTTATACATTTAAGTTTTTGAGCCAATAGCCTATCACTTTTATTTCCTTTTTCATAAAACTTGCTGCTTTGTATACCTATACCTATACCTATACAACTGCCTTCTGGTATTAATTATCTGTAAAGGTTTTCCCAAACCTGTGCTTTTATTAATGTCTTATAACCTTTTTATTTCCTATTCCAGTTTGATTTTTCTTGAGCTCCTTTTCTCCCTATTGAGAATCTCTACTTTTCAACTGACCCCTAAATATTGCTTTACCGGCCTTCGAGAAAAGATCTCTCTTTCTCTCCCTCCCCTCTTGCCGTCCCCCATCTTTATAATTTATTTGGGAGTAATGAACAATGCACTCTTCAGTTACTGCAACCCACTCTTTGTCTTGGAGAAGCAAACAGTTCCATTTTCCAATACAGTGATCTTTGGAATGATCCCAAATATCATATATTACTTCCACTGGTCCATGATCTGTCCATGTAATGTTGCCAATTTCTACGGATCTTGTCTGCTTCGTTAATGACTTAGAAATTAACATTAAGTCTCTCCTAGAATATAACTGATGAGGGTGTGAATAAAATGTGCAATCCTTTTCCTCTGGGTGTAATTTTCTCCAGAAGTCTGAAAGATTGAATTGTTGGCATAGAGAAGTCAATGCTGTATCTCCTTTCCTGTCCCCTATGTCTTTTTTTTATCAGATTTGTCCCAGTAAGAAGTCTGTTTGCAATTGAAATCTCCTCCAAGTATATTTCCCCCTTCCCCATAGTGTTTCAGTGTTTTAAAAAAGTCCTTTAAAAAGTTTTTTGTTTGGTTTTGTTTTTGCTTTTGATTAGAAGCATACACTGAACCCACTGTTATTAATAACCCAGCAATTGTGTCCTTCAACAATATAAATCATTCCTTCTTATCCTTAAATTGATCTTTCGTCTGAAAAGTACATGTTTAGGAAATATTATTCCCATTCCTCGTTTCTTTTCTTTAGACAAAATATGTCTGTTGAAACGTTACCCTTCATGTCTATAATGTGCTTCCCCTGAAAATGAGTTTCTTGAAGTAGAATAATTTGAGAGTGGGTTTTAAGTTCTTCCAGAGCTTTTTTCCTTTATAACAGTATAATTTACCCCTTTGATATTCAAAGATGTTACTTTAAAAGGAAGAGTCATTGAGAGTAACAGTTCAACTTAATGAAAAACCTGAAATAATTGAGATTCTTCAACTATTTGATTAAATGAACCCGTGTTACCAGTGACTCTCTTGTTTTTAACTATATTGTATTCACTGTTGTGTGCCTGAATATGGCTTTGTTCTATTTGTAAAGTTCCATATCTACTACTTCTGTTACTTCTGCCCTTCATCCCCTTCCCTCCCCTTTTCTGCATTTCTTTCACACTATACTAACAAATGATATAGTGACATAACATGTAAAACTATCCCCAAATTACTGTACTGTACTGAAACTCCATGTACTCTCCCCATAAGCACTTGTTACATCGCTTGCTACATACATTCTCTCTATATACGGAACCTTGACCCTCTCCCTTAGGGATAGTTTGCTATATGATCATTTGAGTTAGGAGTTTGAGTTACACAGAAACACTTAACGGCTACTTCCCATCCTTTCTCCATTTTCTCTAATCTCCTCCAACCTTGAAATTCTTGTCTCCCCTCTCCTCCCCCACACACTCCATTCTTATTGTTCTTAATTTCCTCTAGATTTTGAAATACAGAACACAACTATTGAAGTAAGCTTCATAATGTTTTCCTTTTAACATTAGCATAGGCACTGTCTACTTCATTCTTGGTGATTCCTGAAAAGTGCCTTTTCATTGGTCTTTGAATTACTTACTGATCAGGATTACTGGTCAAGTTCTTCTTCAAGTGGTTGCTCATGTCCATTCGAATCAGGTGTGCGCACCGCGTGCACTGCGTCTTCTGGAGCGTTTTCCCTAGCAGTACCCGTAGCGCCGGCAGGGCGCCTGGAGTAGCGCCTCCATGGTGGGGCATAAGTACTCTGCTGGCGCTGCCCCACCTCAGTTCCTTCTTACTGCCCTTGACGGTCATTGGAACGTCTCTTTCTCTCTTACTTAGTTAATGGTCAAAAGGTTCCTTACGGGTTTGGATAAGTTATATCCCTCGGTTAGACCCCCCCCCCTGCTTGGGACCTTAACCTCATTTTATTTAGGCTTATGTCACCCCCCTTTGAGCCGCTGGCTACGTGTTCTTTGAAGCACCTCTCCTGGAAGGTTGCATTCATTGTGGCCATTACCTCAGCTCACAAGGTTTCTGAGTTAAGGGCGTTGACTATAAATCCGCCTTACCTGCTGTTTTCTGATAGTAACGTGAGGCTCCGCCCTCATCCGGCCTTTCTCCCCAAAGTTGTTTCACTTTTTCACTTGTCCCAGGAGATTTATCTCCCGGTTTTTCTTCCCTAAGCCCCACACCTCACCCAAGGAGCAAGTGCTCCATACCTTGGATGCTAGGTGTGCCCTAGCTTTTTATATCGATAGGACTAAACCCTTCCGCAGGTCTCAATAGCTGTTTGTGGCTGTCGCGGAGAGGATGAAGGGCCTCCCCATCTCAACCCAGAGGTTGTCCAACTGGGTCGCAGGGTGCATCAGGGAGTGTTATGCCCTGGCTGGGACGGTCCCATCTCCGGTTACGGCACACTCCACCAGGGCACAGGTGGCTTTTGGGGCACATGTTCCAATCTCGGAAATTTGTTGAGCAGCCACATGGTCCTCACTCCATACTTTTACGGCGCACTACGCGCTGGTGTAACAGGCCAGGGAGGACGCAGGGGTGGGATCTGCAGTCCTCAGCTCTGTACTGTAAATATGTTTGGTTTATCACTGCTTTTTTGCACTGTGTCTTTTGTTCCTGTGTTCACTTGGTTGAATAAAATTGTTCGATTGTTCAACTTTCGTGGACTTCTACTTCTGTCTGCTCTGACCCCTCCTCCTTTAAGTGGCGTTAGCTTGGAACTCACCTGATTCAAATGGAAATGAGCAACCACTCGAAGAAAAGATCGGTTACTTACCTGTAACTGTTGTTCTTCGAGATGTGTTGCTCATGTCCATTTGACTCCCACCCTACCTCCCCTTTGTCGGAGTGTCCGGCAAGAAGGAACTGAGGTGGGGCACCACCGGCAGGTGTACTTATGCCCCGCCATGGAGGCGCCACTCCAGGGGGCTCCCTGCCGGCGCAACGGGTACCTCTAGGGAAAACGCTCCGGAAGACGCTGTGCACGCGGTGCGCACGCCTGATTCGAATGGACATGAGCAACACATCTTGAAGAACAACAGTTAAAGGTAAGTAACCGTTCTCTTCTCTTGATCTGCTTCACTTAAGTCATCAGTATGGTCTCTGGTGTTTTCTTTTCCTGGCTTTCACCATTAGCTAAGAATTTTTTCAACAGCTGAATTGCAGTTACTGCCTCTGAAGAGTTGTCTTGAATGTCTGACATTTGGATTCCAAGTGACTGGAGTATGATGTTTTCCTGTTGGTATCCAGAGGTGGGCAACAGTTTTTTATGAGGGGCCACTCCAAATTTTGGTATGTGGTCAAGGACTGTACTTTCTGTGGAGAGTGTGTGGGCTTTGGGGACAGTGGTAAGGTACAGAAGGGAGCTTGGGGTAGAGGACTGGGGTAGAAGGGAGCGTGGCATGGAGATCTGGGGTTTACAGGATCTTTTGGAACAGGGCATTCTGTTGAAAGATCCCCATCTTGACTGCATTCTTTTTGAAAAAAAGCCACAGATGCCATTATGCAAATGAAGTGCGGGAAATTCAAATCCGGGCTTCATTTACAATTTCAATATATCTAATTTACATCCCTTTATTGAAAAAAGGATGTAGTTTAGACATATCTTAGGTGTGTCAAGTTTCCTGTAGTCCCATAAAGTTGGTTTACAGCCACCAGCCCTGGCTCTCAGTATTCAGTGCTGTTATTTAGCTCTAATTTACCCCTAACTGTCTTCTAAGAGCCCAGTAAACAGTGGAAGTGTTGGCAATGCTGCTAGACAATATTGATCTCCTGTGATCTGGCAAACTCTCTGACACTGGTCAGGTCCCAAGGGTGCTGTATGAGAGAGGTTCAACCTGTATTTGCTTTTCCTAGGCCAGTCGACTAAGGTGTGACTCTACCTTCTAAGTCAGCACCTTCCTTCTTTCATGCAAAAAGCGTGATCAGATGATTGGTCAGAGATGATCATGTCTCATGTCTGCTTTGGTAGCCATTTGATTTTCTTGAGCTCTGGCATTTCTTCTGCCACATATTCACTTGGAGCCAGAAATGTTCTCCATGCTGTGAGCCAGAAACATTCTTCTTAGTGAAATATCTTTTTAAACGTTCTGATTTTCTCAGACACACTATCCTCTGCAAATATGTGCTCTCTCTTTTGGTGGGGAGTTTATTAGGTTTTGGAGATAGATTGCTCCTTATTCTGGGCTCCTGCTGCTGGTTCCTATCCCTGGTCCAATTTATACTTTGGCTCTGATCCTTCGCTCCTGATTCCTGGCTCTTGTCTTCATCTCACTCCATGGACTTGATGACTCAGTTCCAGATTTTATCTCTTACCACTGAGCCTGGTCCTCTCTGCTGCAACCAAGAGGTCAGGCACCTACCTTGACCATTAGGTAAAAGAGCATAAGAGTCCATAACAGTATTCTCTGTCACAGTAGCTCCAATGGCTGTGCTGGGAATGGGATGACCTAACATGCCATTTTACTCTAGTTGAGCTAGGAATATAGAGTCTCATCTGTTTCTAGTGAAATCAATTGTTTTAATTTGGTTTCCCTGTAATGCAAAAATATTTGGTCAGTGGCCTATCATTGATCACATATGCTGCGATGTCCCTCCTCAGGCCTCACATGGTTCTGTGCTCATTGCTTCTCAGGTCCTTTAATGGATACATTTCTATTAGATACTCTCTTCAGAGTTGGTGTCAGTGAGTTTCATCCTGTTTTAATTATCTTTTTTGTAATAACCAAGATAGATTTTTATTTATGTTGAAGCCTACTTTCTTGGAAGATACTGGCTTTGTAGACTTCCTCTCATGCCAGTATGGGTGAAGTTTAGTACATGGTTTGCTTTAAAAAATTTATGTTTTATTACTATCAGTTGGGAATGTCTTATTTTCTCATCACCGTTGTACTAGGTGAATCTTCATCTAAGAAATATAGTTTTTCTCATAATATCTGCTTAACCGTGTTCAGATAATAGCCTTCTTGCCAAGGAATGTCCTGTACCACTTTGGCACAGGGTACCGCCTGCCATTCTTGTGTGTGTGTGTGTGTGGCTGTTTGTATGCGGAGAAAGGAAAGGTAGGTGGAGAGGTGTTGCACAGTTGTTCACAAAGGATGGTTGTATGTGATGAAGGGATTTCTGGTCTCTGAGAACTGAATGAACGTCATATGTATATAATTAGTTTTCAGAACAAAACCAGAAGTGGTGCATTATACATAGCACTTGAGTGGTTAATATGACGTGAGGAACATAGAGGCAATTTTCTATTTTTAGTTTATAAACCCTTAACTATTTTGGACAACTTTAGATAAAGATAAATTTTTACATGCACATCCACAGAAATCTGAAAAATACGTGTTAGGGTATTTTGGTTAAGATTTTCTACCTGCTGTAATGGAGCAGCAATTTAAATATAAGTTTCCTTCTGTGACGGCGCGTTGGGGGTTCCCCGTCTCCTGCACCCCGAAATGGCACAAACAGACTGCACCAGCCAGTGGAATTGGGGTGGTTTATTGCTCCTCCAGCACAGCGCAGCACAGATGTAATCTGGTTACAGGAACTGGGCTAGGATGCCTCAGGCCCCCTTGAGATGGGGAGACTGGGCCCCTAAACTCCAGCCCCTTCCCCTAGGCTCTCCTCCATGCCCTCCGACAGCCAGCAACCAACTCCCTCACTTCCAGCCCTGCCCCCCAGCCAAGGCAGCATTCCACCTTCCTTTGTTCCTCTCCATGGGGGTGTCTGGCCACTGGTTTGCATAGTGACTCATCCTGTTTTGCTGGGTCGTGGTACCCACGGCAGCCAGTGGGGGTTCCCCCAGAGCCAGCAGCATAGAAACCAGCCAGGTACCCCCACTACGTCACACCTTCATTTCGTCAGAGTTGGTTATTGTGAAAATGATTTATAAATAACATGATTGCCTCAATGAACACATCTCATCAGCAAGCCTGTTGTTTTTCCAGAGACAGGCTTTTACTGAATATATAAAACTCTTTGAGGTAGATAAATGAAGCTAGATTCTCTTAGTACAGTGTTTCCCAATTTTATTTGGCCATGGAACCCTTTTAAACTCAGAAGAATTTTGAGGAACCCCTACAGCCGGGCCTAGGGTAATGAGGGGAAAATTTGTCAAATTTGGAAAAAGGCAGAGAGTTGGCTTAGGCCCCACATCCCCCTTTGGACAGCCCTGACTGTACTGTCTTGCACTGATGAGAAACCTGGGCAGTTTAAGCTCATTATCTAGTTGGCCACTCTGAAAGGGTGGTGCATATGCAATAGTCCTTATTAACCTAAACAGAGATCTTGCACATTCTCCAACCAAAACACTGTTTTAAATAAAATATTAAACAGATTTATTAACTACAGAAAAATTGATTTTAAGTGATTATAAGTGGTAAGCATAAAGGTCACAGATAGTTACGGTAAGTAAATGAAAAATAAACTCACATTCTATACACTAAAATTGTAGTTTAAGCAAGACTTGAATCAAGTATATTTTCAGCCTGACAGATGATACAGCAGTTTACAGTTCCCTAAGGACTCCCTTTCCAGCCTAGAACCACTCTTCCCCCAGTTCAAAGGTCTTTGTCTTCCAGATCATTTTCCCAGGTGTTGAGGTGGATGGGAGAGAGTCCAAGTGGTGATGTCACTGCTAGGAATGTAAAAGTGAGCTGATGTCAAGTATCAGAGGGGTAGCCGTGTTAGTCTGAATCTGCAAAAGTGGCGAGGAGTCCTGTGGCACCTTATAGACTAACTGAAGTGTTGGAGCATCAGCTCATGGTTGCGTCTGGCGAAGTGGGTCTTTTCCCACGAAAGCTTATGCTCCAACACTTCGGTTAGTCTATAAGGTGCCACAGGACTCCTCGTCGCTTTTGCAGATTCAGACTAACACAGCTACCCCTCTGATATTTGACATGAGCTCATCGGTTTCCATTACGTTTACCTGTTGACTCCCCAGGAGCTAGCTCTGCTGTGGGCTCTGAAGTATAAAGCAGAGCTCACAGCATGTGTAACAGCTAGCCTCAGTGCCAGGTCTGAGAGGAGACCTCACCCCTGCTTGGCACTGGTTGGCTGAGAGGCGGAGTAGGTTATGCCACTCCCAACAGCTGCAGCAGGAGTGGTGTATCCGAGTGCCAGCCCCCAGAGCCACCGTGGTCTGGCAGCAAGAGGTCTGTGGCCCAGCTGCGTGTGACAGACGGGCAGTTGGGAACTGCTACTTTATACAATCCAATATGATATTACTGGATCAGTAGATTGTGACTTTTAAAATTATATCTGACATACTATACTTTGTACAAAACCTTGTATAAAAATATCACCCTTGAGATCATAGGGGTTCCAGGGTGCTACTTTCTAGGTTCACGATGTCAATAGGATTACCAGGTAGGTTTAGAAAAAATACCAGACACACTTGATGGGGGGTGAGGGGCGCTGGTCGGGAGGGGGGAGCAGGGGCAGCGCAGCTGGCTGCAGGAGATGGGGAGGTGGGGCTGGCAGGCAGGGGGTCAGGGCAGTGCGGCTGGCCTGGGGAGATGGGGGAGGGGTCAGGGGCAGCATGGCTGGCCAGGGGAGATTGAGAGGAGAAGAATTGGCCAGCAGGAAGCAGGGGTGGTTGGGATGGGGTCAGGGGAAGCAGGGGTGGGGGGGGGAGAGCGGGACTGACCCGGGCATGTGCAGATCCCGGGGCGCTGTCAGTCCCGTGCGCGAACTGGAGAAGCACGAGTGAGTCCAACTGCGGCTCCACCACATGCTCAGAAGCGGGGATAGGGCCCCAAGGCATTAGACACAGCCAGAGCTCCTGGTGCTGATCACGCTCCGCTTCCCAGCCACTCCCCATTACACAGGTCCAGTATTTTCTGGATTTTTTTTACCAGACAGAGAGCCCAAAAACCGGACTGTCTGGTAGAATACCGGACACCTGGCAACCCTAAATGTGTCACACTTGATAATTGCAGCCCTAAAGAATCAGTCCTTGTGGCAGTGTTAAACCAATTTTACCAGGTAAATATCCTTTAATGTAACTTTCATCTGAGGGTTAGCTGCTGAAGCTGAGTTTTATTTTAACTCTTGTGTCCACCTCTTTGCATAGCTATCTGACTATTGGATGCATTAATACATGTTCAATTTCTATTCCCGTGATTATAACAACGTTAGCACGCTGGAACCGATCTGACATCTGCGACATCATAGAAGTATACAAATAATTTTGTAGGACTCAGAGTCCAGCTCTCTTCCTCTTGCCTTAGGGAGTTGGAGGTTTTTTTTTTTTTTTTTTTTTTTTTTTAAATGATAGCTATGAATGTTGACTAGGGCCCCACAGAAACGCTCTGGTAATGCTATTAAATAAGGCACAGGTATATATACATGTACTACATGTAGAAAAGGCTAAGCAGAACATTCATTTTTATTAGCACTTTTCCATAGTCTCAGGAAGAGAGGATATCACCTATTTATATCATTAACTGTTTGAGAGAGTACAGTATCTGAATTTATCATCACTAGTTGATGCATATTTCTTGGAACTTTTATAATGAGGTTCATCACTGCATCAGTTTGACTTTGAAAATTCTACTGAAAGAGCCCCTACTACATGACAGCTGGGAGATTTCCAGTAGTTCTGGGTGTTCATTTTATTTTGTAACCTGATATTGATAAAAGTTTTTGAATTAGTGATGAGGGCTGGAATTGTGGTTTCTGACTTGGATACATACAGAGAGGTACAGTGGCTTATAACATGAATTTATTTGCCATGGAACCATGTTATTTCAGCCTGTGTGGCTGTTGCCAGGGCTCCAGAGCCAAATCAAATAAAAATGGAAATATGGGCACCCTTTCCTGAAGAAGTTAAAGGTATCTGAAGTCACATAGTTGGTTATGCTGTGGGAGGCAGGAGGCTGACAGCATCTGTGAGCCTCTGGGGAAGATGTGTGTGTGGGACTTGTCTCAGATGAAAGGGGTAGTGGATGGGAGCCAGCCCTCAGCAGCTCCCTGAGCATGGTGATGGGCCCCACCCCCTTTAGTCTTCAGAGCTGTGTGGAATATGTAGAGCAACTCTGCAATAGTCATTTTAATGGGCCTAAGGCTGAAGCCCTGGGCCCCTTTGAATCACCAGACGCTGGGGCAATTGCCCACCTTTGACCACCTGCCCTCTCCTACCTCTCCCTTGCTTTCTGATGGGAGCTGAGGCTATAACAATTGGCTCCAGGAACTAAACAAATTTGCATAGGTTATAAAATATACCTCCAGACCTCTTTATCAAAAACTTTCCTGCATTTAAGACTAAAATGGCATATGGTTTGGAGTCGTCATATTTCATTGCTCTAATATCAATAAGTTGTTGAAGGTTATCAGAGCCGTGGCAAACCGGACTTGATTTATCTGTATGATAGAGCCCAAAACCTTTTCTAGTCTCCTTACAAGGACACATGCCAATATTTTTACATGACTATTAATAAGTAAAATTGACCTATAATTGGAATATTGAGGCATATCTTCCTTGATTTTCTCAGCATAAGTAAAATGTATTATGTATTTTGAAGAGTTTGAGGATTTTTTTTGTATGCAAAATAAAGTCATACTTCATGATTAACTACAAATACTAAATTTTGCACAGTCTTGCCTCTTAAATTAGCTGAATGCCTTACTTTTATACTGAAATATTCTGGGTGAGGGGTTTAAGTAATAATTTCTGTTTTCCATTGGAAAAAAGTCATGACTATTATGATTAGAGTTCATAAATAGTATTAGCAGACAAAATTAAAATTGAGTCACCTATTTAACTGTTGCTTTAGTTAAAAAGAAATTTTTACTATTACAAATAACAAAATCATTGAAATTAGTTAGGGAAAGAGTAATGGAAACTTTGAGTTTGAGTCAAATTCAGTACATATGGTAATTATTCAATAAAAATGAATAATGTTTGAAGTTGAAATCCTACAGATTTAAAATGGTTCTTTTTGCTTCTCTTTTGCAAGCACATTAATAAAAAATTCTATTACATATATTTAGTTTCTTGAACTTTCCTGTAAGTGTAATCTACACAAAATGACTTTGCCCAGTCAATGGCAGGCCTCACTTGCTAGTTCTCTAAGGGTGTGTCTAGACTACATGCCTCCTTCGACGGAGGCATGTAGATTAGCCAGATCGGAAGAGGGAAATGAAGCCGCGATTAAAATAATCGCGGCTTCATTTAAATTTAAATGGCTGCCCCGATCTGCCGATCAGCTGTTTGTCGGCAGATCGGGGGAGTCTGGACGCGATGCCCCGACAAAGAAGCCTTTCTTCATCGACACAGGTAAGCCTGGTTTCACGAGGCTTACCTGTGTCGATGAAGAAAGGCTTCTTTGTCGGGGCATCGCGTCCAGACTCCCCCGATCTGCCGACAAACAGCTGATCGGCAGATCGGGGCAGCCATTTAAATTTAAATGAAGCCGCGATTATTTTAATCGCGGCTTCATTTCCCTCTTCCGATCTGGCTAATCTACATGCCTCCGTCGAAGGAGGCATGTAGTCTAGACACACCCTAAGTGACTAGTTAAATGTTTCAAGCATCTCCTTTTTAGACAGAAGTTCAAGGAAGTGTCTATGGAATTTAACTAAGAAGCCATCTGGCCCAGGGGCTTTCCCTTTTATATACTTACTCGCCTAATTAACCGATTCAGTGCTAAGGAAATGGCAAGGTTTCAGTGTTGGACTGCAGTAATATTTTTAGAAGTTAATCCAAAGCTCTTGTGGAAGGGTTTGTGCCTAATTTCCACAGGTCTTTATAGAAATTAATAAGTAATTTTTTAATATCTTTGTGATATGAATAAGTATAATTTATTATGTTTGTCATGACTGGTTGTGATTCTACATGCAGAGGCCTTTTTGCTTATGTAATATGCTAGCAGTTTGCCAGTTTTTCTCATCTGATTCCCAAAAAACCTGCCTGAGTTGAAATAGGGTGAGTTCAGCATGTGCCAGGTACAGCTTATTGAATTTATATCTACAATTGATCAGGGATCATAACCTATCTGGAGATGTGACTGTGGAATAAGAAAAATCAAGCTCATTTACTTTTTTCTCAAGGGTCATCATATTTTCTCACTGTTCCCTTTTCTAGGCAGATTCAAAACTAATCATTCTTCTTCTCAATAAGCCTTGAGCATCTCCCTCAATAGCCTGCTAGAAGCAGTTGAAGGTTCATTTATTTCTAGGAACAGGACAATTTCTTTTTCTATAAGAACTTTGAAATGGGGATCTAATAAAAGCGAAAAAGTCCATCTACTTGGCCAGTTCTTCCCTGGATCCTTTGACATTTGAAGAGTTTTATAGGGACATAATCAGAGACAGCAACTGCTATCAATGGAAGAATGAATTACAGAATTTTGTACAAATCTAAGGAAGTGGGTCTGCCCCACGAAAGCTCATCATCTAATAAACTATTTTGTTAGTCTTTAAAGTGCTACATGACTGCTTTTTTGTTTTACCTAGGATTAACCCAGTTCTTGGAGATCACAGGTAATCTGTATGGGAATAGGACTCATGTACTGGGGAAAAGCATCAATAGTTTCCACTCATTGGATGTACTGTTAAATATCACATATCACATACCCAGAGCCATTCTAGTTTTGGTTGGTTTATTAAAATCCCCAGAAAAGACAATAGCAAGTGTGGAAATTTTTCAGATAATTTAGCAAATAATATATGAAAGATTTTAGGATCATCAAGATTAGGCCCGTATAACAAATTTTTTAGCTCCATTTACTGTGGACTAAAAAATGTTCCCTGATCATCTGAATTTGACTTTGCTGTTGTTACTGCCAACACCTTATGGAACATTATAGTTGCTGCTCTAAATTTAGATGAAAAAAAGCAAAATGATATTTCTTTTACCCTAGTCACGTTCTACTTTAGCATCCTAAACTGCAGTAAAGTATGTCTCCTGCAAAAAGCACTACAGCTACCTATGCTTTCTATAGTAACTAGTACACTTTTTTCCTTTTAACAATTGCCACAAAGAAGGGAAGGGGAAGGAGGAAGAATCTATGGCTAAAACACTGCGGATGCTTGTTCCACAATTTTTTGATTGTCTTGCCGGATGATCAGCTCTTGCTAGGGAATAGGATGGATGCAGAGAGTTGGATTGATGCATCAACACTATTTCCAGGCACCTTCAGGAACATGATGCAAATCACGTTTATATAGAATATAATTATAACGAATATAGATTGCCACGATTAAAAGAGCCAGAAATCAGTTTTGCTCTACAATAGCTCTTGGAATCTGCTTTTCTTGAGGTATGTGAAAAATGATACCTAAGGGAGCACTCTGTGCATGTGTAGCCAGTCACTTTGCAGACTTTATGTTGGTAAGACGAAGTCTTTTGACAGCAGGACCAATAATAGAATGCATAATTAATTTTTGAAATGTTTGTATTGGAACCAATGAGTTCAGATTGTTAGAAAACAATTTCATTTCATAAGGTTTCAATATTTTGTTTTAGATGTTCTCCAAATCATGTGGACATGTACATTCTCTCATCTACTATTCTTGTGCTGCTTGAAACACACCTACATATTTTTTAAAAGCAATTTTTTGTCTAAGCAATATGTAAATGTTTTGAGGCGTTGAATTTAAAAACAGATGTAAATCAGGCTTCAAGAAAAATATATTGACTGGGGGGGCGGAGTTTTACCTCTGGTAGTTGGGATTGGTCCTGCTTTGGGCAGTGGGTTGGACTCGATGACCTCCTGAGGTCTCTTTCAATCCTACGATTCTATGACTTGATATAGGTTGTAATTTTCCTGAGTGATGCTGATGTAGAAAGAGGTAAAAGGGAGTATAGAAGGGTGTATGTGATAAAGGTATATAGGAGAGGGTTATGGAGCGGGCGAAGGAAGACAGGTTATAGTAAAAATGTCTGGACACATAGCATATGCTTAACAACTTTGCCTATTGCCTAACATGACTGGGCTCTTTTTTGGTGTGTAGTGTTAGCCCATTGTATCCTGAGTTGTAACTCCCCACTTAAAAAGTAAATCATAATGAAAAATCAGCACTTGTCAATCATGAAGTGCTGTAAACAAAATTTAACCAGTCATTGATTCCAGAGGTTGTGGACTAGGGAAACAAAACATCCAAGACCAGGAATTTCATTAATACCCACTGTTTAAAAACAGTCATATTTTTCCAGGCAGCAAAGAAATAATCACTTTGAAAGGAGATAGAAAGGGAACATACGGTATACAAATACAATATTTCTTCACCTGGAATGTCAAGTATAAATCACTGTGTTACTTATAACTATAACCTTTTCCATTTACCAAACTAAATACTGGAGAACTGATAGTACGGCTTGGAGCACTGTCTGAGATGTTACGGGGATTATATTCTCAGGGCCACATCCTCCCCTCGCTTTGTTTTACAATGAAACATTCCATTTCCGTCCCCTATGTTTTCCCATATAACTGATGGGAGAAGAAAGAAGAAGTAGGAGCTGATAAGGATGGCAGAAAACACTAGTCCATATAGCTCAGCAGTCCATGTTCTGTTCTGTTCTGTTCCATAGGCTCATAGGGAGCATACCTCCATTACTTTGCTCCTGTGCTTCCTTTAAATGACATCTTACCAGCTGCCTCTCATCCTTCCAGCACAGCACATGTCATGTCACCAGATTCTGAGGACCCATAAGTAGCGAAAAGTGGTGATACCTGAGCTCTCAGGATCCTATTATAGAGCAACAGGAACTGTGCTGAGCTAACACATAGATCTTGTGTAAACACAAACATTCCACTGATGTGTTCAGTTACCGATGTTGTCAAATGTTTCATTGACTCCCCTACACAAATACACTACATATTGCTGATACACAATTTGAATTAATCTCATTCACAGTCAGATTTCTCCCATGAGATCATTTTGGGATGAGATGTTTCTTTACACCTGGGGTACTTCACCATTTCATGAGATGTGATACTGATGTCCCAAAAGTTTGTAAAATAAATGTTTGGAGCCCAATTCAATTAATTAGTCCTAGTCACCAGAGAAGTTGGTACATGTAAGTAGGGCAAACATACCAATTGGGAAGTAAACTAGGCATAAACTGAATCAGGTATTTAATTGCGGGCTATTTAAAAATAGTTCTGTTTTTGATGGTTTTTGGAACATGTGCACTTTGTCACTCAACCTTGGCATAGAACTATGCTGGGGAAGTCATAAAGTATTTGCTTGGCAAATTTGTTTAATGGCTGGGGCTAGAACTGCATCCTAGTTTAGGGTAATCTCTCCATCCAGAGCAAAAAACCTTTACTGATAAATGGTATTTGAGCTTTACTGATAAACATTTACTGATAATAGGTACTCTCCATCCTTCCCTGCATTGATCCTCTCCTCTTGGTACCCCGCTTGAAAGCCACTTAAAGTAGGTATCATAGGCCTTGTTTTTCAGAAGAGCTGAAATAAAACATCCAGTTTTATTCAGTGGAAGGTGCAGCATTGGTAGCTATGGAGGTTTTCAACATCTATGAAAATCAAACTTTGCATCTTTTTATCTTTATGAAGTGGTACCCTTTTTGGACAGCATAAAACAGTAAATAATAATAAAATTCAAGAAAATAAGAGTCAGCAATATTGCTATCTATCATTAAATATAGCGGGGTTAGGAAAAGAGTGCTTTTGGCTGGCATTCATTTCTTGTAATATGCAGTTTCTGATTATCTCCACGAGTTCTTTGGTGATATTTGATTATTACAGTACGGTGCACATGATCTGCTGAATTACCCAACAGTTATTTCCAGCCCTTTTAATACACTCATCCTTCATGGGATTGTCTTGTGGTTAAGGCAATGGTTGGGGAATTCGGACCAGTGCTGTCTGGTGTCCTGTTTTCTCTTTGGGAAATAAGGTCAACCTACAAAACAACTCTTCAAGCTGAGTGTTGCATTGTTTAATTCTCCATCACAGAGTCAATGTGTTAATTTGGGCAATCTTTGTGCATCTGTTCCCCATCTGTAATGTGGAGATAAGAGGAGACTTGCTCACGTGACAGAGGTGTTGAGGCAACTGGATGTAGAGCTGATGAGAACCATATGAAAATCTAGAGCCAGTGATTAGCACATTTCCAATAGTGAAGAGTTGGGGCAGTATGTCTAAGTACCTTTTAGGTAAGTAAGTACTTTTTAGTTACTTGATTATTGATCAAGTACCTAAAAGAGTGTTACAAGTAAGAAGGAGAAGAATTATTCTTAACACTTCATGATAGACCAAGAAGCAATGGGCTTAAATTGGAGCAATGGGTGGGGGGGTCTAGGTTAAACATTAAGAAAAACTTCCTAATTGTCAGTGTGGTTAAACACTGGAATACATTTCTTAGGAAGGTTGTAGAATCTCCGTCACTGGAGATATTTAAGAGCAAGTTTGGATAGATATCTATCAAGGATGATTTAGATGGTGTTTGGCCCTGCCGTGGGGGTAGAGGACTGGACTTGATGACCCCTCAAGTTCCCTTCCTGTTCTAGTATTCTATGATTACATGATATATTCCATATTCCTTCTAGGATTTGGGGTGATTCCAGGCAAAAACATTTATTCAGATGTTTGTTTGTTTATTTATGACAGACTATCATGATGTATAGATCCATTCTGCAGTTATAAGTGGAAAAGGAGAGGGTCTTTTCTAATATTGCTGCAGGATGTACATTTATTTAGATTGACATATAAAATATTATTGTAATGATTTGTTTGATGCTTGTGCAAGCTGTTTATTTACTAAATGGGGGCATTAAGTTTTCCAGTTGCACTGCTGGGAAAAATGTATTGAAGGGAACCATTAATTAGGATTATCATCCAAATTCATGACTAGTGTAAATAAGACTTCAGTGGATTATCACAAGACCCGTTTTTCCCAAAATGATGGCTAAGACTAATAATGTCCTATTATCTCATATAACTAATGAGTTGATGTGAATCCAGGTCCCAGTAGCAGCAGAGCCATGGCAGTTTCACTGCACATAGATGAAGGGAGAGGGAATTCTTTTATGGGGACACTGTCAGAGGGTATGTCTACACTACAGAGGGTTTTTTTTTTGAAAAATGACTGTTTTTCCGGGGGGAAAAAAACCTCATGTCCACACTGCAATTGTGTTTTTTTGAAAAAAAATTGAAAGAACAGAGGTTTTTTTTTCCCAACATTGGTAAGCCTCTCTCTACGAGGAAGAACGCCTTTTCCGAAAGAGCCCTTTCAGAAAAAAGCATGCATGAACAGGGAAGAGGGAGTTCTTACACTAAAAGAAGAAAAAGCACTGGTGCTCTGGTGGCCATTCCTCCCATAGTCATCACAGCTTACATGCAAGATATAGGGTCCACACTGAATGGACACTTTCTGTCGAAAAAGGAGAAGGCATTTTCGATGCGCTTTCCAGTGTGGACGCTCTCTTTTGGAAGAAGTTTTTCGTAAGATCTCTTCTGGAAAAGCTTATTCCAAAAGAAGCCTGCAGTCTAGACATAGCCTGAAAGTGTTTCTCCCCTTTGCTATGTAGAGTATAGGGCAACAAATTTCACATATTTAATAGGAGAAGGGCCAAGAAGATTTGCTGCAAGAAGATCCCCCAAAAAGCAATGTTTCCAAATGTCAGGGACTCTAACCCAGACGGCTCGGTTCGTTGTCTGACCGCAAAGAGACAGGCAACACCAGCAAAGTTCAATCACAAGCTCTTTATTGAAGAGTGCACACAACAATAGAGAGCGGCCCGTCTCCAAAGAGAACCAGCCCCGATTTTAGTAACAGGTACGCTTATAAAGACAGTTCCGTCGCGTCATAAGCTCTTCACCCAAGCCACTTAACCCCCTTTCTAGAAACTTTTAATATCTATGCATATCTTAGCCAACTATACATTGTGGCCAAAAGCGCTTCATAATGCATCAGTAACTTTCTTATCAATCACAAAAGGCAGGTACCAGGAACAAGGAGACAAAAGAGTCGGGTACAAACAAAGGGCAAAAATAGGGAGGTAAGATTAGCGAAGAGGAACAAAAACAGGGAGTTACTGACCAGTTCCCAAAGCAAACCATTCTACTTACAGTAGGTACAAATATGTAATTTATCACTATCTTACTTTATAACCTAAGCCAGCATGGAGGGTGCGCCTCTGATTGAACCACATTCCTGGTTCTGGTCAAGAATACCCAGAGGCATACGTAATTAGCCTTTGTTAACTTTCCTTAGCATAACGTTGACCAGGCCTTGTTTTCCTGGTCCCAACACAAATATATTGAAACCACATTTGTCCTTCTCCCCTTCCCATTATGGGTGCACAAAGTAGTAGGAATAAGTTCGGGTTACAGAAAGCAATTGGACTAGAGTAGCCTCTACATAAATTCACCACGTTTTTTTTTGGCCAGCACACACCTTTTTTTCCATCCTGACTTTTTTGTTGTTGTTTTGCAAAAGTGGGCAAATACTGATGCTGAGAGGCAGGGCTCTAGCAGGGGGCAGGCTTGGCTTAAGCAAGCGGTGATGCCAGCCCCGACCTCACACAAGTGTCAGGCAGGGCTTGAGTGAGCAGTGATACCGGCCATAATCTTTGGGATATATAGTCACCCTATCTTGTATGTATGCTGTTGCTTGCCCAGGCCATGCCTGCCCCTCATGTGGGAAGCATCCTCAACTCAGTGGCTCAGGTCAGCTTGGGGAGGTGGGTAACTCGGACAAGTAGCTTGGGCCAATCCTGCATGGTGTCTTGTTTTCCTTTTGGGAAATATAGTCATCCTATCTCTACAAAACAGCTCTGCAGTCTGGAGGGTAGCCAGGGCCATCCTTAGCCATAGGCAGAATAGGCAGTTGGCTAGGGCACCAGTATTTCTGGGGCACCTCTCTGCTGGGACGGACGGGAAGCAGTGGGGCATGTGTAAGCAGGGGCTAAACTACTGCTTGCTGTCAGCCATCTAAAAGGAGAAAGCTGCCCTGTGGGATGGGTGTGCTCACTCCAATTGTTTAGCTCTGCAAGATAATTAAGTGTTAACTGTTGATATGTAAATATAGCTTTTGCCAGGAGGGGGAAGGAATCCGAGGTGTGGTTATGTAAATCCAATTCAGCGAGGGCGATGGAGAATCAGTGTTGGAATGGAATGTGGTGTATTGTAACTAATTTGGGGCTATTGTGGGGGTCATAAATCATGCTATCCCTAAATGTGGGAACTGTAAAATATGACATCAGTGGTTGCAGGAGAGACACCATCATTGTAAGAGGTCTCAGAGGAACAAGCCTCCCCCCTGCCAGAGTTGAGTGAACTGAGTTGGGGCGGGGTGGGGGGCGGGGGAGAGAAAGGGCTTGAGGGCTGAGTCATCCTGCTTCATGCCTGCCAGGTGTGAGCTGGAAGACTGGCTCAACCTGCCCCTTTCTCCCTGGTTTTAAGGACAGACCTAAAGTAGACTCCGCGGGGAGTCTTTTTGCTAGTCCAGTGGAAGCTGGAATCTTTTGCCAGCCTAGGTGGTAGCTAAAGAGTTGAAATGACTAAGAGCTGAAATCACTGGTTTGCCTAGGAGCCAGATCTATTGCAGCCAGTGGAGCGGCCGATGGGAATGACCGGCGAGCGGCCAGCGGGAGCGGCCAGCGGACTACAGGAGTAGCACAAAGGTGGCCTAGCCTCAGGCTCAAGAGCTATGTTCTTGGTGGGTTCTTGTGCAAGAACTCTTGTGCGAGAACACTGCCATGAGCAACATGTGCATTTGTGCAAGAGTGCCCATGGCAATGTGGACTCTCTCTTGCGCAAGAGCTCTGATGGCCATTTTAGCCACACGGCTTTCTTGCGCAAGAAACCCCTGCCGCGCATCCACACTGCCCTCTTGCGTAAGACAGCTTACACCTGTTAGAAAAGAGCATAGCTCTTGCGTAAGAAGCCCTCCCTTACCACACCATACTGTAAATCTTGTTGCGCAAGAGCAGGTGGGCAGTGTGGATGCCCGCCAGTGTAGACATAGCCAAGAAGGGGAGTCATCCGGATGATGTGTCAGGGTCTGCACTGACTGGACAGAGCTGTAAGTGGGGTATCTAAAATGGGGTGTGGAGACAGTTTGAGTAAGTGAACCCTGTTGTGGTATTTTCCCAAGATAATGACATGTGACTTCTCTCTTTGATTAAAAGTTTCTTTTCTTCACTCAGATTCTGTGCCTGCGAGTGGGGAAGCATTGCCTCTCAGAGGCGCCCAGGGTGTGTGAATTTCCCAGGCTACTGGGTGGGGGCTTGAGCTGGTTGTGTCAGATGGACCCCTAGATATTCAACCCGGCCCTGGTTGCTGCCGGGCTTAACCGGCGGAAGGGTTACACATGTAACACCAGGGCTGGGTCCTAGAGAGGGCCGAATGCACTGCCTGCAGCACAGTCTGAGGGAGGGGATTGGCTGCTAGGGTTTCTGGGAAGGGGAAGCAGTAGGGGTGGAAGAGCAAGTCAGGCATAGGGGCACCAGTTTAATAATCCCGCCTAGGGCACAATAAATCCTACGGATGGCCCTGAGGGTAGCATTCTTTTCCCATTCCCTGAGGAAATATCCTGCATCCGAACCATTATTGGAGACTGGGTCCCTGAATATAGCTCTTATTCAGCAGAGTTTTGTAGGCAATAAATCTATTTAATTTCTTTTCAAACTTTAAATTGAAGAAAGTTAGCCCTTGTGGAATAACACTGTTATACCAGTTCTAAAGTTTGCCTGCATTCAGGGTCCCTAGTTTCTTTTAAATATCTCGACTTAGAGTTTAACTACTGAAGTGAACAATTTATATGATCTCAGTTGTAAGTCTTTACTTAATCAAGTCCTTGGTGGTGACTTAAATCACTGACTAGGATTACTATTCTCTCATACAGAGAAGGTAAATTTAATTAAAATGTCAGTATTACCTACATGCAATTATTTGTTCTAGAGGAAACTACAGATTATTTGATAGCTTTTTTGAAAACACTAGAAGTTACTATGATTAAGTGTATTTAGAAGCAAAGGGATTGAGTCATTGTTTGAGAAGTTTGTGACAACTTGTGTATGGTTGCTCAAAAAAAGCCTTTTGCGAGCACCATCCTTCACTTAAGTGCACGTAGAGTTCATCCTCTTTTTTTTTTTAACAGGGAGATACTAAAAAATGTTTAAAATGGGAATACACCAGGTTATTAAAGTTACCCATGCCGATGCCATATTGTTTGTCAGGTTGTGCTACTGCCTGGAAGGCAGGATTGTGTTCTGTGTACTTTTGAATTTTCTGTAGCTCTGTTCTTGTGGACAGATACTTGTTTAAATTTTCCATATATAACTATTGTAATATGTAGTATTTTCAGCTGTTAGGTATAATAAGACAGTACTATTTTGTAAGAAATTACTCTGTCCAGAATGTGCTGGAAGGGAGCACAATTTTTATGTAGTTCTAACTACTATAATCAGGGTTCAGTTAACTATTATGCTAATGATAATGTCTACTGTCTGTAGGAAGACTGAGTGTTTTGGAGATAACCTTTCTATCCCATGAATTTGAAAGAAAGCTGTGGTTTAAAGGGAAGTTGTCAAATGAAAATCACATTTCAATATGAAAACAGTGACAGGTCACCCTTAAGTGACTAAAGAGATTAGAGAATTTAAGTGGTATTGATTGCTCTCTGTAAATACCTACACGGAGAGAAGCTTTCAGAAAAAAGAGGCCTGTTCAGCAGAGAATGGGTTTGACTATAAAGTGGGATTATGCACACGGGGTACAGGGGGTTTGATTTGTACAGTTTAGTAACCTCGCTTTCCTTAATGGTTCCATTTCCCCCAGGCATTAACAGAACATTTAATGCATACCTGTAAGGTCTACAAGCACCGATTCATGTACGACACATTAGTGTGCTTTGAAAATCATAGGTTCGAGTGCATATTACTATACTAAGTAGAGAAGTCTAAAGATATAACAGGATACAATATAGCTAACTCTTGCATTTTTATCATAAGACTCAAGTTCCTGGAATTAAGTGATTACATTTGCATCCAATTCTCTCTCTCAAAAAGTTTCAAGCTTCTGGTTGCAAAGAAAAGCATTGATATGTAATCTAAAGCTTGTGCAAAAGGCTTGAAACCAGAATGCAAATACCCTCCCTCACAGGTTTTTTTAAATAACACCTAAGCCAATCTTGTAATTTTGGAGGATCTTATTTATGATTTTTGAATGCTTGTTGATTGTCAATACAGAAGACCAGTGGCTGTGAGGATGATTCACCATTTGGACTATTTAGTAATGGTTTGAGGATTCCCCATTCTGTAGTCTTCAAATCAAGGTTAGATGTCTTTCTAAAACTGCATGAGCCCAGCTACAAATTTGTGGACTTGATGAAGGAATTCTAACATAGACAAGAAAATTGATGTCCTTCAAAGATTGACTTTAAAAGTCAGTCATATATTTTGGTTCTAAGGTTGTAACATTTTTTTTGAAGGCATCAACTTTATATGCCTTCAACTAAATAACCACCAAATAAACATTTTAGTATTTGAGGAAAAGATGTTGCTGGCAGCCTCTAATTTCATAGAGCCCAAAGATAAAGCTGGGGATGGGGAAGTTCATAATAGAACCGATAAAGCACTGTGAACTATATAGATATGTTAGAGGGCCCATATAATACTGACAAACATTTATTCTGTCATTTCAGTCGTATTACATTTTCAAAAAAAAATTTTCTTTGGATTAAAGAAATTTTTCTTGTCTGATGCTGATATATTATGTTTCTGATTATCCTAAAGCCTTTTTCAGACTAGTGAGAAGGACTTTTCATTAACTGCAATGCATCTTTCCTCTCTTTCTTATACAGATTGTATCTCTCTTAATTGGGACTCCCTGGTCTGGCAACATCTGTGGTCTGGCATGGACCATGGATATTCCTGAACCACAGAGCCCAGGAAGAGATATGTCTGGCGACAGGGTGCTAGCACCATAAGGGGCACTGCAACTCACCTGAGAGCCGTGTGTGTGTGGGGTTGGGGGGACAGTGGAGAAGACGGATGGCAAGGCAAGGAGTTCTGGCGCCATCAGAGCTCCCTGGCCCCATGGCCGGGAGCTCTAGTCTGGCCATGGCCATGGACCTCCAGCCCTGGCCAGGAAGCTCTGACCCCAGTGTTAGCCAGGGAGCTCTGGCTCCATCCCCGGCCGCAGCGCTCTGGCTGCATTCTGGCTCCAGGGGCCAAGGAACTCCAGCCCCAGCAGCACCCAGGCAGCTCTGGGCCAGGCTGTGGAACTCCAGCCTCATCCCTCCACCCCAGCCACAGAGCTCCAGCCCCTGTCATGGAGCCAGGTGGCTGCGGAGCACTGCCCCAGCTGCGCAGGTCTGGCTTTGGTTCTCTGTTCCCGGTAGCAGAGAGGCCAGGGAGAGCCCCGGTAGGGGGGGTTGGGGCACCAGTGGGGGGCAGGCTAGAGCCCTAGACTAGTGGCAGTATAGCTATGCGGGGAGGGACCTTCCCTACTCTGGCAAATCCCCTCTTTTGAGACCACTCAGGTCCCAAGGGTGCCAGACCAGCGAGGTCCAACCTGTACTGCACATGATTCAAGAACAGTGTAAAAGCTTTTATAAACAAATATGTCAGTACTTCCTGAGTATGAATACCTTTTCAGGTGCTTTTCTCTTTATTATATTTCTCTCAATAGTTAAGAAACCTTTCCAGCTTGGATCTACGTCATATCACAGAACTGGATAATGAAACTGTGATGGAAATAGTGAAGAGATGTAAAAACCTTAGCTCCCTCAATCTCTGTCTGAACTGGATCATTAATGACAGGTAACTTAATAATAGAAACTAACAGCAGTAAATTACAGAAATAGTAAAATTAACCTATGGGTATTGAATATTTGTAGTCAGTGAGGATTCATAGATGTTTGGTGAGAGAATTCCTAAAAACAGACAAACTGTTTTTTGTTTTTGTTTTCAAATTGATGTCTCTGTTTCTGTCTTTGTCTCTGTTGGGCAAATTTTTTAGAACTGTGTTTCTTAAACTTTTTGAGAACACAGAACACCAAACAATAATATTTTTTATGCGGAACACCTATGAAAATTTTCTTCAAAAATAAATTGTCAGACCAAAAAAAAAGATTAAAAACGAAATAACAAAAACAAAGATGAGGTCACGGCACACATGCGAGTTGTTCACAGAACACCAGTGTTCCACAGAACATAGTTTAAGGAACAGTGATCTGGAGCCTTATTTTCTGGTGCATCCTTCATATATTTTAATAGTAGAGATTGTCATTCATAAATGAATGATGGCATTATTCAGTTTTCCTTGTAGATAAAGTCAGAATGTGATCCCTGATTTGGATACTTGAGATAGAGAATTTGTGTTTTGAAAATTTCTGCAAACAGGTGTGTAAAATTTGAATATTACTTATGGGTACAAAATATCCAAGGAAAAACATGAGCATATAAGGAATGATAATTTATTTGTATGTTCAGTCTGTGGAACTTGTATGTGTTAAAAGTTAGAGAACTATAACACTATCAATCTGTTGGCAAAAAAAAGTGTCAAGCAAGAATTAACCTAAGATTAATTTTAGTAAACATGTTTTGACAAAATGCTTCCAAACTCTAAATGTTCCTGTTACATTTCCTACGAGCTTTTTCTTAATTTTAAAAAGAAGATTAGCTTACTGATAGAATGAAAGTGAATGCCTTATATGGGGTGGTAAAATATTGTTAAAACATGAGACTAAAAAGTTTGAAGAATCTTTTATAATAATTAGAAAATAGATCAAAGCACTGCTTTGAAGTCAAAAACAACAAAAAATTCTTGAGTGGATTTCTACAAAAGAAGTTATAAATTCTGAAAATAGAGGCTTTAAGCTGAAGCCATGACATATCCTTAAATTAAAATAGTAATAGAGATGTTTGATTGTATGCCTTGGGAATATATGGTCATGCCAATTTTTTTCTACAATTTGATCTGAGGAAGTGGGTCTAGCCCACAAAAGCTCATCACCTAATAAACCTTTAAAGTCTTTAAAGTGCTGCATAGTCCTGCCTTAAATTAAAAGTGGCTGTTCATGGCGCATTTCATACTAAACATAAAGATATTGTTTAACAATTATTATATACTAAAAAGCTTCAGAGGGGTATCCGAGTTAGTCTGTAACAGGAAAAACTTAAAAAACACCAAATAGTCTAGTAGCACCTTAAAGACTAACAAAACATGTAGATGGTATCATGAGTTTTCATGGGCACAAACCGTTTCTTCAGGTGTCAGTAGTGTACCTGTTATTATATATTCCTCCTCCTCAGCACAATCAGAATTTTATTTTTAAACCTGTTCTTGCAATCTTTCTTTTATTTATCCATTAATTTTTTTTTACCTGAAATAAAAACATATTGAGTGGGAAGGAAAGCTTTTGGCAGCAACAGACTATTGAAGCATATAATTGAGAAAACATTCTGTCACTCTCTCTGTTATATTTGAGTGACTGTTTAATTAGTTTTCTGATTTTTCTTGAAATGCCCAACAGATTTCTTTTTAACTTTATTCAATTTTAGTGATATTTTCTTTTTAATTCACACCACTACCAATTCAATATTGTTTTAGAATTCTTATGGGAAAATGAATAAAACTGTTTTACCGTACTCTTTCAGTAAAGGTCATCTTGCTTTCCATTTGTCTTAATTTTTCAATGCCTAATGTATGTTTGTGATGTACAGTACCACGATAGATCACTAACATGCATACCAATCATACTTCAGATTCTGTCATCCACAGGCTGAGTAGTTAATTCTGTTGGTAATTTAAATAGGGACTGCCGTACTGATGTAATAACATATTTTCTGATGTGAATTGTGGTTGGTAAATTGGGACATAGTCACTGACCAACTTGTCCTTCTAGAAGGGAAAACAAAACAATGTGGTGTTAGAATAAAATATAAAATACATAATTGTAGAAATAATTGATGTTGAAATTTAAAAATATTTTTCCTATAAATGTAGATACAGTTCAAGGGAAGAAAGGATGATAATGAACTGGATCACAGCAGGAAGTCTGTGGAAAAACAGCACTAGGAGAGGAAATGACTTTTTTTTTAAACATGTTACTCTCAAAATCCAGAAAATGGGATTTCTTTCTCAAATGTAACTACCTTTACCCTAGGGCAGGGGTGGGCAATCATTTTTAGTGGAAGGCCACTCCAAGATTTTGACAAGTGGTCAAAGGTCGTACTTCCATGGAGGGGTTCGGGGTCTGGGATAGGAATGTTAAATATTGGTTAGTTGAATAGTCAATTAACCTCATGAATTTTTATTCATTAGTTGACTAGTCTATAGTACCCAGGGGTGGGGCCGGCAGCCACTGTATCAGAGGCAGCAGTGCAGGGTGGGAGCTGGTCCATCAGGAGAGCTCAGTTTAAAAAATAGCTCCCCTTGTGGACTGGCTACCTGTCACCCAGTGCTGCTGCTGCTGCTGCTGTTGATAGAGGCAGCAGCAACCCCTGTCTACGGTGGGGTCTGAGCTCCTGGACCCGGTGCATGCCGGAACTAAGCTGGGCTGCTTGCCCACCTGGCTCCTAAAACACTTAAAATGCAGAGCTTCAGAAGGGGTAGGTTCTGGACCTGGCATGAGCCAGAACTGAGCTAGGCTGCTGGCCAGCCTGCTAAAAAATTTACTGGCAAGGGTCGGGGGAAGGGAAATGCATGTCATCTATAGTATTAATTTATAAGCATGTGCTAATTGGTTAACTAGTTAATCAACTACACTATTACATCCGTAGCCTGGGATGGAGGTTGAGTGCATAATGGAGCTTGGGATAGGGGGCTTGGGTGTGGGGTCTGAGAGAGAGTTTGAGTGAAGGAGAGGGTTGTGATCTGGGACAGGGCTTTAGGTGCAGTGTTCAGGAAGGGATATGGGTGTAGGAGAGGATTCTGGCCTAGGGGAGGGGTACAGAAGGGAGTGCAGGGTCTGGGAGGGAGTTGTGACCTGGGAGAAGGGGGGAAAAGAGGTACAGAGGGTTTTGGGTGGTTGCCTGGGGCAGGTAGTTGGGAGTGTGGGGTTGGGGTGCCAGAGGCAGGCTCTGGCTGGGAGGCACTTCCCAAGATGGCTCCCAGCCAGCAGCCCTGTAGGAGCCTGAGGCAGGCTGTCTGCTGCAGGCTGCTGGCTGCTCCATGTGGCTCTACTCTGGTCATGGGATGGGGAAGGGAGGGAGGATTCACACGCTGCCTCTTTCCCCGGTAAAATTTCTCAACTTCTATTGACTGGAAAATTTTGTGGAGGGGAAGAGAAGCATGTGATGTCTCCCTCATCCCTCCCCAGCATCCACAGTAGCTAGCTGTTTAAAGCACGAGCTGCTCTGTGTCTAAGGGTTCCTGCAAGGCAGCCGCTGGCCAGATCTGGTGGCATGGTTGGCTGGATCTGACCTGCTGGCTGCCTCATGCCCACCCCTGCCCGAGGGGCTGCTTTGGAGCCTGTCAGGATCAGGTGTGAACAGGCTGGAAATTGCCCCTTCCCTGCTACTCCAGAACTTAGCTGATGGGCAAAGAGGCTTCCTCATGCCAGTGTGTGTGGGACTTAGGCACCCTGCACCAGGAAGTCTTGGGCTTTTCCTGGGCATTAACCCAGCCAGAGGAGGTGGGGAAAGGAAGCAGCTCTGCTCCAGGTTAAATTTTGGGAGCTGAGGAATGCTGGCCAAATAGCACTCCTCTCCCCAAACTGGTAAGTGAGTGCCAGAGGAGTTACCTGTTGTCCCTCAGTGAATATCTCCCTGTCTTATTGCTGGAGCTGTCCCCTTTCGCCACTAGTCCCATAAAGTTCCTCCACCTGTTGAAATGGGTGGCTAGATTTGCAGATTCTATAGCAAAAGTTAATCAGAGTTTGTAAAACTACATTTCAGATACAGAGGGTCTTAAACTAGAATTGCTCAGTAAAACCCTGCTACAGTACTGGTGCAATGTACTTGTACATGTACAATGTTAATGCTTCCTGGCAGCACAGTGCCATTTCCCATTGTGCTGCAACTCTTGCATTTCTTGTTTTTGAGAATTTGAGCCTTTTGCATGTAAGACTTCCACATGTCTCTCATAACCTGTAAATCATCTCCACATGCAGAAATTCATAAGGTCTATTGATTATTTTTCATGTTTTATTAAAGTTATTTTGTCATAAGAAGTCTGTATCTTCAAGGCAAACATAAAGAAAGGAATTAATTTTCAATTTTACCTACAGGAAAAATGTGTTTACTTAAGATAACTCTGAATTAGTTTTAATATGTCATGAAAATAGGTTTCTTTTCATGACAAATAAAACAGTCTCTCCGAAGCTGAGGGCTAAACAGGCACTTAATAACATTTGTTTTAAATTGGTTTATTAAGAAAGTCTAAATGTGTTGAGTACCTGAACTTGCATAGTGTTATTATTTAGGTAAAATAAACTGCAGAAAGAATTTCTTATTCCCTGTTTGAGATGTGAAGGAAATAAAAAGCTGCTGTCAATTGTATTAATAGACAGACGTGGAGAAAAATGATCATCATTATAAAGTAGTAAGTCACTTTGGATCCATACTTCATAATCTGATACACAGACATCTCATGTTTGTACCTATCCTGAGGAGATGTAACATGCTCTGAGACTTAATTTAAATATTTCTATAGATTCCAATTATTTTCTGCTTGCTAATCTTTTCACATCACATTTCTGTTGATTTAAAAAAAGTGACATTTAGAAATAAAGTTCATGGAGGAGTGGAGCAAGTAGTTAACAAATGGTTGTGGAGTGCCCTATAGTATGTCATTTCCCAAGAAAGGATTTTTGAACTTGTGTTGTGCATTGTATTTATAAATTATCTGGTGTTCTTTTGTAAAAGTCGTGTGTCAGAGGACTTGGAATTGCAGTTTGTCTATTTAAATATTACTTAGTATAGAGATAATTTTAAAAGCTACCCAAATGAAACAAAACTATATATGAAATGTTGCACATGAAGTAGATTTTGTTGAACATAACTTGTAGCTTATCTTAAACTCAGGTACTCTGGATGGGAGAGAGATAATTTTCACTGAAAATCTTGGTACAATGTTTGAGTAATTTTTGTTTTTTCCCACCATGTGTGGCAGTGAAATTTTTAGCATATTACAAGCCACATAAATTCTCTTTCTTATCAGAACACTTTATTTCTATCACAGATGCTCTTTGTCTAGTGCGCTCAACATGAGTTTTGAGCAGAGAGGAATAGTACTGTTTTTTTTAATTGTTACTAGAGAGCTGAGGTGAAGAATTTTCATTCCTGTGACTTAGCTTCTCTTAGCCAAGAACGAGTTCATTTTCCATTGTCTAAGAAAAGACACAGTATCAGTGAGCATGGGAAAAGTAGCCACTGAAAATAGAAGCGAAGATGTAGACTTCAGCAGAGTTGAGTTGTCAGTAAATCCACTCAGTGTTGAAACATACACTTTTTCTTTTTGACTTATGCTTCCTTGCTAAGAAAGTTGCATATACATTTTCAAAGCCGTTAAATATAAGGACCTATCTGCATGTCAAATCTGGCAGTACGAGGCGACATTACTACAACACTGTTGTGCCTCAAATATTATTAAAACATTTTTCTTGACTGTGTAGATGGTGCCACAGAATGTTATCGTGTATGTGTAGAGTTGTAAAAGAGTTTGGTAACATGACAATAACGCTTCCTGGTGCTACATAAACGGGCAAAACCAACTATTGTCATAGCATACTGTGGGTAAGAACACAAGAACAGCGATACTGGATCAAACAAAAGGTCCATCTAGCCTAGTGTCCTGTTGTCCAACAGTGGCTGATGCCAGGTGCCCCAAAAGGAATGAATGCAATACGCAATCATCCACAGTCGCTTATTTTCAGCTTCTGGCAAACAGATATTAAGGACATCATCCCTGCACATCCTGGATAATAGCCATGGATGGACCTATCCTCTATGAATATATCTAATTCTCTTTTAACCCTGTTATGTTCTTGACCTTCACAGCATCCCCTGGCAAAGAGTTCTACAAGTTGACTGTGCATTCTGTGGAAGAAATACTTCCTTTTCTTTGTTTTAAACCTGCTGCCTATTAATTTCATTTGCTGACTCCCAGTTCTTGAGTTATGAGAAGGAATAAATAATACTTATTTACTTTCTTCACATTTGTCATGATTTTATAGACCTGTATTATATCCCTCCAACCTGTCTCTTTTCTAAGCTGAAAAATCTCAGTTATATTAATCTCTTCTCATATGGTAGCTATTCTACACCCCAGATCATTTTTTTGCCCCTTTCTGAACCTTTTCTAGTTCTAATATATATCTTTTTATGAGACAAAGTGATCATGTTTTCAGAGAAATATTCACAGCGACCCTAAGATCTATTTTTTGAGCAGTTATAGCTAAATTAGATAATTCAATATGTGTAGTTGGGATTTGTTTTTCAATATGCATTACTTTGCATTTATCAACATTGAATTTTATCGGCCATTTTGTTGCCCAGTCATCAGTTTTGTCAGATCCCTTTATTGACTCTTTGTAGTCATCTTTGGATTTACGTATTTCAAGTAGTTTTGTATCATCTGCAGATTTTGTCACCTCACTCTTCACCCCTTTTTCCAGATGGTTTATGAATAGGTTGAATAGAACTGGCCCCAGTGAAGGCCCCTGCAGAACACCACTCCTTACGTCTCTCCATTTTGAACATTTTCTTTATCACTTGTGACAGGTTACATTGCAGCCTGTGGCAGGGTCTGGGAGTGCAGCCTGGTTGCTGCAGGACATTCATGTGGGGCTGCACTCTGTAGCCACCCTGTCTCTTCCATAGAGTGACCTCCAACCAGTGTTCCCTCTAAACTGCACCTTCCTCCCCCCACCCCCGCAGTCAAAGACTCAGTGCACAGAGCTGACTGAGTGGGGCTGATGAATCACCTATGAAGCTGTGCTGTTGTGCAGTTTAAGGGAGTACTGGCCTCTTGATCAATGGCAGCCCCTCTAATGATGCCAAACTGGAGCCTGGCAGACAATGTCAGCAAAGGATCCAGCATTGACCTCACCTTGTCTGGCAAATTGCCTGGTTCAGAACCAGTCAGGCCCCAAGAGTGCCAGGGAGATATAACCTGTTCTTAAGTTAGCGTTACTGTCTTGTAATTGTTTAGATACTTGTGGAGCCCTTTTTAAAAACTGGCATCACGTTAATTATCCCCCAGCTATCTAGTTCATAAGCTGATTGAAATGATAGGTTGGAAACCACAGCAGTAGTTTGCAATTTCACATCTGAATTCCTTCAGAACTCTTTGGTGAATACTGTCTGGCCCTGGTGACTTATTTCTGTTTATTTTATCCATTTGTTCAGAAATCTCTTCTAATGACACCTCAGTCTAGGACAGTTCCTCCACTATGTCACCTAAAATGACTGGCTCAAATTTGGGAGTCTCCCTCACATCCCCAGCTATTTCCCTAGTTCCTAATAAATCTCAGCTCCTTCTCCTGACACCATTGTCTCATCCACACATGAAGACCTTACTGTTCTCTACCATGTTAATACCCAAAGTAAACTTGTATTCAAGACATAACATCAGGCAAATTTTCGTAGCAATTTCCCATTGCTGCTCATACAGGTTCATCTGAACTAGTGTTAATAACTTTGGGAGCCGTGATATTAGCTGCAAGCAGTGCTAGATGATAAAGTCCTAAAAATGCTATTTGCAGTGTACTAGATCTCTGTGCTAGTTCTCCCAAAATTACTAATCATGGACTCAGCTATAATTGTGTTGGCAGTCGTGGAAAATAAGGCACTAGGACAATAACTAAGTTGTTATTCTCATGTTTCTACTAAAAGGTAGAATCAGTAGATGCTAGAACAATCCTAAATGCCTGAAAATGGTCTAGTACATTTTAGAGCTTGTCCATTACATGTAATTAATTAAAGCTGTTCCTTTTGAAAATATGTTACTACATCTTCAAATATTATTTTAATTAAACACATTTCAAATTCAAATGTCCATAGCCTTCCTTGCATCATGTTTTTACATGAGAAAGAAAGCACACTCTTTGCCAGTGGTAGCCACTGGAGTAAATAGTGCAAGTTCAGATTCATCATCTCTAATCTTACTGAAGTGGAAATGTACTTGCGGAGCACTGATATTTATTCTTCTTCCTATCATTTAATATAAGTTGGGCTTGGGGATATAATAAAGCCTTCCAGAAGAATAACTGTAGTTTGTACTGTATGACAGCTGTCATTAATTCTATAGGTAAATACTAGCATTTCTTAATTCTGAATTCGTTGACTTCTTTCAGTGTTGTCTAAATGATCATCTCCCTTGTACCTTGTTATTATGCTTCTTTATTTCTACATATTTGTAAAACATTTACAATGATCTACGTTAAAAAAATGTGCAAACTCCTCCACTAAAACAATATGTTATACAATTTACCATTACTGTGCATTTGACAGATCCTGAAATTGTGTGCAGTATCTTGGGAGACCATATTGTATTAAGCTTATGTACCACTGTGAGTCAGATACTGTATGCAAATCCAGGGGAAATGGTTACCGCAGTTCCTCCAGGAAAAAAACCTGTGTGTGTGTGTATTTGGCAGGGGGAGGATGGTAAGGTGAATTATTTAGGTTGTTGTCAGCCTACAGTCAGGGCAGTGTGTGTGTGTATGTTACCAAGAAAAGGGTTTAACGTCCGTGACTTTACTGCTAGGGCCAGGGTCCCGTCGCAGAGGGCAGCAAACAGGCTGACAGACACCCCGAGTTAATAGGAAGAGCTTATTACTTCTCAGATTTCAGCTGCTAAGATACAGGATCCCTTCGCAGCGGGCAGTCTAGGGAAGACTGAGTGATGCCCCAACGGATCTGTCACCTGGGAGTGGCATGATCCAAATGTCCAAGCTCTTCCTAACCTGTCCCATATGACCGGCTGAAGTTCTTTTAAATTGTGCTTGGTTCTCTTACAGCAACTGAAGGAGTCAGGTTAAAACTTAAACAGTTACAGGTTTATTAAAAAGGCTTATAAAGCATGTGGTTACAATGGCTATTGCTCTATTTCTTAACTGCTAGCAAATATAGATCTTAAAAATGGTTACAAAGAAAATAAAGATAGAAAATAGAAATAATGGTACCAAGTGACAGCTTAATCTTTAAAGAGCTCTAAGTCTATGTGTACACTTAAGACAAAGGACCACATCCAGGTACAATTTTTACTCCTTTCTGAGTCTCCCAACTCCAGCGGGTCAAGCCAGGGCCGGTCCCTCAATTCCTAGGAAAGACTAATAGGAGGTGGGCGTCCCCGTGGAACCTCGGGAGGTCAAACACCTAACCCGACCAGCAGATAGATGGTAGATTGACACTCAGAGTAAATGTGCTGCTGGACCCATCTTTATACCCATAGGGGCCCGTATCCTCTTTCTTATCTAAGATGCCAAATTGTACTGGTTTGTCTTTGTGACGCCAGTTCTTACAAGCAAGTTTCAAGTTAATTTACACTTGCAAGAGAGATAACTAAATTGTGAGTACTAGACTTTTTTTTTACTGGGCGAGAGATTCCTTTCCCCGCGGACGGCTGTGTGTTGGTATCAATATGGGATTTTAGTCAAGGGCACTCCTCAGCAGCCTCTTGGTCAGCAATTGGCATATCTCTGTTTACAGCCATTCATTGTCACACAGCCTGGGCCTTCTGCTCTGTGTGCCCTATATGCTCCAGGCAAGCAAATGGATGTTACAGTGGGGTTCCTGTCTGGCTACAGTTGTAAGCACCTCTAGAAAGGTACCAGCCTTGCATATACTGATTCACGCTGGATTTTCCAGAAACCAAAGGAAACAACTATTGGCAAATAGCCTGAGTTTAAACTCAAGGCTCTTCTTCCTGATCCAGCAAAGAGGACATTCTGTTCAAAGGGGGCTCAACCCTTGCATTAAGGTGTCATAGTTATCAGGTTGGTTACAGGCAATTCCTACTGCACTGAAAAATGCTTGGGGCACTCTTTCTGTGAGTGTGACAGAAATTGAGTCAAACAGTTCAGTTGTGTTTGATGGGGATAAGGCTCTTGGATCCCACTGTCTTAGTCCCTTTAGTATGACCTTAGATTCTTTAACCTCCTACCCCTTTGGAGGTTAGAGCAGCAGTCTCCTAATGACTCACCTGGCAACCAGTTCATCAGATGAGATCAGTATACTGGGGCATTGCCTCCTTATAGGCTGGGCGGTGATGGCACTGGTGAATGGCTTGCTTTAGCGCAGTTCTCATGAACCCTTCCAGGAGTCAACTTTGGGAACTATGGGACCACTATCCACATTCTCCCAACTGCTGGACAGTGCTTGCTTTTAAGCCCTTTCCCCACTCGAACACGATTCACAAGGCTGGAGAGGCAGGGACCAGTTTTGCTCTCAGCACCTCTTTCATCCCTACAGCATTAGTGTGGGGTTTATACAGAGATGGAAAGACTTTAGCCTACTAGGGCTGCATAAGACTGATGAGTGACTTCTGATGAACTTTTAGTGTATGTATGGGAAAGTTTATTGGTTTTGTATGTTTTCTCTGTAATTCTTTTACCTTATTAATAAATGTGCTTGCTTAGAAAGAGCTATGTGATAGCTTTTTAACTGCTGGCAATACGCTGTTAATACCCCTTAGACTGAGAGAGAAAAGCTCAGGTGCTGGCCTTTGGGAAGAATGGCTTGAAAGGAGCTGTGCAAATTTAAACACTCACCTCTCTTTAGAAAGGAGAGAAACGTGAATCTCTGCCCAAAAGAGGTGATTGTGGGAGCTGGAAACCTTAAATGGGTGCCCTTGCATGACCACCAAAGGGAATAGTGGTTCAGTTACCTGAAAATGTGACAGTATATTGTTCATAAATTTGCTTATTCTCTTAAAATTATCATACAATTGTGTTTGTTTAAAGCACATTTAGAAGAAGTTTACAATTTAAATCTCATAAAATGGTCAATTGATGAGGGTCACATTTCAAACTTTAAATTTGGAGATGAAGTCTGACTAGATGAGAGAACTGGAATACTTTACAGGAGCTCCTACTTAAAATGTATATTCTGAAGTTGTTTTATTTTGGAAATTGGAACGTTTGTGAAAATAGTGCCTTTCTGATAGATATAGAAGCTGGATTAATCTAGAAGCTAAAGCAGATGAGAAGACACAAAGTCTGTGTTCCTGCTCCATTAAAAACAGTAGGAGCTTTGTCCTTGAATTTAATGGGGATGAGATGAGGTTCAGAAGTTTTTTTAAGCTGTGCGAAAAAATCATATGTAATTCTGGTGTGGGATTACTAAAACAAAAGTGACTAATCAGAAAACTATCACATTTTCTGGCATGTGTAAAATTGCTTGAAGAGACGTTTTGTCACCTTGATTTGTATTAACAGAAATAGATGAGGCAAGCTAGTATTGCCAAAGTGAAGACAACTTCCGGATCCGGTAGGTTACTGTATATTCCTAAGCAAAAAGCTATTTATATGAATTACATTGTGATATCCCTAGCAACTCAGTCTGCCTAAAAGACCAGTGCCTGTGTTTTTTTCTTTGAGGGCTATAAATAGTATATTGCTGGCAGTTCATGGTTACCATGCAGCTCTTTCTAAGCAAGCACATTTATTCTTAATAGAAAACCATTACAGAAAAAGTATAACAAAATAAACATTTCTGTGCATGTGCAAATAGTGCATCAGAGGTTTCTCCTCAATTTTACAGGGCACTAGCTGGCTAATTTTTTTCCCAAGCATTTTGCAAGGAGTAGTTTTCTCTGTGGATAGAAAGCATTGACTGTCTGTTGATTCAGATGAGCTCTTGAGTTATGTTGCTTAGCCAAAAGTCCTTTCTTTGTCCTTTGATCTCTGAAGAATCTAATGTGCACTAGTATATCTCTCCTTGGAGTTATTACAATTCAGGTGATTTGTCTTCATCACCAACCACTATTTTTGGTTCCCGGTGGAGTTGTAGCAGTTCTCACTCATGAAGTAGAAAACAGTCATACATAAACCATTCATTTAATGCAATGTACTTCAAAGATACTTCAACTTAAATTCAATAAGCATATCACAGGAAGTTGCCATATCTGTCACGTACCCCCATGCAACTTGGGTTGGAAACTTTCAGTAGCAGTGCCAATTCGGCCTCCGTGTGCACTCCAGACCTCGGGTGGTCCAATCAAAAGACTCCAATCAAAGGCTCCTGGGATACATGTACTCTTTACTTGGAGCACCCAGAAAGACCCACATTTTCTGAGCAAGGTAAGTAATTCTTCAACTTGTATGGCTTCTAGTCAGATAGCATTTTAAAACTACTAATAAATGTATTGAGTGAATTCAGAATGGTCCATTATTTTCTGGTTACAATGAGGAATTATGAGGAAATGGGTTACTAACTAGTGTTCTCAATTTTTTTATATATACTGTAATCCTCTTCCTTTTTTTTCTCAGATATATTTTGGTAACATTGAAAATTATCTTGATTGAATGGAATAAGTTTTTGGAGCTTTTATTTTGTTAATTGTGTATAGGTTTTATGATTGGCACCTTTAAAATGGGTACATAATCTGATTATTTTGATTCATGTATCTCTTTGCACGTAATAATTTTATGTAATTCAGTGTATGCAAGATTTTGAGAGGGTCATAAGGTCTTTGAAGTATCAGATTGTGCTTCGGTATAAACAGAAAGGTGAACTGTCAGGTTGGAGGAAGGTTACTAACGGAGTTCCTCAGGGATCAGTTTTGGGGCCAATTTTATTTAATCTTTTTATTGCTGATCTTGGCACCAAAAGTGGAAGTGTTCTAATAAAATTTGCAGATGACACAAAGTTGGGAGCTATTGCCAATTCAGAAAAGGATTGGGATATCATACAGGAAGATCTGGATGATCTTGTAAATTGGAGTGATAGCAATAGGATGAAATTTAATAGTGAGAAGTGTAAGGTTATGCATTTAGGGATTAATAACAAGAATTTTAGTTATAAGCTGGGGACACACCAGTTGGAAGTAACGGAGGAGGAGAAGGACCTCTGAGTCCTGGTTGATTATAGAATGACTGAGCCGCCATTGTGACATGGCCGTGAAAAAGGCTAATACGATCTTGGGATGTATTAGGCGAGGTATTTCCAGTAGGGATAAGGAGGTGTTAGTGCCATTGTACAAGACATGAGACCCCATTTGGAATACTGTGTGCAGTTCTGGTCTCCCATGTTTAAGAAGGATGAATTCAAACTGGAACAGGTACAAAGAAGGGCCACTAGGATGATCCGAGGAATGGAAAATCTGTCTTATGAAAGTAGACTCAAGGAGCTTGGCTTATTTACTTTAACCAAACGAAGGCTGAGAGGGGACATGATTGAACTTTTAAAATATATTAGAGGGATAAATACCAGGGAGGGAGAGGAATTATTTAGGTTTAATACCAATGTGGACACAAGAACAAATGGATATAAGCTGGCTAGTAGGAAGTTTAGACTTGAGATTAGATGAAGGTTTCTAACCATTAGAGGAGTGAAGTTCTGGAACGGCCTTCCAAGGGAAGTAGTGGGGGCAAAAGATCTATCTGGTTTCAAGATTAAACTAGATGGGTTTATGAAGGGGATGGTTTGATGAGATAACATGATCTTGGTAACTAATAGACCATTATCAGTGGGAAATAGGTCAATGGAGGGATGATAGGAGTTACTATAGAGAGCTTTCTGGGTGTCTGGCTGATGAGTCTTGCCCACATGCTCAGGGTTTAGCTAATTGCCATATTTGGTGTCGGGAAGGAATTTTCCTCCAGGGTTGATTGGCAGAGGCCCTGGAGGTTTTTCGCCTTCCTCTGTAGCATGGGGTACAGATCACAGCTAGAGGATTCTCTGCATCTTGGGGTCTTCAAAGTATTTGAAGGCTTCAATATCTGAGATACAGGTGAGAGGATTATTCTGGGAGGGGTGGGTGAGATTCTGTGGCCTGCACTGTGTGGGGGGTCAGACTAGATGATCATAATGGTCCCTTCTGACCTTGAAGTCGATGAGAAATATTCAGAAGGTATTTACATATGTAATTAAACAAATATTGGCTTCCATTTATTTTTCTTGTTCTTTGTAGTTGATGCTTCAGATATATTTGTCAGATTAATCATATCCAAAAAATGTGTTTATATTACTTCTCTTTTGTTGTCTTCCCCAGTAAAGTGTATTTGTTGTAACTTTCATATGACTATTGAGAGTTTTTCAGTAGTAATATAAAACCTGATTTTATTGTATTCATACATTGATTTATGGTAGTTCTTTGACAAGAATTTATGGGAAACTAAAAGGGTAAAATTATTATATCTGATTTACTATCTCCACTAAGTTGTTTTCTGTCAGCATCCTGTAATTTAAATAAAAATGCAAGTTCACATCTTTAGGTTCTCTACCATTAATGGTTTTAGGGAATTAAGATGTCAGTTTTCTTTTAGAATCAATTAAAATTGTGAAGCTGTGTGGTTCTGCTTACTTAATATCCAGGCAGATACTCTGAAATATTTCATTATAAGAGTAAGGTAACATTTATATATAAAATGTCTCTACTGTCAGATTTAGGAGTTGCCACTCATTCTTTATTTCAATAAAGTAATTTCTTGCATGACTTGCTTTTTGTTCTCATTGAGCAATAATATATAGGTAGAAGGAACTTCATCTAATTATTCTTATTATGGATTATTAGTAATCCAGGATGAAATTTCTGTAGAAGCTAGCAATAGACATATTAAAATGTCATTCCATATAGCTTTCTTTGGATGATGGAAGTACAACAGACTCTTAAGTATGTGCATTGAAAAATAGTCTAGAGCCAGTCCTCCAAACACCTCTCATGAATCATAGTGCTTACTCGATGGTAAGTAATCCCACTGAAGTCAGTTTGTAGTAGTAAGCACGACATCCAATTAAAAATACTTGTGAATTCGGCCCTTTGGCATTTTACATCAATTTCTATTATAGGAGACAGATATTAAATATGGTATCAAGCATTTGATTGAAACATACACTTCTGACAATGCTTTTTAAAGTTTTTTATGATACATAGAGTATATTATCAATAATGAAGTTGGAAGCATATGTTTGTAGTTTTCTTAATTCTACTGTTAGATATCACTATTAAAATAAGTGGCTCCTTAAAAACCATTTTCTAGTGGAATGGATGTAACCAGAAGTGTTAAAACATGTAAGCCACATTGCCACCATTTTTATTTTCTTCTTTCTATACTTGAGAATTGGGGAAAACAGTTAAAATAGCTCGCTGTTGTCAAACAGCTAAAATGTATGATAAATGAAGCTCTGTAAATAGTGAAAATATGGTAAAGGTGATTAACTCCGACAATTTTCATGTAAGAAGCTTGGAATGATAAATCTCTCCTGTGATTAGTTGTTAATTTAATGCAAGGGATTTAGCATCAGCCTAAACTATTTTATGAATTGTGGCATAAAAATTATTTTAGAAGATAGATGCGCACATGTTAAACCAAAGGAGAAATTGCTTGGACTTGATTGGTTGTAATTATAAATGGCAGATTTGACGTAAGTGTGACTTGACTATTTTCTGTATGACAGTCCTTACAGAAATTAAGAGAGCGCAATGGACCCTGAAGGTATGAAAAATGACAGAATATTATAAATGAGTCCTTAGCTCTACCTGGTAACTGAAAGGTTTTATAGATATCATTCCTCTACAGAGAAAATATTTGCAGTGATATAATTTAAAGTACAAAATAATAAAAAAATCCAGTTACTGAAGCATAGAAAACAAGACACAATCTTTATTTCAATTATAGTTTCATGTTGAGGCTACCACCTATAATTTACCATGCAACTAGCATGGACACTTTTATTTAAAAACAGAGAAGAAAGTGATGGCTGTCTTAATATTTTACGGCAGACTGTATTGTTTAGAGTCTGTCAGTATTTCTATAATAAACATCATTTGTTGAAGGGTGCATAACTCATCTTTTACATTTGTCTTCGGCTCTGACTCGGTGCATGGGTTATCAGCTCACATGTAAACTATGTTCCTTTTTAAAGATTTAAGGGTGATTTTGCTTTTCATAATAAATTAATTGTTAATATTAATGTGGAGTCTGGCATAGTATGAGCAGGAGCTACACGTGGTGCTACAGTCACCTCTGCTAAATAGCTTGAATCCACATTTATAATATCTCTGTGATGCCAGTTCTGGGAGCATTTGCAGAGATCTCCCACGAATTTTTGTGGTGATTTTATATGCACAGATACCTGCTGGAAACATAGGTCAGAATGCTCATATGGTCAGAATCCATGGCTGGCCAAGAAGACAGGAAACCTTTGCAAGAGAGGAAATGTGACCTTGTAGTTCTATAGAAGTACTAGTGGCCCAGAGAAAGTAGTAGGGAGGAGATTATCAGAAAATGATGAATCTCTTGAGAGAGTATAGCAGCAATAGGATGATGAAGTGAAAGCTCAGATATTAGGCCAATGGACACTAGGCTGCATTGAAGCTGGTGAGGATTAAGCAATAGGGGATACATGTGTTAGCAAAGCCAGTGACAGATGTACATATATATGTGCATGGAAGCTATAGTACGATCTGAAGCTTGAGAGAGGGCTGACTTCTGGCAATGATGCAGGGAATGTTGAAAGGCTGATGTTCTAAGGTAGGATTTGGGAGCAACTGCACCAAATGAAGTCTCACCTTTCACTGGCAAGCTTGACTTCCCATGCAGAAGCTTCTCATTTGCTTCTTAAAGCACTAGTGGCTTGTTCCTTTCCTGATAAGGTCTAGGTCTGCGTAGATTGGCAATTTGAATACAGTCATCCTCTTAAAATTGTGCTATATCCAGGGCACAGGCAGATAGCCGTAAATTATCTTTAACCCTGAAACCCAGAGGTGTTACTGCTTGCTTCTACAACTATTATTGAGGTCAGAGGAAACTTTGTCTGCTCAGAAACATAAGGTCCTCTAAGTCTGGTACTTACAATTGTATAGTGGATGGAAATTATTCTTTCTCCTAGGCATCATTGTACTAGTGGGGAGTCTGCTGTGGGCTTACTTGTTGTTCACTAGTTCTACTCATTTTCCAATCCCCGTAGTGAGGCATGTAGGTTTCTAACAGAGGGAAAGTTCTACTGGCTAGGAAAGAACTTGTAGCATCATCCCAAAGGATAATCAGATACTGTGGAGTGTTTTGATGCTGGCCTTGCTTTCATCTCTGTGGAGGTACCCTGCAACTGCTGCCCATAAGAGAGGAAAAAAGAATAGAATGAACCATTAACTCATTGGCAATGTTTCAAAATATTATATTGGAATTGTTTACAATTAGATATGCACCAAATAATAAAATTACTAGGTTTCTTTACTTTCCACCTCTGAAACAAAAATGTTCACAAATAGAAATGTCAAGCCATTAGTCTATGATTGCCTTACGTATGGGCCATAAAAGAGTGTACTACTACTTTTAAATAGACATTCCATATACATCAGCAAAACTAGCAATTCATTCCAAATATATCGGAGAGAACAATAAGGAGGTTTATGTCTGCCGGACATCCCTGGTACATTTGGCATTTTAAATAGCTGGCAATTGATGTTTCCATTGATCTATTTTTTTTAACCTATTTTCTGTTGTGCATATTATTATTTATTTGCCTTCACTGTCTGTTTTGAAATTGTTGTGCGGGCATGTGTGTGTGTGTGTGTGTGTTCAACCATTGTGGGTGTGCACATGCATGAGAACATGGTTGACTAATATTACGTATGCAATATTTGGGGGATAAGGGTGAAGTTCTACATTTGAAAAACCATGCTAATAATTACGTAATGTTTTTCTTGCTATCTTCACAGTTGAAAATTACTGTTAAATCTTTACTTCTATCAGGAGTGAAGTGGGAGAAAAGATTTTATTTGAGATGAGCCCACACTGCAAAATTCAGATGCAGGATCCTACGTCGTGTTGCAGATGGAGACTCTAATTATTACCACGAACTCTGGGTTCAGATGCAGATTTCAGGCTCTATATTGCTTTGAGGTGTTGATTGTTGTTTCTGGCTCATTACCTATACTTCGTTAAATCAAATTACTGACAAATATTTTTTAGATTTTAAGAGTTGTTGCTCTGTTACCAGTAGATTAAATTAAGTTCTTTGTCCTTGGAGCTCTGCTGACAGTGTTACTGATGTTGCATGGCTTACCACAACTAAGAAACATCAAACATATGGGGAAGTATAAAAAGGGACATGGGCTGGGGAAATACTGGAATAGATTTATATTTGACAGAATGCCAATATGAGACTAAAGCTCTCTTGTAAATCTCTATTAACTTCAGTTCTAGAGCTGGAGGACGAGAAGGCTGTTTTCTTGGATTCTTTTTCCATGCGAGTATAAATTGGTACATTAACTGTCTATAGAGGCTTACATCTTATAAGAATAGAATATTTATATTTTCAATTTGGCAAATGTTTTGAATCATAAATGTCTTGATTACTATAACAAAGTTCAGAAATGTGTATGCTTCAAATCAAAGTGCACCCTTGAAATGTATTTATTTATTTATTTCCCCCAATCTTTTCAAATGGAATTTATTTCCGAAGTACAAAGATTATAGAGAGCTGCTTTTCTGTGGTGAATCATGGCATCCATCAATAAGATACAGCAGTGAATTTGTTAAACTGAAGACTAAATGAAATATTACCAAGCAGGTTTTGTCAGATGACACACACATTTTCATGCATTCATTGCAGGATCTGGATAGTGATCTCCTTCTGTAAATAAAGCAACTGCTTTAATGGGAAGGTTGTAATGCTGGAATGTTATAGACCTATTGTTTACTCTCTGCATACTATGCTTCTTTCAGTTGTTGGGTTATACCAGTTCCCTTAGTTTTTACACACATGAAAAACTCTGAGGCAGTGGATTCTACTTCTGAAATTTTGATTTTATGTGAATGTGTTCTCAGACTTCTAGACATACAATATAATATAAAGACATAAAATGGGAGGATTTTTATTTAAAATTTAAACCCAAGGAATGATGCAGAGTATAAATGTCTTTGTTTAATTAACATTTAGAGAATTTGATACAATTGGAGAACTAGTTTGTGGTACGTAGTTTTGTGGATTTGGAATTGTTTATGTAGTGTTTACATGGAATATATATGTGACTTTAACAGATTAATCAGACTTGAGTTCTAGTCTGATGGCCCCCTGGCGTGAGGATACATGCATACTACAGGATAGGGATATAATTCTCAGCTCATGTACTCATATTCAGTGTTGCTTGATGAGTGCTGCACATTCAAAGTGGAGTTTGCAGATGGGTAAAAACACATGCAGAGTTCATAATCTTAGAGAATTCGTGAATTATATAGACAGACTCCCCATATCATCATAGCATTTAATATCCCGATTTAGCCAAATAATTTCTTGGGAATTTCTTTACCTTCATAACCAAAATATACTTTTAGTGCTTGTTGAATCTCTATTCTCAGACAGCAAAGCCATGATTTGAGGATTCTCTTCTCATTTTTAATCATGTTGCTAGTGAGCTTAGAATAACTTGCATTAAGAAAATTAAGGATCATTTAAATGCTAACAAAGTTATTGCATGATACCTTGTTAACAATTTAAGAATTGTTTATCCACAATTTTAATTAGCTCTCCTAAATGCATAACTTCAGGAGTAGATGTGGCTCAGAGATATATCCACCTCTACTGTTTACTGTCTAAGATGACCAGATAGCAAGTATGAAAAATTGAGTTTCTTTTTTTTAGGGGTGGGAACATTGGAACAGTTTAATGTAAGCCAAAACTCCTAATGTTGGGATATCTGAGCACATTATTATATCAAACAAATGTGCCCTTTGGGAAGGCGGGGGGAGTACTGAAGCTCACCGATTTGTACAAGACCATTGCTGGCTGTTCCCCTTCACCAGGGAGTGAGGCGTAAGTGCACAGTTTGCTGCAGTCCTCGTTCTGGCTGGGGAGCACAAGGGGTCGACAAATCTGTGTCCTCTGGAGCTGCAGCAGCCATGGAAAGTGCTTCTTACCTGGCCCCAAGCTATTAACATGAGAGGCCTGGGGTAGTCCTCTCTCTCCAGGGCTACCTGCATGCTGAACCCCTCATCCTCATCCCCATCCCCAACCCCATCTTGGAGCAACAATTTAAATGAATTTTCATTTTATTTTCCAAAAAAACAAAAAAAGGAAGAAAAACAAAAACAAAAATTGTGTTAAGGCCCCGAATAATGCTAGGTAAATAGGAATAAGAATTGTTTCCCTCCTCCTCTACATATACTCTATGGCTTTGTCTACACTGCAGGGTCTTCACGCAAGAAGCTTTTTGTGGAAGAGATCTTCTGCAGAAACTTCTTGTGCAAAATTGTGTCCACACCTCAAAAGCACACTGTATGGACACTCTTGCACAAGGAAGTTCTGATTGCCATTCACAGAATGGCCATCAGAGCACCTGTGCTTTTTGTGATGGGCTCTTTTTGTACAAGAAACCCCTGTTGAGTGTCCCCCCACAAAAAGGAGTTATGCCTCATAGAAGGAGTTATACCTACACCACTGTTCTGTCGATTGACTATAGATTTTCTTGTGCAAAAATGCACTCGAGGTGTGGATGTTCCACGGGTTTTTGCGCAAAAACACTGTAGACATCGCCTATGAGAACTTGTGCAAGTATAAAAATTAGTGTAGCTGCAGTAGCATGGACAGTGACATGCTGTGCTGAGCATATATCCCTTGGGTTCAAGTTGGTTTGTAGTTGGCACAACTGAACTAAAACTAAAATAAAGGGCCTAAAAACCTGTTCAGTATTTCTCTCATTCACACTTCTAGGTTCCCTCACAGGCTACTTCCTAGCAATTATATTCTTTTCCCTCAGCATCTCCATCACTGCTGACTTACCCAAGTTTTTTAACTGCTTGTGAGGGATGCAATAACATTCTGTATTGTAGTTTAAATTATTACTCAGGATTCCGTACTAAAATGCCTAGTTAAGGAGTCTATTTATCCAAAAGCATTTCCTGAGTATTTTTTATTGTCTGTATTCTTAGACATACTTGATGACAGATATTTTGAAATAAATTGCCAAGAAAATTTGAAACTGATGTGATTATATTGTGTTATTTTGACAAATAAAATATGCAGAATTTTAAAATATTATGTACAGGCAGTCCCCGGGTTACGTACAAGATAGGGACTGTAGGTTTGTTCTTAAGTTGAATTTGTATGTAAGTCGGAACTGGTACATATTGTAGGGGAAACTCTAGCCAAACATTTCTCCAGAGCTCAGTTTTATTCTCCCACACCTCACTGCCCTCAGTCCTTTATTCTCAAGCTGAGGTGTCTGCTGAGAAAAGCCGCTCCGCGTCTCCCTGGTCTGCTGGGGGGGGGAGGGACGCTAGCTTCGCGTCTCCCTGGTCTGCTGGGGGGAAGCAGCTAGTGTGGGGTTGCCTCTCCCCGTTTGTAAGTAGGGATCTGATGTAAGTCGGATCCATGTAACCCGGGGATTGCCTGTATGGAGTTTTAATTTTTTTATACAGAATTCCCCTATAAGTAATCCAGGTCCATTTAGTGAAAACATGAAATCACACAATGTTGCATAGTACATTAACGTGCCCAATTTTCAGTACTGAAAAGATAATCACTCTTTTAAAATGTATTTTTATCAAATTGTTTTTTTTAGCATTTTTTGTAATATAGTGTCTTCCCCTAACCTTGCATTACAAATAGCAAAAAAGAAAAAGATAAGCTTTGTCAAATACTCCCCTGAGGATTTTTTTATATTGACAGCCAAAAGGCAAACTGCCAGTGAAGAAACAATAGCAGGTGCTGATTTTTCTTCACTAGATCTTGCCCTAGTTTTTGGCCTTGAGGCATACAGGTTTATTATAATCATAATAGTTTATTCTATTTTTTATTGGCATCTTTCCAGATTTTTGGTTATTGACATGTCTTAAAATAGCAGACTATAACATCTAAACTTGTCCTGAATTTTTTAAATAGGTTTCAGTCAGTAGAGATATAAAAATAATACTGTTTAAAAAGGTGGGTGCTAACGGAACTGCCTGTCTTTTGAAGCAGATATCTTAATTTGGATATAAAGTAGTGCTCTGACCAATAATGCTTACTAGTGAAAATTGTAACTTATTTGCTTTCTATGCAAGTTACCATTTAAAAAATAAATCCCTTGTATATAAGAATGAAATAATTCAGCTGAGAATGGAACTGTGCTGTTTGAGATTTTATTTTTCACTAAAGCATTTTGGTTATGTCTACACAGCAGAGTTAAAGTCGAATTAAGCTGTACAACGTCATCTACGTTAACTGCGTAACTTAAGTTGAAGTAATTGAACTTGACTTTTGTCACTGTCTACACAGCAGGAATTCTAAGGAAGAACAGTCTTCCTTTCACTTCTCTTACTCCTCGTGAAATGAGGCTTGTCATGAGTCAGAAGTATTCCAGCTTGACATATTTTTGAAATAAAGGCCTGTAGTGTAGATGCTCACTATGTTATTTCAAAATAACGTCAGTTATTGCAAAATAACACTGCTGTGTAGACATATCCTTAGGACACTGGGCAAGTCATGGCAAATTTGGGTCACAACAAGAAAAGTTCTTCTGCTTTTGGAACCCATTCCCAGTAGTAGAAACCAACCATGATACGGTTAAATAAATAAAAATAAAAAATAAAAACACCCAAGTGGTCCTGTAGTACCTTGGAGACTAACACTATATTGTTTTTATATATAAAATCATGAACTTTCATGGGCACAAACCACTTCTTCAGATGAGTGGAGCTAGAGGTACAGAGGGGCTCAGAAACCCTAAAAATTTAAAGCAGAAAAAGAGGGGATGGGGAAGGAGAAAAAAAACCTCTGTCAGTTACAGTGTCCATGCTAAATGAGGCCAATAGAATGGGCTGTAAATGTCTGATAATTAACTTTTGATGTCATTTGGGTGTTGAATATAATGGCCCATCCAGTTAATGGCTTTGTTCAGTCCCTGAGTAAATGTGTCAGAGTTGCATAGGAAAGCCAGTTCTGCTGTCTCTATCTCTAGTTGGTTTCTGAAATTACTCTGTAAAAGAATGGATACCTTTAAATCCACAATAGGACCAGAGAGCTGTGGTAAAAATATCAGGCCCCAATTGGGCTGTCCCCACCCCGCTCAACCTGACAGCATCAGATATTGCTTTCTTCAATTTTAACTCTGGGCAGCTTGGACTCTGTTGATCAGATCTGAGATTAAAGGCTTCAGTGGCATTTTTATTACGTTTTTGGAACTAATTTTAACATTAACTTTCCTTCATCTGTTTTTTCCTTTTGAATGGGTGTTTTGAGTACTGTTTTTTGAAACCTCTGACAGTGGCAGTTGCTAGATCAGGCAGGAAAGAATGTTTTAAGAATACACATCTAACACTCTCCTCTGCATACTGACTGTTGCTTAGCATGATTAGTCTCTACCAGCAAAGGGCATGGGAGTCCTACAATTGAGAAGTAACTTCTTTTGAGGTTATGTATAACCTGGTTTCTGTAATTTCTATTCGAACTCATCTGATAAAGTGGGGTTTACTCATGAAAGCTCATGATCTGATAAATGTGTTAGTCTCTAAGATGCCACCGGATTGCACTATCCCCAAGTCATGTGACCATGAGTAACCTCTTCAATTTGTAAAATATATACTACAATATTACACAGTAAAAGAGACTCCAGGAAACATGAGCTGTTTTTTCTAATGAATATCAGAGAGCAGATTATCATTTTTTGAAATCCTTTTCTGAGATTGCTTAGGTGAAAGACCTTAATAACATTGTAATTTCAGTATTTATTAATGTACATATATAGAGTGAAAAGAAGCAAGGCAACAACGTTTGTTGTTTATCCAGGAAAAAAAATTGTTGCTCCAAATATATAGGTATTATGATATATAAATACCTCAAGAAAATGAAGCTCAATGCAGTTTTCCATCCTCTTTTCCCAATTCTAAATTATAGAGAGTAGAGGTGGTTCTCCAAATATTTCATAGGTTGTGAAATTTCAGTAAACTGAACATTTTTATATTGAATCATATAATAAATTGAAGAGGCTTATTGCACAATTTTTTTCAATAGGTTTATTATGTCTTTTTGAAGAAGATAGTCCATGGAAACTACATAGCGTGGAGAAAATATAGGTCCTGAAGCCCCTGAGTCATATGGTGCCTGGACTTAACATTCATGCTTTGCTTTTACACAGCCCTTGCAAGTATTATTTGATTACCACTCATAACATCATTATGCAAGAAGCTAATATTGTTATCTCTGTTTTCCAAATTAGGAAACTTCTATCCAGTGAAATTATGTGATTTTCTAAAGATCATATAGCAAGTCAGTTGATCACAGTGGTCACCCAATGCAGTGCCCGCCGGCTCAAGCCGTTCTTGCACCCCGGGCGTGTGGCAGCGCCAAAAGGTTAGGGTCCACTGGTTTATAAGTAGGACTCAAAACCAGTCTTTTGTTAAAAACAGCCTCTCAGGAAAATCACTTAATCTGTTTCCCCATCTGTGAACTGGGGGTACAATTCTAGTGTATCTCCATATATATGTTTGTGTATATCTTTAATACTGAATATTTTCATTATTTTATAATATTATAATAGAGAATTATATGATATATATTTAGAGAAAAGGAAAGCTTAAATGGGGAGGTGCCTTTTGTCTTGTGTTTAGTAATATTTAGTAGTTGCATTTCTGACAGGAGAGGGAAAAGAATTTTAATATAGGTGTGCAGCCTGATCTGTGAGAGAGTGAGCTTTTTTGAGTTGCATAGATGACACTTGGGTTTTGTTCAATATGAACTCTTAATTGGGATATTTGGTTTTATGTGGATTCTGCTTTTTCCATCAGTTACAATGAGCCAAAGGTTGTGTGAAAATTTAAATTATATAAAATCCCTCTTGAATATGGTAATAGTGAGAGACAGAAGTGTTCATTTGTGACATGATCAAGAAATGTTCTGAGCAATAGATCATATAGGATGTTCCTAACATATTTGTCACTTTTCATTATCTTATATGATGTAATAGAATTTTCTCATCCCAACTGCAATTATTTCTTACTAAAAATTAAACCTTGCCCCCATAAGAGCAAATGTAAAATGCTGTTGTATTTTAACAACAGCATGGAGTTGGTGACATAGAATCACTTCCTTTGCTTTTTATTTAATATGTATGTGAAGCGATAGAGATTGTGATTTGACTAATTGCTTTACTGTAGTTACAATTATAGAGAAAAGGTCAATCTAGTCATCACCAATTAAAGTAGGAAAAAGCTACATTTATAGCCCTGAAGAGCCATTATGTCAATTTTATGCTGTTCATCAGCGTATAACACGTTTTCGAGGATATATAAATCTAATCTTCCTTGGTAGGAGACTCACTTCATTATAGGCATTTGGTGCTGTAGAGGCGAGGTAACCCTGAGCAACATCTATTAATTGCACATCCTTTTATTGTATCTCATGTTTTTTAGAATTCATGTACTGTTAAATTTGGCAGTTGTAATGAGTAAAAATAGATGTTCCAGATTGCTATTTGATCTCCTATTCTTATATATTTAACAATGTGAAGAAAGGGAATTATGGAGTCTTAAGTCGTCTAACCTTTTCTTAAAGACTGTGAGTGATAGTACTTAATTGACCTCATATCTAGCATTGGCTACATTTTTAAAGGGACTGTTTTCAGAATTCCTATTTTAATAGCAGCTACTCCCTGGAACTTTTAATATATAAAGTATTACCAAAATCTGAAAGGGATATTTAGAAACTTATTTATTCACATATCTTTCCTGTGTGTGGTCAAAGGGCTTTTTCTACGGTTCTTGGTTCATGTGGATGGGATTATATTACTAAAAAACGTATGTGATCATGAAGTTGACCTAATAGAATTATCTTAAAAAGCTTCTTAATATCTTGGAATAAATAAAACCTAAACTTTTAATAGATTATTTTGGAAACTTACTAATTTTTGGTACTTTAAAGAAATTATAGGGCACCACTGTTGTGGTGGATGGTATATTATATTATTTAAACTTAAATTTTAGTCATTTGACTTATTAAATGCTACTGTAGATTAAATACTATAATATTTATTGTAACTATAATATGAGTTTCTAAATGTTTCAGATTGTGTTTGCGTTAACGTTTAATTGTCTTGTTTGCCTCCTTTATAACAAATTTAAATGTGAGGCCATGTCATCCTGCTCTAAACTGATTATTGTTTTTCAGTAATCATGGAACATGTTTTGTGATTCCCCTTCCCCCAGGAACAGAAGACATTTAAAGCAAATGTTTTCTTTTTAGTAGACAATTCAACAGCTAAAAATTTCTGTGAAAAATGGCTATGCTTTCACTACAAATTAAAATTAAATTTTGAAATTTCTATCCTCACCCGTTTTGCCACTAGAGCTGTTAATAATTATGAGTAGCATATTAAGAAGTACATGGGAGGTGTAGAAGCACGAGTCCCTTTTGAAAAATTATAATGGACTTTCATACACACACACTCTATCACTCACTTCCTTTCAACTTGTCTCAAAAACAGGTCAATCAATTAAAAAAAGATCCTTAAGACAAAGATCAGGCCATGACAAACTTCAGCTCAAAAGTGACTTTATCAGGCTATTATGAGCCAGTATTGTGGAAAGGAGGTGCTTTTGGTTTCTCTATAATGTAATAATCCTTGACTCGCATTATCTTTCATTTCAAGTCAACAAATGTTGTGAAGACTTAGAAGAAATATGTGGTTTTGTTTAATTATCATGTCCAATTTTAGGTAGACATAGGAGTTGGCAGACAGAATGACAATCTACCCTTTCCTAACGCTGTTAATATGTGTAATATTTCAAATTTCAGAATCTATCATCATTTTGACATAAAGAGAACTTATTTACAAGTGGTGTTCTTGCGATTCCCAATCTCCCCCGTCTCACACCAGAGTCAGAATGTCAGTCCTTTTAGAATAGTGAATTATACAAAAAGTATTTTAAACTTTTCAGAGTTATTTGGGAGACTTACAGTATTGTAAAGTCTTAGTGCATTGTAACAATTACAGGTCCAGAGAGATTAATTTCTTTGTAAAATGGTCCTGGGATATTGGCAATGAGATTATTTATGCCATAATCCATCTTCTTTACCTTTTGTGAATTTGTACTAACTTCATATAAAGTAAGTGTTGGTTTTCTGTGAAAGAGGGAAAGACTTTGAAAAGATTGTAGAAAAGAACTGTAGTGTGAATGTGTTGGCATTATAGTAAACCAACATCTTATGTTCAGTTTTCAGGTTTTAGTTTCTCAAATCATATAGATAGATAGTAAATATCTCCTAATGCTTATTTTTAAATTAGCTTGAATGGATGACCTGACTAATTCTAGACCTGTAAGCCTGGGCAAGGTAATGGATACAGTACTTGATTAATCAAAAATTAATGGAGGGCCATGTAATAAATATAAATATATGTTGTTTCTGGACAATAGAATCTGTCAAGATAACCTGATTATTGTTTTTAACGAGATAAAAAAGTTGTTTGATTAAGGTGATAGACTTCTATAAGGTGTTTGATTTGGTGCCACATTTTTTGTTAAAGTCCAGAATAATATAAAATTAACAAGGCACACAGTAAGTTTTTTATCGATTTTTTTTTTTAAAGTACTTGAGGTGGTCTTAAAAGGAGAACGGTAAATGGAGAATCTTCATAAAATTGGTCTGTTTTCAGTGAGATCACACAAGAATCTGCTCACACAAGGATTGTTTCTTGGCTCTAGAGTGTTTAGCATTTTTATCAATGACCTGAAAGAGCAGGTAGAATCATGACTGATAATGGTTGGAGATGACACAAAATTGGGCGTGTGGTAAATAAAGAAGACAATAGGCCTTGGATTCAGAGCAACCTGGATGGCTTAGTAAACAGCGTGAAAGCAAATAATGGAAGGCAGAATGAAGGCCATAATTACAGGATGGGGGATTTATCCTGGGTAGCAGTGACTCGGGTCTGGAGGGAGATATTTGAAGGTGAGGATGGATAATCAGTTGACTATGAGACCTGGTGTGATGATGTCCAAAAAGGATGATGTGATCTTGGGATGTATAAACAAGTGGCTTGAGTGGATAATTTGCCTTTGCCTTTGTATTTGCCTCTGTTATGACCACTTCTGGAATATTGTGCCTAGAATTCAAAAAGGATATTGTTAAATTGGAGGCTTCTGAACCGTGTCATGAGTGCCTGTATAATAGTCAGGTAATGGGGACAATGGATTAAGTGACCTGTTCTGTACATTCTTTTTGAAGTATCTGCACCTGCTGCTATCAGAAGATAGGCTACTGGGCTAGATTGTTGGTTGATCTGACCAATAGGAATTTTTGTGTGCCCCAGAAATGATTGCAAAGTAATTGTACAAAAAGGAATAGGCTGTTGAGATGCAAATTCATAGAAGAAAAATTTTGTGATCCAAATTTAGTATTTATGATAGTGCTAGTTTTAGCCAAGGTATTTTATTTAGATTGTTCAAATTAAACTAAGCTTCTGTCACAGATGATATTAGATTCTTTTGTAATTTAGTTCTTTCATGGAAAGATGAAAACTTCCTCAATTATACAAAAATAGTTTAACAATCTGTGGTTACGAATTTCTTTATTTTGAAACAGATTCTGAATCTTTATTCATTCTTCCGCATTGTCTTCAATGTGAATTTACCCGAGTAGAAGAATGAAGACATATTTACAAAATACAAGAGATGTTCCCTCAAAATAAACTGAATCCCAGCCCACCCACAACACACTAGGTAAAAGCCTGAGAAAAGATGAGCATTGCCCTATGCCATGAAGACTAAAATACCATGTCAAGCCATGAGATGGTCTCTTTGCTGCTAATCTAAAGCAAATAGACAAAGTGTTGCACATAAAGTTTACACCCACTTGAATTTAACCCAGAAATTAATAGGAAGCTACAATAGTCCCTTGCACACTGTGATAATCAGATAACCATATATGGCAGAATAAAAAACAGTCTGGGTAGAAATCTCTCTTTGGGAGAATCCTCCAAACTTTAAAACAAAGGGTCATTTTTATTAATGTATTGTAATAGTTGTTGCTGAATGCTGGGTTGTTACTTTTCCTTCTTTCTGATGCGGGGAAAGACGAACCAGTTAGTAGAGGGCTTTATAATGCCTAGAAACAGGAAGGGGAAAGTAATATCCTAAGTAGAGAGGTCAGGGTCAGAAAAGAAACCGAAGTTTTCAAGAGGGCATGAGCAGCAACCTTAGAGCTGAGATTATAAGAATGAGACCTGGGGAGATGCCCCCTGTTGCCAGCAGTGGCAAAAGCAATAGCCTCCTGAGCTGGGTAAATTTAATGAGCTGGGACTCAAAACTGAAAAATAAATAAGGGGAGGAGATTTAGGTTGGTTTATATTGCTGAAATGAAAAACCAAAAACGTTTAGTTTAAGGTTAAACTAAAAGCTTGTACACACTAAAACTTAATTGGTTAATTAAGTCAGTCACAAGTGTGGAAAAGTCACCTTTCCATCACTGAGCACTGTAAGTTGCATTGAGTTAAATGCTGACATGGACAGTTCTGTGTAAGGGGAATCATGCTCTCATCTGAACTATTTCAATAAGACATTTCACTTCGAAATTTAGCAACAATATTGAGGGCTAGTCTACACTAATATGGTTACAGTGGCACAACTGTACCAATGTAGCTGCACCACTATAGTTCTACTAGTGCAGATTCTTTATGCCAACAGGAGAGAGTTTTCTTATCAACATAAGTATTCTATTTCCCAAAGTAGCAGTAGCTGTATCACCAGCTGATAAGATCCGGGTGGGAGGGAGGGTATAAGAGAGGGCTAGGGGTGTGGTGTCTCGGTACAGGGGAGTTCATGAGAGGATTATATGTGTGGGGTCTGGGGATGGGGACACTTACCTGATTTCATACCCCCTGCTGTTCCCCGGTACTGCCTCCTGCTGCTCCCATTGGCCACAATTCCAGCCAATAGAAGCAGCAGGGAAAGCCTCCAGGCAACACTTCTCTGTGCTTTATTCCACCGGCTGGGGGGAGGAGCAACAGCAGCATGCTGAGCCATTTGCTACCCCTGGGCTCATCCTCTGCCGCTGCAGCAGGAAGCTGGCACTGATGCTCCAAACTCATGGGGAGGGGTGGGTGCAGGACTCCCTGCTGTAGGAGAGGGCTGAGCTTCAAGCTGCAGCCTATCTGCAAGATGGACTGCACTTTGAGGACCACTGACTTAAAATCTATTTTCATTTGTGATATTGTATATATTGTGGATTCTGCCTTATTAGTCTTGTACTGCCATTTTGGTTTTAATTAGCTCTTTTTCCCCCACAGTTAACAATTCTGCATTCATTTTGAGGTTTGCAACACACCTTTTCCCTCCCATTAGTAAAGTACAACCCCATTTATCTGAGTTGACAGTGGCTGGGGATCAGGCAGTGAGCCCCACATATTAATGACAATAAAATAGTTACAGTGAAATATCTGGACATCAAAAAATTAGCAGGCATAATATAATGCTTTAAAGTTTATATTATTGCAGCAAGCAAGTATTTTCTGGATTTTTCCAAATATTGCACTTCATAAAGGTCCATTATTATTTTTCTGCAATTTTTCGTGTCTTGTCCTTATCTCAGCCACATTATTTAACAGTCATCCTGCAGTAGAAATAAGGCCTTATTAATACCACATTGCTTACATCTCCTAGATTTCAATTAAGCAGCCTAACACGCTATTCTTTTAATTTTTATTTGCTCCTGTGAATCTTGTTTTCTGAACAGGAAATATATCAGTAGATACCATATTTTGTAAGTCCAACTCTATTAATTGATTGAAAATATACTTTAGTTCTCAACTACAATGAAATTGCATCAAGAATGAACAACACAATGGAAGCACTGATTGGGACCCTATAAGTAAATAAAGTGAGAGAGAGAAATTTTTGTGACTTGGATATATCATTGGTAGAAGTAGTGCATATTCATGAATTACAGTATTGTATGCAAGATATATAATGTGTGTATATATAGCATAGAGGGAGAGCAGGTAGCCTCATTATTGTCTGATTTTTTTCCTTTATAAGATCCCATTTTCAGTGAGTACAACCTGTGTGAGTCCTGTGGGGAAAAAATATTGTTTGATCATATAATTTAAAGGCTGTCAAAAGGCACATGCAGAAACAGGCAAATTCAAGTTGCATAGTATCTTACCACTGGGATCTCCTAAATTTTGATTGTTTGCCTTTGTAACCTTGATAATACTCTTACAACATAGTTTTGTGTATGTAAGCTAATGTGTACACACACATACACTACTAAAGATATTTAATATCTGTACAAATATACTGTGTCTTTCTTTTTCCATTTATCAATATCAGGGGTCTTGAGCTCCCAGACTAGAGCAGTTGTGCAATCTGGCAAAGGAGTCTCGGGGTGCAGGTCTATACATTCCGATTCTCTGTGCTCCATACCTTCCCACCATCACCTCACCTTCTTCCCCCTCATGGTGCCCCATTACTGAGGATGCCCCTTCCGGGATTATAGGAGGGGGACCTGGAAAGAAGTGGAATTTGCAATCGGGTCCCTCCTCCCAGTGGAACAAGTACACCTATCGAATGCATTCTGCTTTCCCGTGACAGCACGTGGGGGCCCATCTACTGCTGCCACCCTATCCCAGGCCTTCCTACATCCTCGGGGACCATGTGCCATGGGAGGGAGAGGTTGAGGCGATGGTGGGAAGGGACGGGGCTTGAAGAAGGGGATTTATGGGCTGGATTGAGCAACTGCGTGAAGGCCAGGAGTTAGAAACCCCTGCTCTATATCTTGCTTCTTTCCTTTTATCTACTGATATGGACCCCGCCTGAATGTTTTGCATTGTACTGTCCCTTCCTCCTCCTATTTAATGTTAGTTGAAGATTGGAGTAGATTTTATATTAAGAGAAATTTCTGGTTAGAAAGACTATATAAAATATATTAAACATACTCTGAGGAACACTAAAGGCAATAAAATATATGAAAGGGAAAAGTACTCTATGCACTTTTTAATTTATGGCCATTAATTTTCTGACAAATTACCTGTAGTACTATGTAATATGATACGGCCATTGCCACAAAAACAAGGAAAATATTTTCGTTCTTAGTTGACAGTTTTGCCTGTATATTTTTGCATAATTTCATCTTAGATTGAATTTGTTGTATACTTGTAACTCTAAGGAATAGCTTTCATGTGCTGAAAAAAGATTAATTGAAGTTCACCAGGCTATCACTTATTATTCTTGTATATTCATATTAGAAGTCTCATCTTGGGGGATAAGTGATGCAGTGAATTAGTGTATTAGTCTTTCCTTTGTTCTGGGTAATCAGTGGCCCATGGGGTTCTGTGTGTGGCCTGTGAGATGTTTTGTTTATGAATGCCCATATGCAGGATTGCCAGATTCTACTGGTTTCCATCTACTGCTGCTCTCTGCCATTAGAAGAGGAATAAAAATATATTAAAGACTCAAGGAATGAGGATGCAATATTTTCTATTCCAAAAATGGAAATGCTATGCCAAAAAAGGGAAAAATGTGGTTCCATATGGCCTCTTACTCATAATGTGGATGGTCTATTTCTTTTCCCCAAGTATACTTGACGACATTACAGCTTACATTGGCAAAACTTACATTGCTAAAAAATGTGAATAAACTCCCTTTCTTGGTGACATAAGATATCAGCACAGCAGTATTTTAGAGGAGCTTTTTCCTCGGACCAAGTTTCTGCCAGCTATGTAGGTGGTTTTCTCATGTTGACGGGAGAGGTCTCTTCTAGTGGCAGAGAGCAGCAGTATATGGAAACCAGTGGAATCTGGCAATCCTGCATGTGGGCATTCGTAAACAAAACATCTCACAGGCCACACACAGAACCCCATGGGCCATTGATTACTCACCATTGGCATAGAGCATCTCCATCAGATGCCCTATAGCAGTCTACCTATATTAATACAGCTGTGCTGCATCAACTCTTTATGCTTTGATTCCAAGCTCTACAGGATGTAGCACACCTTTATGCTTTGATTCCAAGCTCTACAGGATGTATTAGGAGTAGCTTCCACCTAGCTTTCTCTACCTCATCCAGCTCACTTGGAGCGTCCTCCATTTCTTCCTCTTCTTGCCAATTACATGTTTTCCCATTTTTGAGCTGGTTACCTTATTAGCCTGACCTTTTCCCCCATCATGGTCAACGTCCCCCACAAGAACAGATGAATTATTTCCTGTAATTAATTACTTAATTAAGCCTGTGGTACTGCTACCAATTGTCTAAATGACCAGAGTGCTACACCATATGAGTTTTATCACCTTTTATAGTGTGACAAGGAGTCCTGTGTCACCTTATAGACTAACTGATATATTGCAGCATAAGCTTTAGTGGGCAAAGACCCACTGTCATCAGATGCATTTGATGAAGTGGGTCTTTGCCCACAAAAGCTTATGCTCCAATACATCTGTTAGTCTATAAGGTGCCATAGGACTTCTTGTCACTTTTGCAGATCCAGACTAACACGGCTATTCCTCTGATACCTGATCACCTTTTATGTAATTCCAAAGTTATAAATTGTGTCCTATTTGTGTCTAAAAGACCAATCAACCCTTAAAGTTAAGTTCAGTTTGAGTATTCTTAAATGTGAAACAAACAGGGTCTCCTTTTTATCTACAAATTTTCTTCTAAAAGTATTTCTGCAGTGAAATTGACTATTTGACCTTGGACCAGAGGTAGTGCCGCATATTGGAAAACACCTGTGCAAGGCCCAACACTACTCAACATTTTCATCAATGAAAATGCATGAAAATATTTGCTTGAAGTAAATATAATATCACTTCTGATAAAATTTGTGAATATAACAGAGAGGAGCAAAGTGGTAAATAATGAGGAGGACAGTCATACAGAGTGAGTTTGGCCATTTGTTACACTGGGCCACTCAAACAGAATGCTTTTTAATACTGCCAAATTATACATATGGGATCCAGAGAATGAAGGCTATACTTAGAGGCTTTGTCTACACTGCCGGCTTTTGCCAGCATAGAGTATGCAAATGAAGTGCTGATTAGCATTTTGGCATGCTTCATTTGCATAAGCTGTTTGAGCTGGTTTTGTACAAGGGGTTTTTGTGCAAAAACAAGCAGTGTGGACATTTCCTTTTTGCGCAAAAAATTCCTTTTTGCACAAAAAATTCCTTATACCTCTCCCAGACAGTATAGACAAAGCAGACTTGACGTACTGTAGCCTGAAAAGTAATGAACAAAAATGATTTAACAATTATAGTAGAGAAGCAATTGAACAGGAGCTCCCATAGAAAAGGTAAGGCAAAATCTGATGTTTGGATTCATAAACATGGAAGTAATGAGTAATAGTGATTTTACCCTTTGGACTGTGGCATTGGTAAGACCAATACTGGAATATTATGTGTGGTAAATTGATGACTGTGTGTAAACCTTGAGAGAGAGAGAGTAATGGATACTAAAAGACACTTTACCCTAGCAGAGAAAAGAGTACAGGCAGTCCCCGGGTTACGTACAAGATAGGGACTGTAGGTTTGTTCTTAAGTTGAATCTGTATGTAAGTCGGAACTGGCGTCCAGATTCAGCCGCTGCTGAAATTGATCAGTTTCAACCGCGGCTGAATCTGGACACCAGTTCTGACTTACATACAGATTCAACTTAAGAAACCCAGGCGTCCCCAAGTCAGCTGCTGCTGAAACTGATCAGCGGCTGATTCCAGGAAGCCTGTGGCTTCCTGTAGTCAGCCGTTGGTCAGTTTCAGCAGCAGCTGACTTGGGGACGCCTGGGGCAGAGCAGCTGGGGTGCTGCTGGGTTGGTCCGGAGCGGCGCTGCGGGACCAACCCGGCAGCCCCCAGCTGCTCTACCCCAGGGGTAGGCAAGAAAAGCCTGGTCTGCTGGGGGGGGGGGGGGCACTAGCTGCACCCGCCCCCCAGCAGACCAGGGAGATGGGGTTGGCGGGACCGCCCAAGTCCTCCACAGCTTTGCTCCATCTCCCTGGTCTGCTGACCTGGGAGACGCGGAGCAAAGCCGCAGAGCACACGGGCAGCGGGACAGTCCAGGCGCGCTACGGCTGTCCCACTGCTGGTGTGCTCCGAGGCTTTGCTCCCCATCTCCCTGGTCTGCTGGTCAGACCAGGGTGACAGGGAGCAAAGCCTCGGAGCACGCCCACAGCGGGACAGCCCAAGCGCGCCTGGGTTGTCCCACTGCGGGCGTGCTCCAAGGCTTTGCTCCCAGTCTCCCTGCAGACCAGGGAGACGGGGAGCAGCTTTTCTTGCCCCGGAGGACGGGGGCAGCGGACCGTGGCGCATCTGGGCGTCCCGCCGCTCCCGTCCTCCGGGGCGAGAAAAGCCCCGTTCGTAACTGCGGATCCGACATAAGTCAGATCCGCGTAACTCGGGGACTGCCTGTAACAAGAACTCACAGCTGGAAACTGAAATCAGAAAAATCAAATTTGAAACAAGACACAACAAACAACAGTGAGGTTGATTAACCACTGGAACAAACTACAAGTGAAAGTGGTGTATTCTGCATCTTTTAGGGCTTATCTAGCCTACGTGGAATAGTCGAAATAGGATATTCTTATCTTCTTCTTCCAATCATGCTTTTGAAAGCAGAGCTTTCAAAAGTAAAAGTAGTTCAGACTCGGCTTTTTCGGTGACACCCCCCTCCCCCTGTTTGTCAAAAAGCCGCATAAACCTCATTTGCCTCCTATTGTTCTGCGTAGTCTAGATAAGCCTTTAATGTCTTCATTTCAAGACAGAATGCTTTTCTGGATGTTATGATTTAGCCAAACCCAAATCATGCTTTAGTCAAACCTGAAGTATTGAGCTCAATACTCCTTAAAAGTGCAGGATCTTTTGAAAAAGGGTTTTTTACCCCGAAAAAACCACATCTAGATGGCGGTTTCACTTTCGAAATACTCTTTTTCAAAAAAATGCCGTGATGCAGTTATGCAAATTAAGCGTGGGATATTTAAATCCCCACTTCATTTGCACTTTCAATCTGCCTAATTTACATCCCTCTTTCAAAAGAAAGATGTAGTTTAGGCATAGCCTAGGAAGGCCTGAAAGATCCACTTTGACTGCTCCTTTCCTGGGGCATGGTATAAAAGCACTGTGAGGCCTCCAGCATGGTTCCATCCCATTACAAGCAGTAACTACATGGGGAAAAATACATTTGTATTAGACTGATTACCTTGCAATGAGCTGTAAATCTCCAGGAAACTTTGGATTCTAGTTGTTTAACAAGGAAACTTAACATTTTGACTGTTCAGACATCAAAGAAAATTTAATCCCCATCAGAATCAATTAGAATGTGCTTACAGTGACAGATATTACTAATACTTCTCAAATAAATTTAATCTAAATGTTTTAAGATTCTAAATTAAATTGAGGTTTAAAACTCCCCCTCCCTCAGTAATAGTGGTTGTACTACTGGGGTTATAGTTTGAAAGCGAATAAGGTTGTCAAAGTCTTCTTGATATATATAACAAAGTTTCTGTGATTTTTTTTGCAAATTTAAGCCAGTTCTGCATATCTCAAATTGTGCATATGAATCACAATCCCAGAACAATGGCAACTAATGAAGAGACCCATAATTCTGTCTCTTAGGCTATGTCTACACAGCAGCATTATTTCAGAACTAGCCAATTAGCCCATCATAAGATGGGATTTTCAGGTCTCTCCTCCACATGGGTCTTCTCTCCTGAGCCTCTGGTCTCTCTCTCTCTCTCTCTCTCTCTCTCTTTCTTTTCCCACCTTCTCCTCTCCCCCACTCAGCTCTCTCTGCCTCTCTCTCCGTCTCTCTCTTTCTCTTCTCCTCCCCTTCCTGCCTCTCACTCGGGGGACCGCGGAGCCCAAATGGCCATTTGGGCTCTGTGCTCCCCGTGTTGCACGGGGAGCATGGAGCCCAAATGGTCGCTTGTGCCGCTTGCTCCTGCGCGGCAGCCTGGCTGCGCCCCGCTCCGGCACTGGGCTGACTTCTGCGCTGCTCAGCCTGGCTGCTGCGGGGGAGGAAGCAGAGCAAGCAGCCATTTGGGCTCCCCGGCGGTGGCCTGGCTGACTGGCACAGAAGTCAGCCGAGCGCCACATCGGGAGGCTAAGGACATGACTCAGGCAATAGCGCCACCCAGAGGGAACAGCCAGCATTTCAGCATTACAGAGTCTCAGACATTGAGCTACTATATATATGATAACTGATGTTATTTCAAAATAATGTAGTCTGCATCTACACTACAAACAGTTATTTCAACATAATGTCGAGCTGGAGGACTTCTTAGTCAGACTCCTGGATGAGGATTGAGGATCCTCCTTATTCCTCCTCATTGTACCAGGAATGAGGTAAGGGAAGTGGGAGGAAGAGTGTTGGTGGCTCTTAATATCTTTAAAAAGCACAAGTGCAGTGGGGGAGAAGGGGTCTGGGTGTGAACCAGGAATCAGCTGTCCTGCCTCAAGCCCAGTCCTTGCTATACCTCTGCCTCCCTTGCCCTGCCAAGGAGATGATTTTGGGAGGGACGGAGTTAACTGGCTTTTAAGCCCTCTCCCCCAGCTCCTGCTCTCCGCTCCCATCACCTGCCTCCCCCCCCCCCCAAGATACTAAGTAGTTGTGGTGGAGTGGTTAAGGCAATGGGCTAGAAATCCATTGTGGTCTCCCTTTGCAGGTTTGAATTCTGCCATCTACCAAAAGACTACAGATGTGGTAGCTGTATTGCAAATGTTACTCTAAGAAAATATGACTTATAGTAACCTTTAAAGTACATCTCATATAAAATGTATGCTTTAGGCAGTGATTAGCCTCATGAATTCTGGTTCACAGTATATCTATATAATTATTGTAAAAACCTAAAGGATGTTAATGATTCATTAAATTGACCATGATTTTTTTCTTTACATATTGGTTAATGCTTCTGCAATGTCTCATAAAAAGCAAAAAGTAACCAGTAGCTACATATAATTAAAGAGTTTTAGGAGATTACAAGTTGAACCAGGAAAAGTGGCATAAGCTTGTCATGTTTTTTTAGAGAGTTTCCTTGAAAGGTTTCTACTATCTTATGGATGTAATAACTTAAATGTGAGAGTCTGCTGTTTTTGTTGGGTGTGCTTTAGTTGGTTCTATATCAACTTTTATGCAAAGCATGGCTTAGTTAATCTTTTTTCTCATTTCACATCTTTCGTTAAACTTGTTCAAATCTGACTTTTCATCATGAGAAAAAAATAGTTTGGGAGAAAAGTGGAGGAGTTCAAATTCCTTGTGCCAGGGCAGCAGGGAGACAGTCAATATCAAACTGATGAGGAGTAAACACTTGTATTGCGGCTTACGAGTCAAGATCTCTTCCAGATTTAAGAAAAATAGCATATGTTGTTTAGTGAAAAAAGTTATGATGCTGGCAAATCACCAGGACTGAGGACCTGTCTCAGAATTGTTAGGAAATTAAATAAGGGGCTAGATAAACCAATGGGATTTTTTATATAAGTCACCGAGTATAGAGAGGTTACTCAGTTACTGAGCTAAGATGAAAGTAATAACAGTTTGAGTGGCAAAAAGGGACAGATGTGAGGGCATTTTGTTTTGGGTTGGTTTTTTAGGATAGCATCTGGGAGGTTGGTAAGTACAGGTCAGTAAATTTGATTTATGATCCTCAAAAAGGCATTAGGTTTACTAAGCCAATGTGATTGATATGGGATAACCAAGAATGCTGATGAAGGCAGGACCTTGGGTGTGATTTTTCTCAATTTCAGTAAAATCTTCGATTGAATGGTAGATATCTTAAAATGGTGAATATAAATATGAGGTATGCCCAACAAATGTTTTTATCTTTGTTGTTCCCTAGGAAGAGCTCCCTGTGTAAATCTCTGCTGCACTGCTTTTTTTTTCACTTTCTCCTTATAAGTAACTTCACCTACAAATCACTATATAGTGTGTAGGAGTTGTTGTGATGACTATCTATTACACTTATAATAATCTCAATTTTATCTTGTACTCTATCTTTTTGTGGTACCCAATTTTGGCTTCTCTTATACTTAGAATTTAAGCTCTTTTGAGTAGTAACTTACTTTTTGTTGTTTTTTGTATAGTGCCTCACATAGTTGGATGGGGACTCAAGGCATTGCTATAATACATTTTTAAAAAAAATTAGAATTAAGTAAAAATGACAGAGCATGTTCCTTTATTTTCCTAGCAGTGGTACAAGAGGTACCTGTTTCCAAAGCAGTTAATGATATACTGTTTCTTTTTTTTCACTTCCTTTGGTCTGTCTGGATTAGCCCCCAGTTCTCTAAAGGATTTAAGTATGTGCTTAACCTTAAATTTGTGAGTAAATCCATCAATGTTGTGCATGTGTTTAAATCCTATTAATTTCAATAAGATTTAATCATATGTTTAAAGCTCTAATATACATAGGGCAGCATAGGACGGAACTATACTAGCGTCACTTTGTCTAAGGACAATGCCAGTGGTCAGCGAGGGAAGGAATACTTGCTATTCAAAGTGGGCTTTTATATCTCTCTCTCTCTATATATAAAAAAATTTCCTGCCGTGCGACAGAATGAAGTCATCAGCTTACTTGAACGAGGAGTCTCAGCGTCTTGCTTAGCTTTCACTTCAACCAGGACCAACTGTGACACAGATCTATCTGTAGGTCCACTTGTAACATGTAGTATATGAGCAATAGACCAATTAACAGTATTTTTCTATACTGCTTCATTTGTTCATTTTTCTGTATAATCAGTGCAAGATGAACAGGCTCTTGACCAATGTGGGAGCGGTTGGCAAGTGTAGCGAGCACGGGGCACAGCCTCCTAATTATTTGCTAATAATATTTTAAAATCCTAAATTGATACTAGAATGTTATGACCAAATTGTTAGCAAAATTCAGTGTATTGTCTTAAAGCTATATTTTAATTAATCAGACATGAAAAAGCGAATTCAAAGCAGAAAAGCTTTTATTTTTTTTCTTTTTCCTTCATCACTATAATGAATAAAAAAAACTAGGTGGCCATCCTAGGTGCCAACTCCATGGGTGCTCCATGGCTGGAGAGCCCCCTATATAAAATAAGTGGGTGCTCAGCACCCACTGGCAGTCAGCTTCTCCCCTCCCTCCCAGCGCCTCCTATCTGCTGACATCACTGCCAGTCAACTCCTCCCCCTCACTCCCTGTACCTTCTGCCCACATATCAGCTGTTCTGTGGCATGCTGGAGGCCCTGTAGGAAAGGTGGGGTGTACTCAGCATGGGGACAGAATGAGACAGGAGGAGGCACCATGGGTGGAGTGAAGACAGGATGGGAGCAGCAAGAGTCAGGATGGGGTCTTGGGAGAAGCGGTGAAGAGGGGATGAGTCCTGAAGCAGAGTCAGTGTGTCAAGCAGACCCTGACACATGAGAGAGTTGATTTTGCTGGATTTCATCCAGGAGTAATTTTTATAACAATTGTATCTGAGAAGCTGACAGACTATTAACCTTTCTTGAGCATGAACTCTGATAGTATCAAAAACATTGCTTCTGATGTTTTTCATTGTGAATATTGGTAATCTTTGTATACTGTATCTGATCAGTTTTGTTTGTTCTCCTAAACAAATGGGCATCTACACTGCAAGATAATGTAAATATAGAAAATTTTTCAGGTCCTTTGAAAGACAGTGAAGTTCAAAAGTATATTTTATACCTGCTGTCCCATTCTGATCTTCTAAGGACCGCTTCCACATCAATGCTATCTTAACCATTCAGATTTTTTTTTAATTACAAAAGTGATTAATGAAATCTACCACTGCATACTGCAAGCCTGATAGACAAAAAGAGTTTAAAATTTACACAATTGCAAGTAAAGCATTGAAAAAAACTATATGGAACCCCATCCACATGTTGCAATCTCGTGAGTGGACAATAGATAGACAATATTTTTGTTCTCCTTATCTGAGTTATCCTTTAAACATTAATTAAATTGACCATTACGTCTATCCTTCCCTTCTGACGTATTTGATGTAAAAATAAACAGGCCTTCAACAGTCTAAAATTGACATTCCCACCTCTAGATTTACATGTTCTTGATCCTTTCAGAAAAAGTCAGAAGTAGCGATATTAAAATAGAAAGTGGCTAGAATTCTGAGCTGCCTCCATACATTTTCATTTTGCCTTGCTTATTAGAGCCTGTTGGTATGAAGATCCTCTCTTTAATTCTTGAATGTAAAAGGCCATTCATTTAAATGTTTTTCTTCATAGTCTTTTAGATTTTTAACATGCAATTAATTTTAAAAAGGATGCAATTAGTGTTATTTATGTAGACTATCGAGACCAAAGCAGTTAACATATTGTAACAAATTGGTGTTTATTTATAATGGCCCACTGTTTTGAGGACTCAGATTGTCTCTTGAGTGCCAGAATGTTGTTGCTTTGAGTAGACTTTAAAAAAAATAATAAGGAGCATCTGGAAGTTTCAGACACAAATTATTTACAGTTTTACCTTATCATTCTGGGTACGAGTACAGATTTAGCTCATTAAACACCTTTTAAGAATCACCTGCTGCTGGGAGTAAAGTGGGAAAAAAATTCCCAAAACAGTCTTTGAAAAATTACTGTTTGCAAAAAGATTACAGGGGAAGCAAAACATTGGATGCAAAGTAATTACCGTTAGAGTGCAGCCTCACAGTTTCTCAAGTACCAGTGCAAAAGTGATAAGACGTGTATGAGAGAAGTAGTTTTGAAGATGTATACCAATAAATAAAAATATTTAAGGCAATTAAAATTCTGATTCCTCTAGCTGCTATCTTATTGTGAGAAGATGTTAATATTTATAGGGATTGTGACCTCTCAGCGTCCATTCCCAGTCTTAAAATTAATTCTGTGATATGAATGACAGAACATTTTTTCAGTGTAGGTCGGTTTTTCTTAAACTGACTATAAACTTCTTGGAGACATACCTAATGATGAGCAAATCAAATAAGTAGTTTGATAAATAGCAGTTACATTGGATGAGGAGGTTGCCTGTGAAAGGAAGCTGAAAAAATATTTGAAAATGAATGTGAAAAGAGTAAAATACTAAGGATCAGAATATCTGGTCAGCTCAGTTGCTGCAGTTATTTGTTGCATTCTTGAGTTGTTCTATTTAGACATGTGGGATGAAATTGTGGGGGATGGAAGTCTGCACAAAAATGTGTAATGGTATGTGTAAATACAAGTATGCAGTCAGGCAGTTATATGTAATACTGGCTACTGAGGCATCTAAAATAGCATTTTCATCAATCCCTGACAGATACCTGGAGGAACTGTAAAGGTCTAGAAAGAAACTCTGCATTGGTCCATAGAAACATATGTTTTTCATTTATTGTTTCAAAGTGTAAAGTCACAAAAGGACACTGCTGCCAACCACATGCTCCAGTCTTATCTCCAGTCCCTGGACCCATCTGCTACTGAGCAGCTATCCCTGTTGGATTTGATATTGCCAAGGAGAAAATCATCCAGCAGTGCATTGAGTCATCTTAATGGTGGGCAGCAGGGGGAGCTCTGATCAATGAAATGATGCTCTGTTATATGCCTGTCCTCTTTAAAACAGCCAAAGGCAGTTTAGGCAATCTATTCCCTTGATGCAGTAAGCAGGGTAATCCATGGGACAATCCAGAAATCAGATGAAATTGACAAGTTTCTAGAATTCCCATATATGCTGACGTACATGGCTACATTCAGTGCCGGTACAAATGGTATTTTGGTCAAGCCTGGCTGGTGAATACTCTGGTGGTCATGTACTTGTTTTACAGAGTTTACATTCTTCCTCCTTCTGTGTTGTAACTGCTGCTACCCTGCTGCATTCCCTTTAAAAGGTTGCAGTACAGAGTTTGATGGTTCCAAGCTTCCGTGCTTGAAAATAAATTTTCTTACATAGCAAACTCTTAAAAAGGGACAAGTTAGCAATGGGAGTGAGGGAAGGTAAGGCAGGAGATTTGAGGGATAGTGGAGGAATCTAAGCTTAGTATTGAGATGAAATATACAAGCAAAAGAGAGGTGTGTTTACTGATGCTAGGAGAGCCACAAGATTAACTTTCTGTCTACAAAAGAATATCTTAAGTGGTTAATAATTGTTCTGCTTTGACACATTTTACTATCTTACCTTCACCTTCCTATTTCATTGACAGAAACATTTTTGAAGAGGGTGTTGGAATTTTTTGGTTTATATTTTATAGTGTGTTAAATAGTGAATTGTGGACATCAATAATTTGTAAGCCAAGTAAATAGCAGCAGGTGGAAAAGATATGCATCAGAGCAAAGCAGAGTGAGATTAAAGTAAATAATTTTCTAATGTGTGCCAACTAGTGAGCCCCTAAGGAGCATTCTACCAGCTGGGGAATCAGCTCAGCATTTTTCATACAATCCCATTTTGCCCATTGTGCTTTCTGTGCTGGTTTTGCACATACCCAGAATTCTTCCATACAAAGGTGTATCTACCTCACAAAGGAAAAGGCAAAATAGAGTATTGCCAATCTGCTTAGGTTCCTTCGTATATTGCAGTTTACCTACATGAGCAGTCCAGAGTAATGCTGGTGGAGCTCAGGATCTCTTCCCTGGCCAGAAAGCTTGTATTTTGCTATCATTATGACAATAAATATAGTGTGAATCATAATTAGTCCACAATAGTTCCTCTGCCTTGTAGAATTTCTCTCATTCACAGATATGAGAGTGACAGACAGACAATCTATACTGCCACTTTACTGTGCTATAACTTTTTGGCTTAGGTGTGTGAAAAAAACATCCTCCCCTTAGTTACATTGCTGTAATGTGCCTGTGTAAATGGTCTCCCGGCAGTGGCAGGCATGCTTTTAGTACTTTTAGCTACTCCCCTCTTGGAGGTGGTTTACATAGAGTGCTGATAGCTTTCTCCCAGTGCTCATTGCCATGGCCACACTTTCATTTTAAAGCACTGCTGCAGCAGAGCTTTAATTTTAGAAGTGTAGACAAAACTGGAGTCTAGGAACATACTTAATTCACTGTATCATCTAGCCTAGTGCCGTAACAGCAGGAAAATATTCTTACACTCTACTTCAGAGTAGCCTCTCAATTATCATTTCTCTGCAAACTAAAGCTTCAGAGAGGATTCCATGCCACTGTATGTAGTGCAGTTGCATAACATGCTTGAACTTAAACTTAGAGAGGTAAGTGCATGGTACCTATAACTCAGACTGCCGCCACATGAGCTGAGGCTGACTTTTTCTGCAGTTCTTTGCTCCTTGTTGGTCAGCTTTAGGTCTCTGATGTCTTGCTTGTCACTCTCATATTCTTTCACTGGCTCTGAATTCTCTCTTCCCCCTACTCTTGGATAAGCTGCTGGATATTCTACTGCCAGCAGCATGTTTCCTCTCTGCTGGCCCTGATGCCTAAAGCTGCCCCTTAAGTCTTGAATAATGTCATTTACAATTCCAGTAATAACTTCTTCCCAGACCTTGGGCCTACAGTTGTTTGCAGTTTTCAGCTTAAGAGTTTTCAGCTTAATGGTGAGCTTTAATAATTCTAACCTAAGCCTGGCAACAAGCATATTTCCAATAATTTCTCATCCTTCTTCTGTTCACTCTCTTACTTTTCATATTTAGAATTCCAGATTTGTCTACCATGGTGCCTCATTCTCCAAATCTGACTATTTTCCTGACTTCAAACTGCCACCTCTAGTTCTCACAAATTCAAACAATTATTGATATTTGGCTACTCTGCTGTGTCAGTTTTTGTTTTCTTGGATGACCTGTTTCCCATGTGTTACTGTTTCCTGATTTGCAGATTGACACAATGCCTTGATATTGGAAACCTTGTAACTGGTGATATCTTGTTTCATTCATCTTAAGGGTGGCACGGTGATTGTGTGACAGACTCAAGTTATCTGCTTAGATTTCATTAGTAGGGATTCCAGGCTTTATTGATATGCTTGTAAAACTGATCATTCTCTCCTATAATTTTTGCTCTTCTTGGGCTGCCAGTCATCAGTAGCAAGACACATTTGAAGACGACAGTTATTAAATGTACCTAGAAACATTATTTTTAATACTTACACAACTATAGCTCATACTACTGTCTTTATGTGGTCTCAGTCAATATGCTGAGATAAACGCATCTGGCCATAATGATTCATGCATTTGTAATATTGAGGAATGAATGTGAAGATATTGACGCTTCAGGTAGTGTAGAAGCAGCTGTCTATTTGCTGTATGGATAATGGCTTGATTGCTCTCTCTCTCTCTTCCCCTCCATCAGCAAAGTACTGTAAATGCACTCCACAGATGCTGAACTGCCTTTTTGTAGAATTCTAGATCATTTCAAGGATTTGATAGCTATCTTCCAGCCTCTTAATTGACTTGCAGAGGCTATCTCAAGAAGTGCTACTATCTGGTTGATCATGATAACTATTTAAATTATTTGATTTTAAAAGGTCATTGGTTTAAATCAAGTTGAGGCTTTGTAAAACTAATTTGAAAATTTGTAATGAATTATAGATGCAGTGTTTTTTTTAAATGCCACTGTTGGCAGGATGTCATCTTTGAACTTTATTAAGCTGTTATAGGCAAAAACCAAAATAGTGAAAGGCCCTACAAATACTTAAGCAGGTACACAGCTTTAGTTCCATGTCTTTTCAGTAGAACTTGTCATATGCTTGCAGTTAAACATGCATGTAAATGTAGCATCAGAGATTTAAATTTTTTCCCTAAATTTTCTGTTGTAGGGGAATAAAATCTTTGTTGCTTCAAAATAACTTTGCTTTCAGCATTAACAATGAAAAGCTATTTCAATTTTCAATACATTAACAAAGTTAAGTCTTTTTGTACAGTTTTTTTTTTTTAAACTTGGAGTTTAAATGTGTAATGAACACAGAGAGTTCCTAACAGGCATACACAGCTTATGTGTATTCAGACTGTGAGTTATGACGATGTGAAATTGCCCACTTGTAGCAGGTCTATAGAGCAGTATTAAGTTTCAGTTCTCAATTTTGGTGTTCTCTGTTGGGATGGGACCAAGCCATCTATCAAGGTTAAAAATAAACAAGAAGTGGATTTTGCCCATGAAAGCTCATATATTTGTTAGTCTGCAAGGTACCAGAGGACTGCTTGTTGTTTTTAAACGTTTTTAATTCCACAAATACTATCCACAAAAGCTAAAGTATGAAGTTTTGTTTTTCTTTTAAATTTGGTTATTTCCATCCTTGTGCAAGAGCCCAAACCTTGTCCTCAACTATGTTAAACAGCTACTAATATTAAACAGGGTTATTTTTTTTGTCATCCATTATTGTGAAAAGGTTCTTGAGTCTTCTGTTGGTTGCTCTCCTAATACCTCAGATTTTATTTATTCCCTTCCCTGTGACAATACCGATGTCAGATTGTCTGAATCCTGGTTAGTTATCTTTTTGGTCTCAGTTTAAATTAGGGATGACAAAGTGTAACCGTGTTCATGGTTAACCAGTGAGGCTGGGCTCATTGGTTAATGTTCACGGTTGGGAGCCAGCTTAAAAGATGCTCCCCTCCTAGGACGAACTAGTTCCTGGGGAGCCCCCTCCCTATGATGCTGCTTCTATATCAGAAGAAACAGCCCCGGAGCTGGTGTGAGTGGAGAGATGCCTTTTAAGATGGCTCATAGTACAGAGCAGGAGCTTGCATGTAACTGATTGAGAGGCAGCAGCATGGGGCAGGAGGAGCAGCCAGTACACGTGGGAAGCTGGTTTATAAGTCAGCTCTCCATGTGCACCAGCTTTGAGAAGCCGTTTGTCCCCATGTGTAACACTGAAATTTTCAGCACTTACACGATTACTTAATTAAATGCATTTTAACATCTCTAGTTTAAATGCTTGTTTGATTATATTTCATTATATGAAGGTGAGCAATGTAACTGAAATGACCTTATATATTCAGATGTGCATGGCAGTCTATTTTGTTTTTTATATACAATTATTAAACAGCTTTTTAAAAAGAAAATAAAGTGTCATAATTGTCCTGATATAAATATGGAACATATGACAGTGCTGTTTTATATCCAAGGTATAAAAAAATGCAAATCCACTATGGGCACACCTGATTTTCACATAGTTAATGCTGTTTGCTTTTAAGTAGCTCGAATGTAATTAAAGTTAATATAACATGAATGCATGATTAATTTTGATTTACACTATGGGGAAATATGTTTTAACTTCTGCATTTTATTTATAGTCCATTTGTATTTTTAATACTTAATCTTTATTTGGCCAACCAAACATTTTTCTCTCTTTTTAGTTTTGCTCGAGTTAGGAGTTTGAAAACATTCATAAAACTGTCAGCGAAGAGGTTTAAAATGTTGGTCTCTTGTGGAGGGGTGTGGATTAAATGGCTTTGATCCATTCATCTTTCTTCTCTGTTATTTTCAGGTAATATTGAAGGGACCAAAACAGTTTTTTTTCTAGATAACTCAAAAAGCAGGGTCACATAGAGGCTTTTTGTCTTTCCTCAGATGACTTATAGTACTATCCTTCTCTTGAAATCATCACATACAGATTATCAAAATGCATGTGAAACTTTCACTAAAGTTTTTGTTTTCAACAGTGGTCAGTTTTCTGTGCTTGTTGCATTTGAACAGAAAAACAACCTTTCTGGATCCACCTAGAACAGGGCAAGTTATCAAGTAATCACCTCCAGCCTCCAAATCCCTGCTTTTAGCAGACAGAGGTTTAGACACACCCACAACGTGGGGTTGTATCCCTGGCCATCTTTAGCTGGTTTGTTGGAGCTGTTTTGAAACCACTTGTACTTTTGGCCTTCGCAACATCTGGCAAGTTCCAGAGGTTGACTATAGGTTGTCTGAAGAAGTATTTCCTTTTGTTTGATTTAAACCTGCTGCCTATTAATTTAATTGGGTGAGCATTGGTGTTTTTGTGTTGGGAAGGGTTGTAATGTGGCAGGCCTCACCACCAAGGGCGCCTCCTGCTGGTCACTCAGGGATTTAGCATTTTGATGCTGGAGCACCCCCTTCTGGCTGGTGTCTCACCTGCTGTTACTTGTTGTTCTCCACTGCTGTGTGTCAAGGCCCATGTCTCTCCCAGACCATAGTGCCCTAATACCTGGGTATTACCCTACTGCAGTGCCCCCACACTCTGGAGTTGTCCTCCTCTGATGACTCCCAACCCCCCTATGTCTAGCTTGTCTCAGTGACCCACTGCCAGCTTTCATCTAGCCCCTACCACAGGAGCAAACTGCAGTCTGTAATGGACACTCATCACTGACAATGGGTTGTTGACCTGCTGCTTTTGCCTATCCTGGCTGCCTCACCAGTACCCTGAGGCCTTGCTTCAGGCCCTTGCATGGCCAGAGCTTCCCTAGCTCTGCCTGACGTCCCCCAGTCCTGTTCTAAATCAGGAACCCTCTAGCTTCCCTAGCAGCTAGGTCCTTCCTGCTCCCCAGCCAGAGCAAGAGAGTCTCTCCCTTCCTGCTTCCTGGAGCCCTTATTTATATAGCCCACATCTGGGCCCTAATTGGCAATATCAACTAGGGATGTAATAGTGTAGTCGATGAACTGATAAGCAAAAGCTTATAGGTTAATGCTATAGACTACACGTCTTATTCCCCCCTCCACGTTACCTGCCAGTAAGGTTCAGTCCTGGCTCGTCCTGGTCTGGGACCTACCCCCATTGTGGTTCTGCCTTTAAAGTATATTAGGAGCCAGACGGGCAGGCAGCCCAGCTCAGTACCAGCTCATGCCAGGTCCTGGAGCTGAGCTTTTCCCTTTGGACAGGGGCTGCTAACACCCTGTGCTGATGCCTCTGTATCGGAAGCATCAGCGTGGGGCGACAGGCGGCTGGTCTGTGAGGGGAGCTGGTTTTTAAATTGGCTCCCCTTGTAGACCACGTCCCACCTGGCACCTCATGCTGCTGCCTTTTATACAGAGGCAGCAGCATGGAGTGGCAGGGACTCCTCAGGATTGGGGCCAGAGCGCACTGGCTTCTGGCCCCATCCCTGCGGACTATAGAGTAGTCGAATAATCAATAAGAATTCATGAAGTTAAATGACTACTCAATTAAACGATATTTAACATCCCTAATATCAACCTCAGCTGTGGGATTTGCTCTTAGCCCTCTCCCAGAGCTGAGTTTTAGACTTAAAGGGCCAGTGAGGGGCAGACACCACATCACAAAGGTTATCACTTCCTTGTTCAGTTGCTCAACTGCAGTCATGATTTTATAGACCTGTATCTTATCTCCCTTTAGTCATGTCTTTTCCATAGTGAACAGTCCCACGCTTTTTATTTCTCCTCCCGTGGAAGCTGTTGCATACCATTAATCATTTTTGTTGCCCTTCTCTGGACCTTTCCCATTTCTAATACAGGCAGTTCCTGGGTTACGTACAAGATAGGGACTGTAGGTTTGTTCTTAAGTTGAATCTGTATGTAAGTCGGAACTGGCGTCCAGGTTCAGCCGCTGCTGAAACTGACCAGCGGCTGACTACAGGAAGCCTGAGGCAGAGTTGCTCTGCCCCGGGCTTCCTGGAATCAGACGCTGATCAGTTTCAACAGGGCTGAATCTGGATGCCAGTTCCGACTTACATAAAGATTCAACTTAAGAACCTCAGGCGTCCCCGAGTCAGCTGCTGCTGAAACTGATCAGCGGCTGATTCCAGGAAGCCCGGGGCAGAGCAACTCTGCCTCGGGCTTCCTGTAGTCAGCCGCTGGTCAGTTTCAGCAGCAGCTGACTTGGGGACGCCTGGGGCAGAGCAGCTGGGGGGCTGCCGGGTTGGTCCAGTAGCGCTGAGGACCGACGCTGCGGGACCAACCCGGCAGCGCCCCAGCTGCTCTACCCCAGGCGTCATTGGCCAGAAAAGCCTGGTCTGCTGGGGGGGGGGGAGGCGCACTAGCTGGGCCCCCCCCAGCAGATCAGGGAGACACAGGTGGCGGGACCGCCGAGAGACGCCGCGGTACTGCCCGCATTCTCCGCGGCGTTGCTCCGCATCTCCCTGGTCTGCTGAGGGAGGGCTCCCCCCCAGCAGACCAGAGAGACGCGGAGCAAAGCCGCGGAGCACTTGGGCAGCGGGACAGCCCAGACGTGTCGCGGCTGTCCCGCTGCCGGCGTACTCCGAGGCTTTGCTCCCCGTCTCCCTGGTCTGCTGGGGGAGGGCTCCCCCCAGCAGACCAGGGAGACGCGGAGCAGCTTTTCTCGCCCCGGAGGACGTGGGCGGGGGGACCGCGGCGCATCTGGGAGTCCCGCCACTCCCGTCCTCTGGGCCGAGAAAAGCCCCGTTCGTAACTGCGGATCCGACATAAGTCGGAGCCGCGTAACTCGGGGACTGCCTGTACATCTCTTTTGAGATGAGGTAACCAGAACTGCACACAGTATTCAAAGTCTGAGTGTACAGTGGATGTAAATAGTGGCATTATGATATTTTTCTGTCTTTTCTTAATGGTTCCTAGCATTCTACTATTGTTTTTGACTGTCACTGTGCATTGAATAGGTGTTGTAAGAGAATATTCCACAGTGAGTCCAAAATATCTTCCTTGAGCGCTAACAGCTAATTTAAACCCTATCATTTTGTATGTATGGTTGGAATTATGTGTTCCAGCTACATTATTTTGCATTTATCAACACTGAATTTTATCTGCCATTTTGTTTCCCTGTCACCCAGTTGCATGAGACCCTTTTATAACTCTTTGCTATTTGTTCTGAAGTTTGAAGAGTACTTTGGATGAGTTTGGTTGAGTTTTGCTCTTTATTTAGAGGCTGTGTGTGTGTGTGTGGGGGGGGAAATGGAGGGGAGATTGCCTAGTGTGTCACACATGCAGAAGCCAGAAGTAACATATTTCCATGGGTTGGGTAAAACAATTGGGATTTTTGTCTGCATACTTAAAAAACTACCTCATAAACAAGTGGGAGCAGGAATGATTCAAAATAATCAGTTATTTATTAATGATACATATCATTAACACATTTAACTGCTGTAGTTTAGATCCTTTGTATTTACTGTTTATCCTTTTTGTAAGCAAAATTAAAGTGTTGGAAACTGTCAGCAATAGCTAATATTCAATAAATTGATTTAACTGCTTATGATGCAAAAAATGTGGCATGATTTTCAAATAAAGTCATGACATTTCTATTTGAAACTCTGTTTCGAGGAATTTTGCTATTGATACACGGAAGAATAAATTGGACACACATTAAAAACTATTGTTGAATCAAAATATTTGATCTGCAGTGTATTCAATGTAGTAGAGCCAGGCAAGATGCCAAGTCAATGAAACTTCTATATTCACTTAACAGATTTTATTTTTCTCTTTGGAACCAGCATATAGGAAATTGAACTAGTTGAAAGTTGTTTTAGTCTGTGTCTATGATAAACCATCTATGCTGGTTTTGTAACAGTAAGACTGAGTATAAATATTATCATCATGACAGCAGCTGTAACCAATCAGAATTTACGTCATCAGAGTACACAGGTTTGTAATTTTATAACAGATTATAGTGATGGTTAATTGAATCCTTAAAACAAAGAGCATCAATTTCTAGCTTTTAGTGCTCATTAAGGAAGCATGGGATGAAATAATAAAACATTCTTTGTGTGTGTGTGGTGTTAAACTAATGTTACATTTAAATTATCACTTCAAATAGAAAGGAAAATAAAATTGTACCTGTATGATATTTCTTTATATTCCTAGAACATAATTTTTGGATTCTCACTTCCAGAGTGAAGGTGGGAAGAAATCAGAGACTGTTTTATTCACTGTTATGTGAGTTCAGAACCCTAATGTTTTTGTCTTGAAATAGTATTATGTTTAGTTTTGGAAGTGGCAGATTCTTTGCTTTTCCAGCCAAAGTAATTTCTAGACTAGTGTGTAATTTTAAGGGGAAAATTGAAAGAGGAAAATAAGGTGTAGAGTAAAGGGTTTATTGAAAAGTAGGGATCTGCAACCAAAGGCTAACGTCAATTTTAATACATATTAATATTAATAATAATAATAAATTAACACAATTAAAAACCACTCTTGAGCCTCTGACCTGGAATTCTTTTGCATATGGTTTGAATTATGATAAACAAATGAAAGTACTCTTTCCCTATTATACTGTAATACTGTGTGTGTGTGTGTATGTATGTTTTAATACCTCAGATTATTAGAGAGGGGAAGAAATGTAGGGAAAAAATTAATTAATTCAATGTTTTGTTTCTGTTGGAACAAGTAACAGGTACTATTAAATGTGTTTCCAATAACATCATGTCTAAATGGCAATTGGATAGTCTGATTGCATTTGTAATTGTTACAGTCTGGTAATGTGAAGGTCAAGCCAAAGGATGTCAGCCTTTGTGGCCAGTCATTTAGCTGTTCCTTTCCAGGGTTATTTCAGGGTCTAGACCAACAAGCACTGTACTTAGCTATGAGTGGTTGTGGCATTAGGTCCTTATATTGCACGTATTAAGAGTCAGAAGAGTAAGGCAGTTTCTAATACCAGATTGGTTGTACTGCTACAGTTAGGCATTCATAAAGCATCAGCTTCCTCGAGCAAACATGCCTGCATCTGTGGGGAGACCCATTGAAAACAAAAGTCTGTGCTGGCAAGTCCTAATGAGTGAGTGAATCCTAAATGGATGAGAATCCAGTTCATGATTGTAGTTTTTTCTCCTAGCAAGATTCATAGCTTGCATTGGGAAGAAAAAGCCTTCCCTGTACCAGAACCCAGGGTTTTATAATTAGTTTTGAGTTTTAGACTGTATGATATAATCCATACAGAAAAACTCTCAAGAACAACTCATATTTTCTTAAATATTGCATTAGAAATGTGTACTGCTTAAATTGCCTTCTGAAGAGATTGTAATTTTCAGATGAAATGGTTTGGTATTATTTGATGTTGCTTTTTTGTTAAAAGAATCATGATTATTTTAGCCTCTTACAGCGTACACAATTTTAAAAATTTTATTTTCTGAATGTTTGGTTTTACATGCTGAACCTCATCACTGCATACTAAAGTGTTTCCTTGTAACTTTCTTTAACAAGTATTAAGAGAGATCAACATCTCACTAAACTTTAAAAATGCCCAGAATTAAAATTGTGCTACAGATCTTCACATAATTTTCATCTGTATTTTGTAGAGTCTTAATGCATATGAAATATTATGAGCTAGGTACAGCCAACAGAAGATTTGTTTAAAATATATATTTTAATCTTGGAGTACTACTTATCACAGAGTAAGTTTAAAAAAAATGGCAACTGCAATGTGATATTAACCCTTTCACTTTTCATTTATATTTCAATATTGTTGATCTTATGAAGCAATATATTACCATTAAACTATAGACTAACTGGCCATGAGAGTATGACTCTGCAGATTTTAGGTATAGAAAGCATTTCCTGTTTTAGGTATAGAGAGCTTTCTGATGATAGATGTGAGGTAGTGGATAATAAACTCAAGAAAAGTGACTCAGTTAGCCCGGACTTTGCATTTTAAGGATGAAGGTAATGAGCCTTTTATGAAGAGATTATAGGTTAAAAGAAATATCATTAACATGTGATCCTCCCTTCAAATTTGGCAGGTAAACTTTTAACATTCCTAAAATGTCATTCATTGGAGGTGATGTAGCATTTAAATGTAGAGCACATCTATTTGTGCTTGATTCCTGTTGCAGAAGTCCACAGAGGCTAACAGCTTTCTGAGTTTTAAATGAAGTCATAATTATTGTTGTTTTACACAAAATTCATACAATGAGGGTTCTAAATAAACATTGCAGGAATTTTGATATTTTACAGGAAAATGAAACAGTTGATACAATCTAATTGTTACTAAATATAGACTAGTGATATTATATATTAGTTCTTATGCTAAAAGTTCTATAATATCACAGATATATATTTCATCACTGACATGTAATTACCTCTATATTAGAAAGCAGCAGTTAACTGGCACACAGCGCAGGAGGAAAGGAAAATTTGGACTAAGAACCTGACATTAAGTCCCTTATTATCAAGTGCCATGAGAGTCACTTGGGTTTTTGTTTGGGAAAATTAATGTGTACTCATGGAAAATCCAGCTCTGATTGAAATGCTCTTATAACTCATTTATGTGTTATGTTTCTGAAAGCATTTTTCCTATTTAATTTGTTTCTGTATCCCAGATAGGCCAGTTTCAAATTGTTGGCTCATAACTGTGAGGTGAATGGTAGACAGAGGCATCACTTAATTTGGATGAGTACTGGTCTTTACCCTGTGTCTCCTGGATTCCAGTGTATCTGTCTTGAAGGAGGTATATGCTTCAAAATACCCTTGAAATAAAATGGGTGGGTCCCTTAAAAGATCTTATGAGTTTGTGACTGACACTCATTATGGCTTGGTTGGAAGAATTTCTGTCTTTAACAGGTCTGTGTCTTAGAGTATGTCTACACTGGGAAGGTTTGGTGACAAAATTGCCATCGACATACAAAAGTGGAACCGATCCAACCAGTTTTTCTGCCTCCCATGTTGACATTTTATAGCCATATTGCTAGCATTCTATCCACAATGCAGTGTTGTGGGAAGGCAGAGATGATCCATTCGCTTCTTGGAATTCTTCTGTGAGCTCTCCATGCTAAGGAATGTCAAAGCAGCACAGCAATCTCTCCAGCCGTCCCCCTGTAGCACCAGTCTTCCCACCTCTGTATTTCTACTGCAAGGCAGAACAGAAGCATTTCAATGATTTGTTCTTTGTTCCTCAAATGGAGTAGCTCACTCAGGTGTCAGATACTTCCTGGAGCTTTGAAAGGAGAGGGGCACAAGTCTGCAGGTCAGAAGAGATCACAAAACATTGAGTACAGCCATTAAGGCAGGCATTGTGGGATATTGGTGGAAGCCAGTTATCTTGACAAAATAAACAGCAGAGTCCACACTGGCTCTTTTTGGACAATAAAGGAAGGAGAAAAGACAGAAGTGTTTCACGGGTAGAAGTCTTTCGTTGCCAAAACTGGATGTTTTTCCCAACATAAGTTGCATTGTAGTGTAAATGTGACTTTCATTACATTTTTGTCACCAAAAGCAGTTTTGTCAACACAGGGCAGTTTTTGATGATAGAACATGCTAGTGTAGACAAGGCCTCAATCCTACTCTACAAGTCAGGATTCTCTATCTAATGTCCTGTAATCTCCATGATATGGCTCCAGATTTGTGTTTTATGTATCTTACAGCAGCAAGCACCACCACAGCAACATTTATGTACAGGAGGAAAGAATTCTGCAAAATTCTAGATCATGGTCCCTCTACATTAGGATGGTTACTTTGTGAAGGATCTTTAGACCAGTTACCAAGAGCCTGATCAAACTCCTATTGAAGTAAACGAGATTCTTTCTGGGGCCTCAGTGAGTTTGGATCAGGCTGTTAGAAATATTCCAGAACTCAAGGATGGTACGTATTTTCTCAGGAGACATTTAAGACCCCTAATTCTTCTTATCCATATTTATAGTAAGTACTTACTGATTTTTTTTGGCATTGTAAGAGTTCACCTGGGAACTGCTGCTGGAGAAATTATCAAGGGGATGTGTTGTTTCATTCCAACTTCACTCGAGAGAGTTGAGAGAATTACAGTTCTATTAATCAGCCTCTCTGAGTTGTTGTGGGGATAACATGCAGACTTATCATCTTTCTAGATTAGCGGTGGTGCTTTCATCAGTGGGCCTTCTGTCCCAAAGTCCATTACAGAACGTTTCTAGACCTTCCAGACAATGTGTCATAAAGAATAGCTTTCAGTGAAAGGTTTCCTATCCTGATAGTAGTGTTGCCTGTTAAAAATGGATCTCTCTGATGAAATCTGACTACTACATAGTGACTATGCTGGCCTTTATTTGGTATAAGGAAAGTAGTTCTTTTCTCCAGGTGAAGATTTTTCTGTTCTTTTTTTCCTTATGCTTAGAAAAATCTCCTTAAGCTGAGGTCAGCCATCAGGAAAATGTAATTGCCCTGGCAGTTTCAGTTTCAGGGAGGTCAATGTTATGTAGTAGCGTTACCAACACTTCTACTGTTCTACTGTTTACCATTGTCATAGGGACATGAATCCTGTGCCTCTGAGTTTTCAGATGGGATGCTGCTTTTCAGATGGGATGCTTCTCTTTAGCCCTTTCTGTGTCCTCTTTAAATGCCATATGCCCCACAGTTATAGTAGCTTCATCAGTTCACACAAGAATCAATTTATGGATTCCTTTGTAATCTTGTATAAGTGTTGTATCTAGTGGTTGGGGTATAGGCCCCCCTCCCTCTTCCAGTAATCTGGCAGCTTTTCCCTCCTTTATTCAGCCTTATTTCCTGTAATGGACTCTTTCAAATTCATTTAATTTTCTTTGAATTTTAATGAGTAGTTTTATTGTAATCCTTTTATTGTAGTTTAAATGTTCTTGCTCTGCTGCATAGCACTAAAAGCATCAGATGGGGAGGGGTCTTTAAGAATAAAAGAATGATGATGAAGGAATGAATTATTATGAAGTGACTAATATCCAGGAATAATCACAGTTTTATTTCTGATCCTTTTTTTCTGAGATACGGGCTAACTCTGCATTTGGTTTGCCAGTTTGTAATAAACATGGCATGGAACAGAATAGATTAGAACCACTTCTAGCTGATTGAAAACTAGTGAGCTGGGACAATTCCTTGAACGGTTCCAGAACTGTGGGGAAAAGGGTATTTACAATTTGTAACAGCTAACAAAGTTGTTCTAAACCTATATTAGCTAAATTTTTGTACTGTCAGCAAGCAGAATATTGTTTTCAGTTCTTTGTCTTTTAAATGCTCTTGAGGGAATTACATAAGTCATAATTGATGCACGTGAAGAGATTTATAATTTTATACTCCTATAAATTAGCCCAGTTACATAGACTAGAAGAATGAGACTGATAAAATTATTTTCCTGAGTGAATGATACGAATTACAGTTTACACACACAACCTAAAACATCTTTCAGTACAAGTTGAACCTCTCTAGTGTGCTACTTGTGGGACCTGACCGGTGGAACCAGAGAATTTGCCAAACCATGAGAGGTCAGTATTGTCTAGCAGCATTACCAACACTTCAGCTGTTTACGGGGCTCTTACAAGACATTTAGGGGTAAATTAGAGCTAAATAATGGCACAGAACATTAAGGGCCAAGACTAGTGTCAAACAAACTTTGAGACTGCAGGAAACTTGGCCACACCCATGATAAATGGACAACTGGCTAACTAAAATCATGCCAGACTTGAGAGTGCCAGATTAGAGAGGTACAACTTGTATATTCATGGTCTGTGCTAATTGTAGAGTCCATTTATTGCCATAGAATAACATGGGGGGGACAAAGTGAATAAGTTTGCAGTACTTCGGTTTATAAATTTATAGTACAAACCAACTTAAACCTATGCTAAATTATTTTTGAATATGTGGTATGTCTTGGAACACTGGTGCATACACTTCCTCTGCTTGCACATTAAAATCATACCAATTTAATACAAAAACTGCCACACAGTTCTAGTCACAAACAATATATGCTTACATGGTATGTTGCCACTCACACAAATCTCTTTATGCAGACCTGGCATTGACCCCCTGTGGCTCAGCACTGTTCAGCACTGCTCAGGTCCTGAGGCAGCCAGACAAGAGAGGTTCAACCTGTACTGAATGTATTGTTGCATGGCATGTAGATGCAGAGTGCAAATATACCACTCATCTCTCAAATAATAAAACTTTTATAACAAAATACATTGTAACCTATGAGCCCCATTAGCTATCAGAGTCAGTTAAGGAAGAGGCAAGTGGGTCAGGAGAGAAAGCATAGCACTTTTCTTAACTACGTAAATGCTTGTTCAATTCTGAGTATGCTGAGGGTTTCTGGAAACATAGTTTAGAGCAGGGATTTTCAAAGTTGGTTCATGGTCCCACCCAGCTAAGCCACTGACTGGCCGTGAGATGCTTTGTTTGTGTAAGTGTCCATAGGTATGGAGCCTCACAGCTCCCATTGGCTGCAGTTTGCTGTGGGAAGTGGTGTGAGCGGTACTGCTTCAATGTAGACCCATGACCCTACTTTGAAAACCACTGGTTTAGAGACACAAGTGCATAGCATGCACACTATCCTACTTGCTTTCTTAATCACATCACATTGTCTCAGTTTCATAGTAATTTCAGTATCAATAATTGGATATTTTATCCCTGCAGGCAAGGCCACATCCTTTTCTCAGTATGCCTTCTCAATGTTTCCTTCAAAAGCATTTAAGAAGAAGTCCTGGCTATTCCCCACTCCTTCAGTGTCTGTAGAGTGCAACCAGTTTTACAGAAGATTTGGGGTGATTGCTCCTAGGCTCAAAGTATACTTTGTAGATTGTTCAGTAACACATTGTAATGATGATTTATTTATTATATACATTTTCAATGTTCTTATGGAACCCAGATTGACTAGAGTGGTCAGCATGTGGAATTCAAATTAGGGATGTTAAGAAATGATTAATTGGCTAATCAAGTAGTCAATACCATTTTTGACTACTCAATTAGTCAATAAGGGAAGGCAGCCAGGCAGCATGAATAGGTCCCAAACCCGATGCAAGCTGAGACTGAGCCAGGCTGCTTACCCAGCTGGAGCAGCCTCTGTCCGCAGTCAACCTGGCCCACCATGGACAGGGACTCCTGTTGGAGCAGCCTTTGCCTGTGGCAAGCCTGGGCCCACTGCAGGCAGAGGCTGCTTCATGGCAGTCTCCCCTGCCTGGCCCCCAAGCTGTTGCTTCTAATCGAGACAGCAGTGCAGGGTGCTGGTTAGTGGAACAACAGAGATGGTGCTTAGGAGAATCAGCTTTTAAGCCAGCTGCCCCCAGTACTGGCTCCTGCTCTCCCCCCCCCCCCCCCCCCGCCTTGGTGCCTCTGATACAAAGGCAGTAATGGGGGGAGGGGACTGTGGTTAGTTGACTGAGCTAAGACTAGGCTTATTGTTTAGTCAACTAGTTGCTTACTGACTTACATCCATAATTCAGATTTATGTACTTGAATGTAGACAATCATGTCTATGACAAATCTATCTCACTGCATATTTTGTATGATGTTTCCCCTACCACAAATGTAGTCCTTTGGATAATAGTGCAGGCTTTGCATCGTTCCCAGCTGAATGTTCACAGTTTTTTGACCCACAGTTGATTTTTTTTTCTACTCACCTAAGTTTTTGGTTATTACAAAGCTGTGTCATTTCCTTGTGAGTTAGAGGTACAATGTATATGTAGCTAATTTCTTTGCTAATTTATTACTCATTGATTTTACTACAAATGGGATTGCCTGGCTCTACAGCACAAATTCTGTATATAAAATAATATGTATATTCAATACAATATATGCACAGCATGAAAAGAGGAATTTTAAAAACTCAGCGGAGGAGTGACAGAAGTTAGTAAGGGACAAACTGGACTGAGGGAACTTAGGATCACAATACTAAAAGTGTGTCCAAATAATACCTCTGAGACATGAGCAGAAATGGACATTTGCATGCATCTCTTCAAAACTTTGTCCCAAGTTGGCTGACAGGGAATGGTGTAAAGGAAACTACAGAGTGATACAGATGAGGAAGAGACATATTAAAAAATAAAAGAAATCATGTTCTACAAAGCCAGAGAATTAATTGTGTGGTTGGGGAAGGAATGAATAAGTAAAGGAATAAAAATGACAAGTAGCCCTGTTGCACCTTAGAGACTAACAAAAAATATATAGAATCATGAGCTTTCATGGGTAAAACTGACTATATCAGGTAGGGCCTGTGTTAATGAGGCTAATTAAATGGGCCAGATGTATCTCATTCATAGCTTTTGATGTGAAAATGTGCATGTTAGAGGCAGGAGAAATTGCGCATGTTAAAGGAATAAAGTCAGCATTATGTAACAGTTAACTCTGGACTACCAGCTAATGCTCTGTGCCTTCTCTACTATGTGTATACTGTTTAATTGTGAATAGCTGGATTGGCAATCTGTGATCTTTCAGTAATAGATATTTGGGCTCAATAAATCCAGATAAATTTGCAACAGATACAAGGCTCAGTGTTTGTGCTTGCACACAATATTCAGTATCAATAGACATCAATATACATTATTATGCATATAAGGTGCAAATTTATATATTCCAAGAAACAAAATCTACATACGAGTAACATAAAGTGCATACTACTGTGCATCTGTATGTTCTAAATTTCTAGGGTTTTTAAAACTATATATCCCTTTTTTTTTCCTGTTATAGGCTATACAATTATTTTCTTTCCTGTTTTGATTCAACCAATCATTTAGTGATGTGTCTATAATTTGTCTTTCCATAGCAATAAATCTCAATTAAGATATGATATCCAAAAATAATAATAATTTTAAACCAAAGACTGTTACTTACAGGGAATGTAATGAGTGGGATTGACTAATTACTGACAAATGAAATGTCATTTGAACATGAACAAATTATAAAAGTCACTGCACAATGAATCAATAGACAATTGTGATATAGGCAAAAAATCATGAATTTGTAACTACATCATGAAGTGCCAACTCTTCTGTTACATTTATCCTTGAATATTTATTACAGTACAAAGTCAATATAGTGGCCTTCACATTTAGCATTACTTTGTACAGAAGGTTGCTTTTCCTACTCCATACACAAATTCTGTAGAAAAAAAGCCATGTATAGGTAAGGGGGAGAACTTGTTTTGTATCTGGATTAACTGGCAATCATAGCTGATGAAAGCAGCATATTCTTTCATTGTAGAATGTTGAAATGAGGAGGAAACAAAAATGTGTTTTGTAAGATCTCACTTTAGCACTTCTGCAGTTGTCCATTTGAAATCTTACTCTAAGAGATTTAATTACATAATTAGGAAACCAAAGTTTTTCGACACTAAATATATTTTCATTCTACAGCTCTCAAATACTTGTATGCCTTTGTTTTACATGAATTGTATCCATAGAAGATTGCCATATATCATTCTAATATGTATTAGACAATGGCATATGCTAACTATTCAACCCAGAATTTATCCAAATTTGGGTTAGTTATACCCAATCCCAAACTATTTTTCGGCTGCACATCCATAGCAATATTTTGAGTTTCTTAGGCTGTTCAGTTACCAGAGTTCCATTTAATGCTGATTTCATCATCATGCAGGACTGCCTCTTTTCTTTCCCTGTAGAACTGTGTAATTCAATATGTACATGTATGTAGAGGTTTTTTTCTTTTATGGTCATTAGCAGCAAGTCATCCATTCTTTTGATTAGTTTGACCCTCAGTCTGGCCAGAATGAATAGCTTTCCAAATTGTGCTGAATTTTTGCTGATTATAACTGTTAGGTTGGCGGAGAGGAGAATTTGGAGGACAATTGAGAGAGAGGAGGATTTGGAGGACAAATAAAAGTAAAGTGGCCAGGAGGGTGAATTCTGTTAAAATACAGCAGACTTTTTTTTTTTTTTTTTTAAACCAGCTGAGCTTGAACTCGGGAGACATTTCTGATTGTAGAGTAAATATGAAAAAACACCAAACAGTCTACTCTCCTGCTTAAATCAAGTATCAAAGATTTCCTGGTATGTTCATTGTGCAACTATAATGATTTCACATTGCCAATATTGTGTTCTGAGTATAGCAGCCCCCAACCAGCAAAATTAACAGGTATATATTTTGTCAGCTATAGTGGGTTTTTGTGGCCAAAGTAGAATTCAGATCCACAAAGTTTGGGTGGGTATAAAGAATTCACAAAAGGACTCAGTTTTCTAACTGCCAGAATCAGACCTTGTTGAGCTGTCCACAAACCCCATTGGCATACAAACTTGGTCAGTGCCTAAATTGGCAGTAAAAACTCCCTAAGTAGATAAGTTTGTGCCTCTGCATAAGCACGCTGCAGCCCCATATTAGGTGTCCAGATACCTAAACTCCAGACTGATGCATGGATCCTGGGAAAAGATGTGTTCCTCCTAACTCTCCAGATTTTTAAGTTGTAAATAATCTAGCACATTAATATTTGTCATATAAAATATATTTTGAAATAAATTAAGTCACTAAGAAGCAAACTACTCTGAAGTGGTTTTATATCTGAAAAAACACATTGCTTAGCACAACTGCTTAGAGATACTTATAATTTATTTAATATAAAATATTAATATTTAGTTAAATGGGAACTGTAGTTCATAGTGGAGATTAATGTCATACAGTTGTATACAGGTTGTGAATTTTGAGTTTTTCACTTACATCAGTGTATTAATTACTTAAGACAGTGATAAGACACTTTGAAGCTATTCTAAAAATACTTTTACTGGATGCTTTTAAATGGAATCAATCAAGGGTGTCAAAGCTTTATTGTGTTTTTAAATTTTCACATCAAACAAGTTTCAGCTAAGGAGTTCTTCGATTAAGTGTTGAATTTTAACCCCCTTTTACTTGTTTTGAACCGTAGTATCTGTAGTTAGTTGTTAATATGTATGAATTCATGGTTCACTTTAGTGCAAAATAGGTCATTCTGGACAGCAAGAAATGTGATTGCAGAATGTCAAGCAGTTTTTGCTGCTCAGCTGGGTTTGTTAAAAAGAGGTCAAGCTACTACCTGTTGCAAGGAAGTTTTCATCTTGTCACAGTTAGAAGAGACTGGATGCTAGAGTGAATTGTCTCTTTATGCATTTGTGGTATTAACACTGTAGCTGCCATGAGGAAATAGGCAACTGTAGCCCAAAATGGCTAAGACGACTTTAAAGAAGATCTATTAAAATGTCCAAATAGGAACTGTGTTTTTTAATTCTGTTTGCTAAATATTTGAGATCAATATATGTAAGCCTGGTTTTTTACCCTTCTTGTTTGTTAGCTCTCTCTTCCTGCCACAGTGATTATAACTAGCTTCCATGTAGCTTTTGTGAGGATTTTTCTTGGGGTATATCTACACAGCAGGGCAAAAGTTGAATTAAGATATGCAACTTCAGCTATGTCAATTGTGTAGCTGAAGTCAAAATAGCATATTTCGGCTTTTGGTGCTGTCTACGCAGCAGAAAGTCGAAGGAAGAATGTTCTTCCTTCGACTTCCCTTCCTCCTCATAAAATCAGGGTTACAGGAGTCAGAGTAAGAAGTCTGCCATCTGGACATTATTTCAAAAATAATGATTATTGCTGTGTAGACACACGTTTTGTTATTTTGAAATTACGTCAGTTATTCTGAAATAACGCTCGTAGACAAACTCTTGGAGACTTTAAGCCCATTATGTCATTTCTGCTTCCCATAGAGTCAGAGGTCAATGAGCATCTTTTAAAAGTGCCTGGGAGAGGACTTGTTTATACAACCACTGGCAATGAAATAATGAACTCTGGTTTTAATTCATACCTTTTATTATTTTAGAACAAATCTGGTTGAGATCTCTCTTATTTTGAATTAGGAGTATTCACACCCAGGTTTGTATGAAAATAACAAAGGGTGTGAATGAAATCCCAGATTAAGTTATTTCACTTTCTATGTAAGTAAATCCAAAGATTATATGACATTGGATGGAAAACCAATGAGAAAGTGGCAGTTAATAAACATAATGACGTGATATCAACAAATACAATATAAAAGGCGTAGCTATGCATGATTTAAACTTAGGTACATAGCATGCTGGTTAATAAAAATTAAAACTATGAATGTTGGAAAATTCATTCTTGGACACATGCACCCATCTCCTTTCATATTTCCCCAATGTGACAGTGAAGTTTTTCTTTGCCAGGGAGGGTCTTAGTCCTTAATAGGAAAAAAAATTTTCTTTAATTTCCCAAAAGCATCTTCCTTTTTTGAGTTGAAGGAGATTTGTTATCCATTGTCTCATTGTCTCGACCAGTTTGAGGCTGTTGCACCCTTCACCCCAGCCTCCAAGTGCTGTGAGCAATAAACCACATCTTTGATTAGCTCTTCTTGTCCTGAATTTGTAGCAGTTTGTAGTAATAACCCTCCAGTTGCACATTTTAGTGAAGCCAATGTTATCCCTAACAGTTTTGTTCAAGAATAATTATAATATGATAATCTGCAATAGAGATTAACTTAATTCAAATGGATGGTTCTCCTTTAGTAAATGATTTAATGTTTCCTAGAGGAAGACTTGTCATCCATTGCAAATAGAGGGTCCTTTGTTTTAGTTTGGTTTTTTGGATTGCCTTATGGCTAGCCATTCTTGTGCTCTGTAAATGGTTATATTGGATCTCCTAGTTTCTCACTCCACAAACCAGCAAGACTAAAAATGAATTGTGGACTGTAATGGGAGGAGAGTAAGAGAGTTTAATTTAAAAAATCTGATCTCCAGAGTCTGATTTGGATGCTTGTTTTAGGAGATACTTTGGCCTTGAAACACACTGTAAAACAGGTGACCGAGCACAAGTCATATCAGTATAATAGAATCTTCTGTCAGCGTATTGATTAAGATACACAAAAGGCATCATGGGCCATACAAATACATCTAGAATATACATTATTAGCCACATTTTTATTTCAAGATGTACAAAGAAAATGGATGATCTATTTCTCTTCATATTTTGATTAAACATATAAAATAGATTCAGTTCTATCAGTTTAGATTACTTATTTGGGCTGCTCAAATTGACTCTGAAATTCTGGGTAACGGAAGACTAGAATACCCAGGTGAAATATATTGCTCCCTAGAAAACAATTAACTTTGCTGTTTATTTAAAAGTTCATATATGATAGTGAGTACTGATATGGCTGTCTCCCCCAAATATAATTCTTTGATGGCCAATTAATCCTGAAAATGGAGAAAAATTCCCACAAGTAATAGAGAATGATCCAGTTACATTTTGAACATATAAGGCAGTGGTTCTCGAACTGTTTGGGCTCTGGAGCCCTTTATATGCATAAAAATTTATGCGGAGCCCCAGAGGCCCACTGATTGTATATGTTGTACCTATCGATGTTTCCAGTTAGTCAACCTCATGGAACCCCTGGAGATGTCTTGCGGAGCCCTGGGGTTCCGCCGAGCACGGTTTGAGAAACACTGATAGAAGGCATATTTTCTTGAAGTCACTTTATTGTAAGGTAGCACCCAGCTTCTCCAAACAGTATTGGCCCCCCTTTGTACTTTCCTATTGACCTTACACTTGTCTAGTGCTTTTATAAATGTAAACTAGTGCACAATTATTTCCCTTCAAATCAGAAAAGTAGATTGAGGTAGTTACGTCAGTCCCCAATGAGCTTTGGGTGTTCGTAATTTAGTTTCAATGAAATGGGTTACTGGTCTTTAAGCTAGATAAGGGGGGCAGAAATACTGATTGGATATGGAGAAAATATTTTTCATAACTAAATTGCTTAAAACATTTAATTTTAAATAACTTGTCAGCTATGAAATGGAAAAAAAAAACTTTTAGTTCAAAATGAATTTGAGTGAGGCCAGAGCAACTAAAAGGTAGGCTAAAGTGCAATTAGAACTAAATCTTAACTAGATGCAGCCCATCCCTATTGTATTAAAAGTACTACTTTTAGACATTTCTGTCATAAACTTAATTTCAAGGCTTAAAGGTTCACTCAAGACCACTCTGTAGCATACAAAATAGATTTGGAGTAAATGTGTTCAAACTGTAGTATTCAAAAAGAATGGGCTCTAAATAGTTGAATATTTAGTAGGACCTGTGGGGAAGGGACAAGAGATAATAAGATGGGAGGATTTTATTTCTTTTGCAGATATTGTAGTTCTGTCAATTTGGAGAATGAATTGGCATAATTGGTTATTTTCAGCACTAATATATTAATAGTACTGATTAGATATTCTGGATTCTGAAATTAATATCAGTTATATGTAAGCAGTCAAGATATTTGTATTGTAAGTTCAAGATGGGTTTTTTATCTTATTTGTCCCTTTTCCAATGTAAAAATTGTCTAGTGGTGGAAAAAGACAAAATTGTCTAGTGGTTACTGGGTATGTATAGTCACTCCCTTTCTCTTCTATAGCTACTTCTTATTTATGTCTTGCAGATTGTCTTGATAGCTTGTGCTCAATTAATTATATTTCTTATAATCAGAAAGCTAGATTGAAGTACAATTCCCCAAATATTTGCGCTGGAATACCGCCTTTTTTCCTGTTTTACTATTCTAGGCATTCCTCCATCTTTTCCTTCACCACAGATTTTCCACTCAGGAGACACACTTATATTTTTAAGTTGCTCTGAAAAGCTGCAATTAATCTCAGTTCCTTCAGGCAGAGTGTTGCTCGGGGCTCTGTCAAAAGAGGTACTTCGCTTCATTTAAAGCAGCTTCCAGACTGTTTATGGCATTTACTACAATAAGAACTGTGGTTCACCTAGTTTATGTACATTGTGACTGGAAGTATTGACTATTATCAGATACATCTCTTTTTAAATAAACAGCAGTTTCCTTGAAATAATTTTTTATGCCTTTATTTTGGAAAAATTATATTCTTTTCACATTATTGTTAGTAAAATCCAACTAAGGGTGTAAAAAAAAGGGGTTAACTGTTTAAACACTAGTGCTTAACTGGTTAAACATTTAATTTAGAGGTTGCCGCCTGTCCCCACTGTGGCCGCAATAATGGGATTCCACTGCCAGTTCTGCCATGGGCCTGAGGTCCCACAGTTGTGCTGTGGCTGGGGCTGCTCTGGTAAAGAGTAATGTGCCTGGCCACTGCTGGAATTCACCGGCAAGGGCTGGTTAACCACTGTGCATACCGGTAAGCCTCATGCTTACTGGTTAACATCCCTAAATCCAACACAAAATAGTAAATTATTCTTAAAAATATCCTCAAAGCTATCTCATTATCGAGTTTCAAATCCCTCTTCAAAACTTTCCTTTGCTGTGGTGCCTATGAATAAAAAATGATTAGATTGGGGGTGTGATGAGATCACTGCCAATTTGTGCTGACAAATATTGTCTTGTTGCTTTCTTGGATTTCCTTGTCTGTCTGTATCCAATTTTGTTCCTTGTATTATACTTCATTTCTTATATGTTTGCTATATTCTAGCAGTTAGGGGCCCTACTCATAGGCAAAGACCCCTTTCTGCTGGGAGCTGTAGAGTTGTATTTGTATAGCATTTGGCATAATGGGATCCTTGTCCATGAATCAGGCTCCTGCATGCGATAGTAATAAAAATAGTAAATAATACAGAAAGAAAAGTATGTTTATAAAACTGAGGTATTACTTTTATTTCTAGATTAAAAACTGCATTAAACTTGAATTCAGAGTGAGTGAATATCAGTTACTTTAAGGCAGGGTCGGTGGCATCAAGAGGCGGGGCGGCTTCTATCGCTGCAATGGAAATACTGTAGGTGGCTGATGTGTTTCGTAGTGGTATTTGGCCCCGTACTATGTCTTGGAAGAGCAATTGTGGTTTTGCCTTCCTGCAACCTGTACATGGGAGCGGAGTGGTGGTGATAGTGGGTGGTGGTGACAACATGACATTGAGCTGGCTGCCGGGGAGCAGATAAGAAACATTTGATGGAAATACCTGGCCCAAGGAAAAGGCAGGAGTCTGACAGCATGTGCTAGCTGCCACAATGGGGTGAGGAACAGGGAACTGGCAACTAAGGAGCTGGGGGGTCCAGATACAGGACACTAGCACTGAACAGCAGCCACTAGGTTGCAGCAGAATACAGAGCACCCTGCTGCCAAAGCGCAATAGCTCTCTTGCTCCTTTTCCTATCCCTTTCACTTCTCTATTCATAGCTGTCTTCTGTTCTTCTACCCACTTGCACCTGGTCTTGAAAGTAAAAACAGGGTAATTGTAACAATCCAAAAACCAAGATATACAAACCAATCAATTATAAAAAAAATCTACATGTTAAAAGGTGGAAACACTGTGGATGAAATAATATCTTTTTATTGAACCAACTTCTGCTGATGAAAGAGAAGCTTGCAAGCCATGTAGAGCTCTTTTTTTAGAGACAAAGAAGTGGTCTGAAACAAGGAGCTAAATATTTAAGTGTTGATTTTTATTTAATTTCAACTCCTAAATTAATTAATCAGTTACTTACAAATTATCAGAAAATTCATTCTGTACCAAAATGGTCTGCGTGTTTTAAGTTTGGGAAGTAAGTATACACTATGTTCATTCATAACAAAGTGGTAGAATCTCTGTTTTAAGTATAAAACTCAATTCATGCATTACTACAAAAGAATCATTCTTATTATACTTATGATACTACTACCAATAATAATAGTTGTTATTACTAGCAACTGCCAGTCTGCAGTTGCTATCTCTGCCAGTTCCTGATGCTCATTCAGCAATCTTGTACTATCTTCATGTATATTCCTGAATATACATTATTGATTAATGTATTTTCACTAAAGTTGACTCACATTATCTTTAATGCATTCTTAAAACTTCTTTTATATTAGAGCAATGTTTTTGGGTGCTTTAATCTACTCTATGTATATGTTAGTTTGTTTTAAATCCTCAAGATGATTTCTTGGATTCTGTTATTTTCTTTTATATCAAAGGGGCAGATATTATCTGACTTTCCTTGTGCACATGTTATCCTTTTCACGGAAAATGCTAAATGGAAAGTTAATTTAGAAAATAAAACCTTTCTCTTATTCAGTAATTAAAAACATTTTCCCATTTATATTGGTTCATACTGAAATTCAAGAGAGGTAACTCAGTTTAGTTCAAAAGCCACTTTCTAAATTAGAGGAATTAGCTGGGAACACTACTACATTAACACACCCTGCCAACAGCTGAGCTCTGCATACAAAACACTTGTTCATGTTTTCCTTGAACGCCTTTGATTGGACCTAATATTCAGCTTAGACTGAATGAGCTCTGTCTGAACCTTGGCAGGAATTGGAGAATGTCGATGTGTGTTGTAATGAATAGTGGAACTTCGAAAGGCTTAAGTGTGCTGGCACAAGTACTGTCTAAGTATGATGAGCTAAACACAGGCATTGTTCAATGAGAAGCCTCTGTGTCTTTTTGGAAATTAAATCTTGGCCAGTGAACATTAGATCTGAATTGAATTTCTTTGTTTTCTTACTGTGGTATTCCATTCATAATCAAACATTTCAAGCAAAGTTCTAAAGAGGTTCTTGAATACCACCTCCTTCAAATATACCCTGAAACAAGTGGTTGATATAAGGATGACATAGTCCTCTCTCTCTCTTAATTGGTAACATTCCTTAATTTACATCAAAGACCTTAAGAACAAACTTCTTACAGAAAATGGGATTGAAATTTATGACTGTTGGTTGGGAACATGATTCTTGTGAACTCAATGGTAAAATGAAATTTACAATAAAACATATCATAGATGTAACTTTCATGTCTAGAATGCCTCCTGAATTTGCAGTGGCACTTCTATATTGGTCTCAGAATAAATCTAAAATCAAAGAATCCATCACATTGTAACAAAAGACTGCTGTTTGCATGCAGAAAAATATGAAAGTTAAATAATTATTTAAAGTATTAATTCAAACTCATTAAAACCAAACAGACTACTAACTTTTTAAAGGTAGTAGTCTGATTGGTTTTTAATGAGTTTGAATTAGTACTTTAATTATTTTTCTTCACTTTCTGAACATTTTTCTACTCCATTTCCTTCCCAATTCCAAGATCAATCACAATAGGAATTAATGAAGGTGCTAAGCTGAGTAAGTGTTGAGGAATAGGAGTTTGTTTTGTTTGAGCAGTGCTTCATTTGTGTTATGAGCCTTGTTTATTCCATGATTCTGCAGCATCATGATGTGCTGTGGAATCTACTGTTCACCTCTGAATTGTTCATTACAAGATATATTCATGCATCTGGTCATTCCCTCAAGAACCCTATATTCAGGGGCGACTCCCCACATGGTTCTGCTTCTCAAATGCACAGTAGGTGAGCAGTCATGTCCCCTTCCACACACAACCTGCAGATGATGTTGTCACGGGTTCTCCCCACTCCAGTCTGCGTTCCCCCAGGTGCTTTCCCACAGTGATGGGGCTCTAGGCCCCCCAGGCGCTGCCACGCCTAGTACCGGCGTTCACCTGCGCCTATCTCGACGAACGGGTGTGTGGGGCTTGGCTTCTGGTAGGGGGAAAAGGGGTCCGGGCCCACCCGGGCCCACCCTCGCTCCAAACCCCAGCCCAGGGCCCTAAGGCGAGGTCGTCTGACCTCGCTCAGCGAAGGGGGTGGTCACCCCAAACCCTCTTCTCTCTGATTCTGCGGCCCCGTCCTGGGCTGCTTCTTCCCCCTCTCCGGGACCAGTCTACTCCCCGCCCACCGTGGCAGGGTCTGACTTACCCGGCTCTTCCTCCCGGTCCAGGCCCGGCCTCTGGCCACCTCCTCCCCCCAAGGAGCCTTCCGGGCCCCCTTTTAAATTCCCCGCCAATGCCGCGTTCCGGCCCCGCCCCTCCGCGGCGTCCCTGCGACCTGGTAGCCCCGCCCCTTGCGGGAAGACGTCGGTGACATTACTCGCCGGTGTCGGCGCGTGCCGGCCACGGTCCCGACCGGCTTCCTCGGCGGCCTCCTCGCGGGGGGCTTGAGCGCACTGTAAGCGGTGCTATCCGGTTCCGCCGTGGGCTCCCTTGTACGGGCTCCGGGGCCGGTTGAAGTGCGGGGTGTGGCCGTGCCGGCTGCTGCCCCATCACAGATGGGTTTTGAATCTGGGGAAGCAGGGAAATAATTGGAAGGCTGTGTTGGGACCCTTTTGGAGCCAAGCATCATTCTTGGACCAGCCATGAAGAGTTCAGAATAAGCTTTGAGTGAAAATTAATACAGCCCCAGATTGTGTTATATTTTTACACCAATCTACCTGCATGCTCACCCATTCTCTATGGAGAGAAATAACCATGAAGGGGCTTCTTTCAGCTGCTATCAGGTTTGAGAGCTCCTTCGGATTTGTTAATAGACAAGGAATGGCGTGCTAGTGTAATGAGAATGGGCTCCTGAGTAGATGACCTGAGCAACCCTTTCCTCTCTCAGATGTCAGATCCATGTGAATCAGGCAGATATGTGAGCTTTGTTTACATCTTGTTGCTTGTGGAAGCAAACCCTTCCCTCCTAAATAAAATTAACAGGGAAAATTCCTCCCATTTAGCCCTCTCCTGCATCTGCTGAACCCTGTAAATGCACCCTCATGTTTGTAAAGAAAAGCTTTAAAATACAAGTATAAAAGTGTAAACTGATGCCCCATTATATCTTCTTGAGTTTGCAGGCATCCTAAAACAGTAGCTCTGAGAAATGCAAACCCTCCATTATCCATTAAAGGGGTATTATTTCTGAAATCTAATGATAATTTAAATAAGTGTTTCACTTATTTAAAGTGATTATTGTAGCAATGGCATCCAACTAATACGTTTACCCACAGTTTCAAACAACCAAATATCATACAGTAAAACTCCATTAGTCCGGCATCCAATGCTCCGGGACTCCTGATGGTCCGGCACCATCAGTTACCCGGAAGTGCTGGGGCAGCCGGACAGGCTTCCCCCATTCAGCTGCTGCTGAAACTGACCACCAGCTGAATCGGGGAAGCCGGGAGCAGAGCAGCTGGGGTGCAGCCGGGTTGGTCTCGTAGCGCTGCCCCTCGGGGCTGCGGGACCAACCCGGCAGCACCCCAGCTGCTCTTGGGGATGCCTGGGGCAGAGCAGCTGGAGTGCTGCTGGGTTGGTCCCCAGCTGCTCTGCCCCAGGGGTCCCCGATTCAGCTACTGCTGAAACAGATCAGCGGCTGATTCCAGGAAGCCCGGGGCAGAGCTTTGGCGCTGCGGGACCAACCCGGCAGCACTCCAGCTGCTCTGCCCCAGGCGTCCCCAAGAGCAGCTGGGGTGCTGCCGGGTTGGTCCCGCAGCCCCAAGGGGCAGCGCTACAGGACCAACCGGGCAGTACCCTAGCTGCTCTGTCCCAGGCGTCCCCAAGAGTAGCTGGAGTGCTGCTGGGTTGGTGCTGTAGCGCCGCCCCTCGGCGCTGCGGGACCAACCCGGCAGCACCCCAGCTGCTCTACTGCAGGCATCCCCGATTCAGCTGCTGCAGAGCCAGACTATCATAAGGGGGGGGGGCTATGAGGTGTCTGGGGTGGCATCTCCTCCCACCCTACTCCAGACCCCTCATAGCCCCCCCCCTTCTGATAGTCCGGTATATCTGATAATCCGGGACCCCCTGGGTCCTAAAGGTGCCGGATTATCGGAAGTTTACTGTATTTGCCTTGCACAGAAGATTGCACATGCCCTTAACAGCTTCTGCAATAAAGCATTATTAGGTTTGTCAGTATGGAAATCTGTGTCACACTGTAGATCTGAAACTGTGGAGACACCAATAAAATACACTGAATTTTAAGTGTAAAGAATAGTGGGATAATTATTTTATTATTTATGTTAATCTATAAGTCAATGAGTGCCTCCCTTATTTTACTTTTAAGTGAAGCAGACACACAATTTTCAGTTTGCTTTACCATAATGCCGTAGAATGCACGAGCTTTGGTCCAGAATTTAGGCCCATCTTTCACAAATTTCCTAGGGCCTTACATAAAATGCAAGATTTTAGGCTCATAGACAATTAAAATCATTCTTTCTTTCCTTGTGGAGGAAACCCATTTTTTCAAAATATTGTAAAATAAATCATAATTCATTGAATTTAGGTCGAAAAACCATGAATGGTGTCACAGCTTATTGTCAGTAAAGACTTAAAATGTAGATTTGAAACCTATTGTAATACTAAACATTAGATTTTTGGGGTCATGGTGGATAATCAGCTGAACATGAGCTACCAGTGCGTTATTGTGGCCAAAAGAGTTAGTGGGATTCTTGAATGTTAAACAGGAGCATATCAAGTGGAAATAGGGGTTACTGGTTCTACAACATCTAAATATATTATTTTAAGCAACATATAAAAGGTTTTTCCAGCTTGTATGCATGCAGTTTTTACTATAATTTGTAGCAGAGTTTGTAACCAGTTAGTGACATGAATAATCCTTATCTGAATTGCGTCAATACAAAGTCAGTATTTAGCTGGTAACCCTGGTAATCTTGTGTTTCACCTTTGCTAGCAGGATGGCACATGGTTGCTTTCCATGTACCAGGTATCCAAAAATCTGAGCTTCCAGAACACGTTGCTGTGTATGCTCGGGATGATGCTCTGTGTTCATCTTCAGGGCATTCTGTTCCCTAATGAGGCTTTAAGGCATAACCCTCCCAGTTTTTTCAGGATGTACTGATTCAAATAAAGTGAGGCAAGAGTTGTGAAAGATGGCTAAGCCCTGGTTGTATTGTGAGCACCATTCAACCATATTCCTTAGATCAGATGAGAATACTACAAACTGATTATAAAAAGAAACTTATATTTATAGTGTAGACAGGAACTTAATTTAGGAGGAGAATTTCAAACTCATCCTAATGTAAGGGGACTGTTAGCCCCTTACTAGAACTCTGTGGGAGTTTTTTGGTTTGCCAGCTCCCAGTATCAAAAGGGGAAGGGTCCATGAGACTGACAGACCCCAGAGACAATGGAAAGCAGCCAACACTCCAGCTCAGCCTGATTGACAAATTGAACAGGCCAGTGAGAAAAGCAAGAGGCCAGGACCCGTCCTCTCTGTGAGCTGGGATTGTTCAGGGTCTCTCTGAGCAAGGAGAGAGCTGAGAGACAGCTAAGAGGAGTGCAAGCTGTGTGCAGAAGTCCTGCAGCAACAGAGCCAGACACAGACAGCCCAAGGAGTGCAAGCTGTGTGAAGAGACAGTTTTTGCAGCAGCAGAGCCAGACACACACAGCTCAAGGAGCGCAGACCCTGTGTTGAGCAGCAGACTGGCAGTGCTCAGAGAGCCAAAAGGAACAGAGAAGCAACGCAAGGAGCTGGAGACTGGCCAAGCAGCTCAGCCTGCAGCTGGATGTGGTGAGCAGCTGGGACCTGCAAAGTGTGGGGAGAGGGGTCTGGCCACTTAGAGCTTGAGGCTGTGTGGTCACTGCCAGAGCAAGTGTGCCCTGCCTGCAGCCCCCTGCAGCACATCCAGGGCCTCTAAGGGTACGTCTAAACTACATGCCTCTGTCGGCAGAGGCATGTAGATTTGTTTGTTCAGCAAAGGCAAATGAAGCCGCGATTTAAATGATCGCAGCTTCATTTACATTTACATGGCTGCCGCGCTGAGCCGACAAATAGCTCATCAGCTGTCTGTCGGCTCGCGCGCTAGTCTGGACATTCCCCCTGTCGACATCAAAGCCCTTTGTCGGCAGCCCCGGTAAACCTCATTCCATGAGGAATAACTGGGCTGCTGACAAAGGGCTTTGATGTCGACAGGGGGAACGTCCAGAGTAGCGCGCGAGCCGACAAACAGCTGATGAGCTATTTGTCGGCTCAGCGCGGCAGCCATGTAAATGTAAAAGAAGCCGCGATCATTTAAATCGCGGCTTCATTTGCCTTTGCTGATCTGTCTAATCTACATGCCTCTGCATGTAGTCTAGACACAGCCTAAGGGGCCTATAAGGAAGAGACTGTGGACTGTCCTTACACTCTGCAGGCTGCTGTTTTGATGTCCCTGTGCTACAGAGCAGGGCTGTGTGTTCTCATTTAACCATTCTCATTTTTTCTTATTCTTTTCTCTGTAATCAGTTGATGTTTAATAAATTGTATTTGCTTTGAACCTTATGAAGTGATCACTGGGCCAAGAAGGCCTGCAGTGTAAAGAGAGCACCTCGGAGTGGGGACACCCTAACTCCTGCCCCTAGTGACTACAGGGTCGGGGATTAAGCCCCAGGAAACCTGGGCCCAGCCTTGTTGGGGTTTCGAGGGCTCTGCTACTCCGGAGAGTGGAGGGGGAGCCCTCAGGATCAGGAAGCTGTGGGGTAAAGGAAGTGGGAGCAGGAACTCAGATCCTTTTGCTGGTCCATTTCACCGGGGTGGTATAGAAGCCAGGAAAGTTCCCCACAATAGCAGGACCATTCCCCCGCTTACACTAAGCTTCCTGATGCAACTGGGTCAAAGCACTACAGAGAAGGAGAGTGCTTCATGTTGTTCTTGAGCAACCTTTTCTGGCTGACATTTGGAGTCGTATTGAAGGATTCTGGAGGAAGGATTGTTTTATAGGATGATGGGGTAAATAAAGAGGACAAAATACGTCTTGGAAACACTCCAGTAGTTCAGAAACTCAATGCAAAGGGAGTATTGGATATCTTAGTTTGATGATAGGATGCTTATGAGGACACAGAAATCTTTTTCCACATGTGTTGATAGCCTATAGATGTTTCAGATGTATTGATCCTTATGATAAGAAATATAAACCATTATGTTTAGATGTAAAGTCTACTGATGAGCTTAATAAGAGTCCTGGAAGTCTGTTTATTTCCTCCTTTGCAAAGTAAGTTGCAACAGTACACACTCATCCACAATTGTTGGAAAGCTAAATATGCAAAAATGCTTTAGAGATGTACAGTAAATGTGTAAAAGTGTGTTAAAATGATTTTCCCCAGTATTAGGATTCCAAAACTAAAAAAACCTAACCCGTTTGTCTCATAATTGGTAAATTGTAGGAACATAAAAAGCAGACATTTCAAGATTTAAGTAGTTTTACAGAAAGCTGTAAAAGCCCAGCATCATTTCCTAATCACTTGAGATAATAACATTTCCAAAACATATATTTTAGTAATACAGTAAAACTCCAATAGTCCAGCATCCAATAGTCTGGCACTCCTGATAGTCCAGCCTCAAAATGGCAAGAGCCTATTGAGTGAGCTTCAGCAAAAAATGAGTCACAAGGTAACAGCGGCAGCAGCTGAACTGAGCGAAAAGGGTAAAAAAGGGTTAAAAAAACTGAAACATTACAGTATACTGTATACAGTATGTACAATAAAAAAGGTTAAGAACACTTTATATACAGTATATACTATATACAGTATATACATAACCAGCTTATAGTACCTCCTGATACTCCGGCATATTTGATAATCCGGCACCACCTAGGTCCCATAGGTTCCGGATTATCGTAAGTCTACTGTAGCTTTAAGAGTTCTCTACTTCAGGTACTTACTCAGTAACTTTAATTTATGCTTCAACTTTTTGATATATCAAAACTGTCTGTTAAGATTAATGATGCATTATTTTTCAGTGCATTGAGAGCCAGATAGTATTATCCATACTCACATTAATAGAATCCAGCCAAATAGTCTCACTTAAATTTGTGGTAGTATTTATGGAGTAAAGCAGTATTCAGCATCAAAGTGGCAGTATCCCCCTTTGCATTTGTAAGAAGATTGACTAGCATTCTTAAGGGCAGGGGTGAGGAGCCTGGGGCTGGATGTGGCCCCTGGCTTGCCTGTATCTGGCCCCCGAGACAGAGGGACCTCTTCAACATTGGGGAGCCTACGCTGGTGATCCATTCCTGTACTGCCTCACCATGGAGCTGAAGAACACAAAATCTACTAGGCTGAAACCCCCTAGGATCTTTTGTGTGAGGGGAATGTGAGGAATGTCTTTCCCCATGTCAGTGAGGGTTTTCTGTTTTTTCTTTTTGGCGCTCTCTTGTAGCAAGAGGTAGTATGCTGGCCTTGTATCTTCACTTCATCATATGACTCATTGAGTAAAAGTAGTATCTTTTTTACTTAATGGTTATGGAGTTTGAAAGTGATACCATATTGTCATGTTTTGTATATTAGCTAACTTGCAAGGTTAAAGAAAGATAGTTTTCACAAGTTACATTCTCAGGGAGGTATAAATAAATGCACTGTGTAATTCTTTGATTCTTCATTATGTACTACAGCATTACTTGAGTAGAACGGTATGTACATCCCTAGTCCATATGCACTACGGTAATTGAACTACTTTGTAGAAGAGTGCTTTGTTCAGTTCTGTCTTTACAGTGTTGCATTTTATTGTTTATTTTATTAATGTGACAGTTTCATGTACTCACCTTGTATATAAAGCTTACTCTACTATCTTATTCGTTTCACTGCAATCTAAGGCTGTGTCTACACTCAGCCACTTATTCCGGAAAATCAGCTGCTTTTCCGGAATAAGCTGCGAGCTGTCTACACTGGCCCTTGAATTTCCGGAAAAGCAACGATGCTCTACAGTACAAAATCAGCCGCTATTCCAGAAAAACTATTCTGCTCCCGCTCGGGCATAAGTCCTTATTCCGGAACACTATTCCGGAAAAGGGCCAGTGTAGACAGCCCAGTAGTCTTTTCCAGAAAAAAGCCAAATGGCGATCGGGGCTCTTTTCCGGAAAAGCGCGTCTACATTGGCCACAGACACTTTTCTGGAAAAAGGGCTTTTCCGGAAAAGCAGCCTGCCAATGTAGACGCTCCTTTTCCGGAAAAACTGAAAATGGAATAGTTTTAAGCAGTTGCGGAAATTCATGCCAGTGTAGACACAGCCTAATTGAATTAGCAATGGTGAATCAGTGCAACGAACACTGCTGCATCATGGAAGTATTAATACACAATATTTTTCATGATTGAATGAGGTGTGTTTTTTTGTAGAATTTGAATTTTGTTTATTCAAAAGTGAGTAAAACTAAAGTTGTGAAAAAATAGTAATGGGATGCTATAGTCAGTCTCATTTAATTCCAACAACAAAATATATTGCTATATAAGTGTGTTTATGATTTCTAAAATGTATCTGTTATAAATGTAAAGCGAGAATTTGCACAGCCTGAACTAATAATTTAGAAATATTGTTGTATTCCAAAAAGAAAATAGTTATCTTATCATGGTAAAATGATGACTCACAGGTTTGCCTACTGCATTTGCTCCCTAATGGCAAGATTTATGCCTAATATGTACTGCTCAGCATTCCTAGATGGAAACTGTTGATAATACAAAATCCTTTTTAAAGTAGTTCATGAATTGCTGTTTTTTTCACACTTTCAAAATACTTACCAAGTTTGTAGGTAAAGGGGACAAACAATGAAAGGTACATAATTAATTTTGTATTTTAACAACCAAGAGTTTGTTTGTGTAGGAGAGTGTTTCCCCAGTGGTTTATTCCAGTCTCTTGGTTAGCTCACTAGTCTCCTGGTACTTATTTAGATAGAGTAATGATTGAAGGAAAGCATGTCTGATGTTGCCGCTTAGTTTTAAGAGATTGTGCTTTACGTATGTGTTATTCATAAGGCAGCTTTATTTCGGACATATCCAGGATTAGATAGCCACTTGTGGATAGTAAAATATCTTAAATTGCTTATAAAGCTACAATTTGTTTTTTTTATTATACTTTTCCAAGTGAAATGCTTTGTTTATGTTGATTTTTAACAGATATGTATTGAACTGGTATTTACTTAGGGGGTATATTCACTGTTCAGCTACTGTTAATGACCTTAAGCTAACTGTTAAGCACTTAACGTACAAATAGAAATTTAAATACTTATTTTAAAAAATAAGGTGAGAGATTTTCATCTCTATCACAAAGTTGCCTCATGATTCCTGTGTAATTTTTAGTAAAGAACAATGTTGGCCAGTGTAACTGAGTTTATTTATAAGCATTTTCTATTACACTTCAAGTAATGTTCAGTGACTTCAAACTTTTTATTATTTTTTTCCATAGTCTTTTGCATGGTATTGTTTGACTGTCATATGTTCTAAGATGAAATTTTCTATTAAACCCCAGAGATTTTAAGGTTTAATTTTCATCTTATTCAATAGTATGTACAGTTAGACGTAGCTTGGGCAATAAGCCAGAGGCAATTCACTAGGGTTAAACCTTGGCAGGCCACCAGGTCTTTATTTACCTATGGGAAGCGGTGCAGACTGAGACACCACTTCCCACAGCTCCCACTGGCTGATAATGGTGGTTCATGGCCAATGGAGCTGTAAGCAACCATGCCTATGAACATGCAGGTAAATTAAATGCTAGTGGCCCACCAGGGGCTAATCCTAGTGAATTGTGTCCAGCCTGTGGTCTGCTTATTGCCCAGTGAGTTAGGCAGATTCTCTCTTTGGGAATGTGTAAAGAGATTACATTATTGCTCAGAACACAAAGGACTTTATTCAGTCCCATGTTAGACTTGCATGAATGCAGAGTCTGGCTAAAAGCTGTGGGGCACCACTGGTGTGGATAAGGCACCACAGAAGCTAATGGGGATGGAAGTGGAAGGTCAAATTACTTGGGGTCGTAAAAGGCTTAGCAGTTTGCGCATCTTAGGGCACGCCAGCGAGATTGGGGTTCCTTTGTCAAGTTTTGGAATTGATTTGTTTTGGCTGCTATAACAGGGACAGGAAGAGATGTCTGGCAGTCCAACTGGTTTTGGGGGGAGGCAGCTAAGCTAATTGCGATTACATCTTTGTTCTGGATGTCCAGTCCAGGTACTCCATAGGAAAGATATACAGTGACTGGATAAATGACTTGGAAAATGACTTGAAAAGATATGTTCATTAAAGGAACAAATGAGGGGACACTTGTATGATTGCTATGGCAGGGAGTCAATCCCCCATTTGTATAGCTCTCTTAATCTTCCTATAGATGGAGGGGATTAAGGGGATGGATTATATGGTCCTGACAGTGGATTTTCTGGAGGGACCTGGATAGAAAAAGAGGGGGAGCCGGTGGAAGTCCCCTGAGTAATTGCAGAAAAAATGTGGGGTTTTATCCATTACGTAGACATTTAATAACAAAGGCTATGTCTACACTGGGAAATTATTTTGAAATAATAACTTTTGAAATAACTATTTCAAAGTAAGATATTCCTCTTCACAAGCAGGAGTTGTTACTTCGAAATAACAAGCCCATTATTTTGAAATAATGAGCTTGGTAATGTGGCCGCTCACCTTGTTATTTCTAAATGAGGGAAGTTACTTTGAAATAACTCTCTAGTGGAGACATGCCCAAAATTGGAACCTGATTAATCCCACATCAAATGTGTCTGGTCCTTTTGGTATAACAGGACAATCAAAATTCATTAAAATTGTTACCTCAGAAGATGTTGAGAGGATGTCAGTCCTGAGTTTAGGAACTTGGTTATGAGATGGAAAAAAAATCTTGTAAGAAGTCAAAAGCTAATCTGTTAAATTTAATACTTTTATTTTTGACCTTTCAAGAGTATCTAGTGGTATTGATTTCCTTTTTCAGTATTGGGATTTATTTCAAGATGAACTTCATATTATAAATTCAAAGCAAATATACTGTAGTTATCATTGTAATGTCTTTCATCAGTATATTCAACTTCACTTTCTCATGTCCTGTCTTTTGTAAATTATTGAGAAAGATGGCTAGCCTAGTGATGAGTATACTTCAGAAAACAACAGAGTAGTAGTTCTCATAGAAAGAATTGAACTATTGCCTTTGTTTATTTGAATTTTTGAGCAGATGAGTAATGACTTGGTAGCAGCTGATTAATAATCTGTGATTTGGGAAGTAAATTCAACAAGATTTTACTTCAGTTTAATCTTTCAAAGTTTTTGTAAGTAAAACATCTAGGATCATTATTAATTAAAGGCAAAAGTGGATGTCTGACTATCTCTCTCTCCCTCTCTTAATCTATCTGTCTTTCTCTCTGTCTACCTGGCTATCTATTTTCTTTTAAAATTCATTGATAAATATTCCTTTTCTATCACAAATGCAGGCTGTTGCCAATGTAATTCCTGTGAAATACCTCAGGCAAGTAATTACTTAATGATATGTTGGATCACTTGCTGATCATTGATTCTGTTCATTCCCTCAGAAGCACCTGGCATTGGCTATTGTTGGAAGACAGGATACTGGGCTAGATGGACCTTTGGTCTGACCCAGTATGGCTGTTCTTAGGTTATTATGTACTTCACTGAAATTCAAGTAAAATAGTTTCTTCTGAGGACTGAAAGGGATCAATTTGGCAATATAGATTGAAATTTCATAACATGAAACAGCAACCAAGCTTTCAATATAAACCATAAGTTAAATTCTTTAATCTGTTCTATCAGAGAAGATGTTTTGTTTTTTATCCTCTATGAATATAATTCACATTAGAATAAGAACTGTACTATACCTTCTGGGTGTATTTTATCCTCCCTTTAAAAATTGTACATTCTACAGTAACACAATCAAAGGGTCCAGTTATATGTGTTGGGAAAAAGTTGTTAATGAATCCTAAAAAATATCTTTTGAAGTGTAATGGCAGAAGAGCTACATGGTGAGCATCTTCATATTTACATGAAAATAAGCTAAATATTTGAAATGGGGGTTTACAGCCTTGTATACTGTTGTTGTTGAGGTCCTCTCTTGTTTGATAGAATAGTTTGAAGTAAGAATGATAATGAATAAAATTAGGGCAGAATTTCTGCTGTAGAGTAGCTTTTCTCTCACCTTTCTTTATGCTACACATGCGAAGGACTAAGGCGTTGTCCTCACTAGAAAATTAGATTAAACCAGCTGTCTCACAGAGGGGCATAAAAATTCTGCACTCCTGAAACAGACATCGTTAAGATGACCTAAACCCCAATCTAGACAGTGTTTCCGTTCATCTAGTTACTGCCTCTCATGGAAGTGGATTAGATACAGAAAGGGGGAAAGCTTTCCTTTCACTGTATTAAAGGAGTCTGCACTGAAGTGCTATAGTGACACAGTTGCTGTGCTAACATAGCCTAAGAGATTGATGTATGAATTTGAACTCTGAATTTAACCCATGTTGTAGTTACACTTGTTCTGGATTATATTATATGTATTTACACTCTTTTCACTCAATTGTATTATAATCCTTTCAGCAGTGAAATAGTGAATTTACACAGTTTCTAAATACACAGAAAATATTTAATATATAAATAACAAAGAAAACAAAATAAACTTAACTATAACTCATAGATCTGTGTTGGTGCTATTTAGTTGATAAATGTTAATATAGATCAACTGATAAAGATATTAACATAATGTAAAATAGCATTATAAAATAAATGATCGTAATAAGCAAAATATATCTGGAGAAGACAGTTTTAGACATAATTTATATTGCTTTCCCATCTTGCTTTTCCTATGATAAATGAGAATTTTTTAGTATCTATCTGCAATGCTAAAAAGTTGTGTGCCTAACTAAAAAGAAAATCTATCTTCATAAAAGCAATATAATGAATATTTATCATATATTAGATCTCTGTGAGGAACTGTAGAGAAATATGTCTGTATTGCATATGGACATATTACTAATTATTTTGCACTTGGTCTATTTTCTGTAGCACATCTGTTTTGTCAAATGTTGGGATTTTACATATGAAAAAATTTGCAAATCTTATCCACTTAGGCAAAGCAAATTTTTAACACAGAAATCAAATTATATACTTAAAAATAATATGCCATTGTCCATCAGATTATATACCTATGTATATAATGTAGCTATATATAGTGTAATATGTGTAGAAAGAAGAGTAATGTATTTAGACCTTTAGGGACTTGTGGTAATACCTCTAATAGGGACACGTACTGAACATATTGAAACTATATATAGCTACATTATATACATAAGTATATAATCTGATGGACACTGGTATAATGTTTTTAAGTATATAATTTGATTTCTGTGTTTAAAATTTGTTTTAGCTAAGTGGATAAGATTTGCAAGCTTTCTCACACTTATTAATTATACTGGATTTTTAGTTTTAATTAGAGTAGCTCTTCTGAGACTGAACCTTTTTACCATTAGGCCGTTTGAAACCTATGAGATAAAAAGGAAGATTCTTTCAGAACATTATTTACATGATTTTAATTAATGATTATAATCTCTATGGTCATTTTTGCAAAAGAGCATTTAATCCCTTAACCAGTTTTCATGATTTGCATTTTGCAAAAACATGTAAGCCCCGCAGGCTTATTATCTCCAATTTTTTCAAACCAAACTTTTCAGAAATTTTTATTTTGTTCCTGCTCCAAGTCTCATTTCTTGCCATAACACCTGTTTCTCATGCAGAGTGTGCTGATAGGTAAAAAAGTAAAGTTTGCTTCCTTTTGCCAAGACAGAACATAGCCCTTGGCAAGGTTACCTTTGAAAAGAAGTTTTTCATGCAGAGACCGTATACAACAGCATTGCTGTTGCCAAGATCCACTGACTAATGAAGGGTCGGAGCAATAGTGTATTCTTTCTCATTGCTGGCGGCACATATATGTAGCATTTCTTTTGAGAAAAGGCACTCTAGCGTTTCAAACAGAAGCTAGAAGTTTAACCTTCTAGGAGGAAGGTCAGTGTTAGTTTTTATTGATAACATAGTAGAAAGAAACTTTATAGGAATATAAATTCTGTGCTGAGTAGAAACTGTTAAAAACAATGAGTATTCAACCTTTTTATGAAAATTAGTGTGAAAATCTTTGTTTATCAAGTTACTTCTTTGGCTCTCAATGCAGACTTTTGTTTAATATTTTCATATTGATTATTAATAGACTCCTATATACTGGTCTTGGTTCACCTGGATACATAGTTTGCCCTTCTTCATATCTGGTATGAAATTGTATTAATAAAATTTCAGAATCACTGTAGTCTCCTCACATTTTAAGAATGCATCAAGCACTTACCTGTAGTGGGTAGTAAATTTTCAGGTTTATACTTAAAGTGCTAAGTAACATAGAAGCCTATGCTTAATACCTGTTTCTTAACTTTGTTTTTAATTGGATACGTGCTCTAGAGGGCATGAGGTTGAAGTGAACAACAATATAGAAACAACATTGAGCTTAGTCAATTAATCTCCCTCTACCTTTCAAAATAGTTACTTCTAAGTGACTGTTGTGTAAATTAGGTCCCATTGCAATTGCTTTACAATAAACAAGACAGCTAGCTACAGTGCATCATTAGATGCTGCATACATTTGTTAATTCTCAACCCCTAGTGAGATAATCCATAAAACCTCAGTGTTTGCACCCATTAAATAGCTATAGAAACCATGGCCACAATGATTATGTAGTCCCATTAACTCTTGCAAACAGATACCTTTAATTAGGTTCTTTAGGCCTAGGACACTGTATAGAATTGCAGATTATTTTAAAGAAGTATTTACTTTTAACTAACTGTGAGATGAAAACTTCTCTAAAGGCACTTGAAAAAAAAGCAAACCAACCAAAGAAAAACAGCTAACTCCCCTTCCTCCCCCCCCCCCCAACATCTTCCCCCCTTGCATTCTCAGAAAAATAAAACAATGATAAAACCGCTGGGAACTAGATGGCTCATCATTTGTGAACTGGTTTTTCACCTCATAGTCTCTAGGTCACTGCTCTGAATTTAGGGGAGGTACTTACTGGCCAAAAGTTATTAGCGTGCTCAGTCTGTTCAGTGACCTCTGAGTAATGAGTATGGTCACACTCCAGTGGACATGTGTCCACATCAGAGTTGTTGCAAATTAGCAGTTTTGTTGGCAGCGTCACTAGAGATGCCAAAGTCTGACTGGACCTGGAGACTAGATAATCTATTCAAGCCTATATGAATAGTCACTGACAAAGATCAGACCCCACTTGGTCTTTAAAAATATCAGTATTCTAGAGAGAACAAGAGGAAAATATTGGTGATATGTTTTCATAACTAAACAAATTGTATAAGCTTTATACTGTGTTGTAATCTTTGTGTTGTTGAAAGCTATAGGTGAGGTTGAAAATTAGCTTTCTAAAAATTAATTTCTGTGTTTACAGGATTATGCCTGTCGCTCACATTTTAATTTACAGGTGAAATGTCCATACTTAAATGTTCACAAAAGGTGACTTTGTTTTGCTGAAAGTATGATCAAATGACATTTAGAATTATGCAAAAAGAGAAAATATAAGTTTTATATTTTAAAACAACTTAATTGATTTGTGCATAACACTCAGAAGAACTAGATTAACTTTAAAATGCCAGTTTTTACTTACGGTTGTTCTTCACTGAGGCAAATGCTATATTTGGAAAACATATTTTAAATTAATGTAATGATAAGAAATTTAAAATTTATTTTTTGCAGCTATTCAATATAAATGTAGTCTTTAGACTATTTCTGAATTTCTGAATCACAAAAATGTTTCTTTGTATATCTATATTATCAATATTTAAATTATGCCAATTATATTAAGGCAAATTCATGCGCAAATCCATATTGCCATAGTTCACACAAGGTTTTTTTTCTTTATTTTTAGATGTACCAAAGAGAATACAGAAAGTAAAGTAAATGACAAAACCTATATTAATGGAGCTTAATGGTTGTGACTTGAAATATGAGATTTCAGGAAATGAAAAAAGTAAAGTTCACAATACAGCATAAGTCAGTTTCACTGTCAAATGTATGTGTAATACTTTTTATTAATATTTAGACACTTGTGGCCAGCGAATCTTGTCTAAATTCTTGTTCCTTGTGCTCCAGGGCAAGGAACTTAAAGCTTCCTTCCTACCCAAGCAAAACTTCCTAATAGAGGATAAGAAAAGCCAGAATCTAGTGAAGCCTACTAGGAACATCCTTTGCCACTCTTCTCAATGTTGGAGTCCTTAAGGAATCACACCTTCTTGCCAGTCTTTCTTTGGTCCCCAGTGTATAGGATATGTTAGAGCAGAGTACCTTTAGCAGTCCTCTTTGGAGAAACTTAGAAACTCTTCTAAATTGCACTGAACCAAACTGGTACTTGGATGATCAAAGGATCAAGGAGCTACCAAAGGTAGCTTAGAGCCGTGTACCTATACCTATGTAGATTTTAGTTAAAAAGCCAATATTTTTCCATAGTCGCCACCTAGTGGAAGCTGAGATACTGTAGTTAGGGCTAGGAAACACACAAACCACTTCACTTGCAGCTTTAGTCTGGTCTACCACAGATGTTGGTGGAATGTCGCCAACTAAAAGTGGAAGCAAGTTGCTCCAGCATTTGTATTAGTTTCTGATTAACACTGAATCTGAGAATTGAATATCTGAATTTGCTTTAGTTCCTCAGGGCAGCTTCTTAGGGAACTTGCTTTACATATGTCTGAGTTATGGCATAGGCATACTGTGCTATCCAAAAAAGTCAGACCTCTCTAAGGTGTCTTATATTGGCATTCAAAATCACTAATCATTTCTCAAAATGTCGGCCTTCAGAACCACCAACTTGTTGTTCGTCCATCGTGGTCGATGAAGACCTCAACACCACTAAGTGCTTTGAGATTAGATACAGTGTGTCTGAAGATGACTCATCAGGCCAATTCGGGCACCAAATGTCCTGGAACATGTCAGGCAGACATGTGTAGGCTTTGCAATCGTTGCACTGGTAGCTTTGGACTTGCGCAGCACGCGCTTGTGTTGTGCTTCAGAGATGCGCCTTGTTTCGAGAGCTTGGCATCCCTTGTGGATGAGACTGTGCCAGGCAGGGCGGTTGTGTGCCAGCGATTCCCAGGTGGTTGTATCAATTCCGAACGACTTCAGGGAGGCCTTGAGTGTGTCTTTGTAACGTTTCCTCTGTCCACCACGCGAGCATTTACCAGTAGAGAGTTCCCCAAAAAGGAGCTGCTTAGGTATACGTTTGTCCGGCATACGAATGACATGACCTGCTCATCTAGTCTATGCACTCATCAGCAGAGTGTAGACTGACGGTAAACTTGCTCTAGAGAGAACCTCAGTGTCTGGTATTTTGTCTTGCCATCTGATGCGTAATATTCTGTGAAGACAAGTCATGTGGAAGTGATTAAGCTGTCTTGCGTGCCTCCGATACACAGTCCATGTTTCACAGGCATACAGGAGGGTGGTGAGTACCACGGCTCTGTAGACCTTCCGTTTTGTTGCTTGGCTGATTCCTCGACATTCCCACACAAAGGGGCGCAGTCTACCAAAAGCACAACTTAGCTTCGCTATTCTGCATGTGACTTCTATGTCAATGTTAGTTGCATGGGAAAGAGTGCTGCCAAGGTAGGTAAACTGGTGCACTGCCTGAAGCATTCGCCCTGTGACTGTGATTGTGGGTTCTGTGTACGGTGCATAAGGGACAGGCTGATACATGACTTCGGTCTTTCTGCTGTTAATGGTGAGTCCAAAGTTGTCAGAAGCTGTGCAGAACTTGTCCACACTAATTTGCATCTCTGCTTCAGAGCCAGCATACAAGGTGCAATCGTCGGCAAACAAGAAGTCTCTCAGAACAGTCTCTTTCACTTTGGTGATAGCCTGAAGTCTCCTCAGGTTGAAAAGATTCCCGTCCATTCTGTACTTAAGGCTGATTCCGGCAACACTGTCCTGGAAGGCATCATTCAGCATAGCAGTAAACATGATGCTAAACTATGTAGGTGCAAGTACACAGACTTGTTTGATGCCATTGGTGACTGGGAATGCCTTAGAAGATTTTCCACCTTCTAGCACTCTGGCAATCATGTCATCATGAAACTGGCGTACCATCTGAATGAATTTGAGGGGGCAGCCAAACTTGGACATGATCTTCCACAGACCTTGTCAGCTGACAGTGTCGAAGGCTTTCGTGAGGTCAACAAAGGTTGTGTAGAGATCACGATTCTGTTCCTGACACTTCTCCTGAAGTTGGCGCGCAGCAAAGATCATGTCAATAGTCCCGTGGCCCTTATGAAAGCCACATTGTGACTCCGGCAGGAGGCCACACTCCAGATGAGTGACCAGACGATTTAACATCACTCTTGCAAGAATTTTACCTGCGATGGAAAGCAGCGAAATTCCCTGATGATTGCCACATACCTGTCGATTGCCCTTCCTCTTATAAAGATGTAAAATGGATGCATCCTTGAGTTCCTGACGAATGGATCCTTCCTCCCAAAAAGACTGTAACAACTCGGTGAGCTTCTTTGAGTACGTGACTGCCGGCTTTATAGACCTCTGCAGGTCTGCCCCGGGAGCTTTGCCGCTAGATAGCTGGCTAACTGCTTGTGAAACTTCAGCTACTACCGGTGGATCATCCATGGTGCCGTTGATGTCAACCTGGGGAATCCTCTCAATCGCCTCGTCGTTGATAACTGACAGTCGGTTGAGGACATCTTCAAAATGTTCAGCCCATCTCTGCAGGATCTGAGCCTTCTCCGTAATCAGAGTGGTACCATCTGTACTAATAAGCGGGGAGCTCCCGAGAGACTGAGGTCCATAGAGAGTATTGAAGGCTGCATAGAACCGTTTCAGGTCATTCCTGTCAGCATGCCCCTGAATTTCAGCTGCCTGATAACTTAACCAAGCATCCTGCATTTTGCACAGTTTGTTCTGGACTGTCCTGTGAGCACTTGCAAAGGCGTTCTTTTTGGCAGCTGATGATGGATGGTTCTGATGTGCATGATGAAGACGGTGCTTTTCAGCAAGTAAAGACAATATCTCCCCATCATTCTCATCGAACCAATCGGGCTGCTTGCGTGAGGAGAGTCCCAAAATCTTCAGTGCAGATGGGTGGATAGCATTCCGGAAAAGTTCCCAGTCGTCCGCAGCACTACCTGCAAGGTGCAGGTCGGAAAGCCTGCTTTCTAGATCCTCAGTCAATGCTGAGGCTATGCTTGGGTTCTTTAGGTTGGCCACATTAACTCTTTTTATGAGCTTGCTACCTTGAGGCCGCCTCTTCATTCTAATTCGGAGATTCATTTTGGAGACAATGAGCCTATGATCTGTCCAACAATCAGCACCACACATGGCCTTGGTCACTCTGACATCTTGCCTGTCTTTTCTCCTGACAATGACATAGTCGATAAGATGCCAGTGCTTAGAGCAGGGGTGCATCCAAGAGGTCTTGTTCCAAGTAGGCAGACGAAACATTGTGTTGGTGATAAGAAGGTCGTGTGCTGCACAAGTCTTCAGTAGGAGTAGGCCGTTGCTGTTACATTGCCCACTACATGTCTGCCAACGACTCCATGCCAGGCTATTGAGTCGCATCCTATTTTTGCATTGAAGTCACCGAGCAGGATCAGCTTGTCGGTGATACTCACAGCTGATAGTAAGGAATCCGGTTCCTCATAGAATCTGTCTTTCGTCTCGTTCTGGTTAGTCATTGTGGGAGCATAGGCACTGATCAGAGTGGCTTGGTTTCCATTCTGTAGCGGAAGTTGTAGTGTCATAAGCAGATCATTCACACCCTTGGGAAGACTGGCAAATTGCTGAACAAGGTGATTCCTGACGGCGAATCCGACTCCAGAATCGCGACGCTCATCGGTGCCGCGACCGCTCCAAAAAAAAAGTATATCCATCTCCACTTTCAGTTTGACCTTCATTAGCGAGGCGAGTCTCACTGAAGGCTGCAATATCAATGTTGTATCTTGCAAGCTCTCTAGCAACCAAGGCTGTTCTTCTCTCTGGTGTTTCTGTTGCAGGGTTGTCCAAAAGCGTGCTCACATTCCAAGTTCCTATGGTGAGCGGTGTCACCATACGTTTAATCTGTTTATTTGTATTTGTTCGACCGCCATAATGGGACTCCCGCCAGCCACGGTAAACTGGCCAGGATGTAGTGAAGCAGGCAATGTTTAGGGCACCTTTTCTAGCCCCTTCCCCAATTCTATGGAGGTGAGCAGTGTGTTCCTGAAAAGGACTGCTCAGTCGCCCAGGTAGATGCCGGATTTCACTGCTGCTTCGATCAGCGAGAAACAACCATTAAACCTAAGCCATCTGTGTGCAGGTCTGTGACTACAGCTCCCAGTGTGTCCACACCTGCTACTTCATCACTCGCCCATCGCCACAGGACTTCGAAGGTTGCGATAATGATGAGGTAATATATGTGGTGTCGAGACTTGCGCGTGATTTGGATTTAAGTGAGGAAAAGTTGCGCAGCTTCAACCTCACTCTCTCTTCCCAATTCCCATCTGGATCCAGTAGCAAGACAAAAGTCAAGATGGCTGGAGATGGGACTGGGCGCAGTGGATGACCAGGGTGTCTTCTGTGTTTTGTTCTGCTCTATGCGTTCCACAACACTTGCGGAGACCGACTTCTTGACCGTTGGACCTTCCATTGGTCTCATCCACTCAATCTGCCCAGCAATCTTCACATGCTGGGATAGACAACTCCTTGTCTCACCGAGGGTAGCTAAATCGACTACCCTCACCTGGTTTAGCCGGCCAGTTGAAGCCGTTGCCCGGGGTGTGGCCGTTGTCACATGCAAACAGCTACGAGGAGCCACAGGTGAGAGCTGGGTGCCAGGTGGGGGCCAAAGGTGGACGAACTGCCCTGAAAGGACGCAACATGTACAGCCACCAGAGGTGCTACCCCTCTCTGACACTCCCTGACACCCCTGAACCACCAACTTACCATCATAAGGTAATCACGCATAATACCATCTGTTTTCTGAATGCAGATGTCTAAATATAGTTTTTCTTTAAAAATGCAATTGATGGGTTATTATTTTTAAAGGATCCTCTTTAAATTTAGATTATTTTACTGGTGAACAAAATATGTTTCTTCTGCTTATTTGATGCTTCTGAAATGTTATATATACCTTTAAAGTCTGAATAAAAAGGTGATAAAGTTGACCTTAGTTATCTTTCTTTTCATTTAGTGGTTAGCTTTTTTTTTTTCATGAAATAGTGACAGTTTTTAGAGCCAAGACCTATATATATGTATTTTCCTTACACTTATCTTTTTTCAGAATTTCAAACTGTTCTTGTCTGTTTTCAACACCATCACACCAAATCACAATAAATGAAAAGTGAGAACAGAAGAAACACCAGTTATGCTACTGGTAAGCAATCACTAGTTTTGCTTTTAGAAAATAGAAATTCCCTGAGTCGACACACCTGTTTTTAAAGAGGGATAAGTTTGGTAGACCATAAGTGGTTGTAAAATAAGTGTAGAGTGTCTAGAACATGTTGATGTTGGAGGAATATCCCCTATAAGTTGCATATATTTCTTAAGGCTTCACATTCAGTATACACACAAGTCTTTTTCTCTGTTGACAGACTATTGAACATATTCCTGTGCAACAACAAAATGGTGAGAGCATTGCCATTGACTTGTATGACACCAGGATTACACTCCAAGAGTTTGTTTAAAAAATTGTCACTGTGTTTGATTAGCGATACTATTCTGCACTCTTCTCTTAACTGTTCTTTGGAATAGGTCAATTAGAATTTTAATATTTGAGTTCCAACATGACCACTCTTCTACAGTGTATCAGCTAGTTAAGATATTTCCACCTCTGTACCAGCCAAGCAATATTCTGTCTATTTTAATGAAAATGAAATTAAAGCCATTACTCAGGATAGAACTATAATAACAGCATGTATCATTTGACGTAAAGTACTCAAACTTTGTAAACTACACAAGCAATATCCTTCTTTGGTCTTTATCTAAAAATCCTGTTTCCACAAGCTTTTCAAGATAGCATTTTAGTCACTGGAAGTGCCAAGAAATCAAATTGCTATTAAATATTTATCGGGATAGTCATCAAATGACTTCCAGGGGACTATGAAAGATCATATCCACAGAGTGCACTTATCATGGTTTGTTCTTGTTGTTGTGGTTAATTATTTAAGTGCTGACAATTTGCTCAAAGTTGTATAAAATACAAATAAAAATAGTGTCAGTCCCCAAGAACTTAGAGATAAGACAATATAGGCTTTTCAAAAGATTGAGTTAATTTATTTTCTTTTTAAAGCACGTTAGACCAATTGACAGAAGAAAAAACCTGAAATTAGCACAATCTGTAAAAAGTTGCAATTTTGTTACAGCTGATGAATTTTTTTATGTTGCTGCTAAATGTGTGTGCTTTCATATGGATTGCAAGTTATTTTAAATAGGCAAATCTGAGCCAGCATTTTTCTTAGCTGCTGGGAGCCAGGGAGCTGCCCTGCACTGGGGCAGAGGGGCTGTTGCTGGAAAGAGTAATTCTCCAGTCTGACACTGGGTTCTGAAAGTACAAAGGACGCTACGCAGGTATCTGTCAAACACAAGTAGTTGATTTCCTGACAGCTAACAGCTGCAACCCTTAACTAGAAGGGCAACATAACAAAGAAGCTGCATATCTTACGTCCCCTCCTGCTAGCCGGGGATCCCGAGTCAGCTGTGGATGAAGTGGGAGGTTGTCTCAGCTTCCGAGGTGCCAGTAGCCAAAGCCCATCAGTGAGGTCCAAATTGCTGTGCTTTGGTGCAGCCTTAAATGCAGTTCTCTTGCCTTGTTTTGCAGTTGGGAAATTTCCAGGGGTTACTCATTACGTGCTGATGTAGGGCTTAGCTGTTAGTTATCGATCTGGTTCTCATCTAGTTCTACTTGTTCTTTGGTCTTGTTTACATGATCAGTACGTTAGGGTAAACAGAATTGTTTATGCGTTCTTGCCCTTTACCCTTCTCTTATACTTGTTCTTGCTATACTGGCAACAATGCTTATCTTAAATGGCGTATGTTCCCAAAGACTTGTTTCTGGCTCATCAGTAGTGGGGAAAGGGCGGAAAGAATGCAGGCCTCACCACCCCTAAACTTGCACGTACAAAGTTCTTCCAGAATTAACCCCAACAGGGGCTGAGACCTGCCCTGCTTGGAGTGGAGGTGCTGGGAGCTGCCCTGGCTGAGGGGGAGGGGAAAGCTGTCCTGCAGACTAGGCACTAAAAGCAGTGAATGCCACACCTCCACTCTGCCAACCCTTGTCCCCCCCATGGATTGGGATCCCCATGTGCCAGTATCACCCCATGCTGAGAGAAATTTTTCTCCTTTCTCCTTATAACACCCTTTTAGATACTTGAAAACTGCTATCGTGTCCCCTCTCAGTCTTCTCTTTTCTAAACTAAACAAGCCCAGTTCTTTCAGTTTTGCCTCATAGCTCATGTTCTCTAGGCCTTTAATCATTTTTGTTGCTCTTCTCTGAATCTTCTCCAATTTCTCCACATCTTTCCTGAAATGTGGTGCCCAGAACTGGACACAATACTTCATCTGAGGCCTAATCAATGCAGAGTAGAGCGGAAGAATGACTTCTTACGTCTTGCTAACAACACTCCTGTTAATGCATCCCAGAATCATGTTTGCTTTTCTTGCAACAGTGTCACACTGTTGACTCATGCTTAACTTGTCATCTCCTATGATCATATATCCCTTTCAGCAGTACTCCTTCCTAGAAAATCACTTCCCATCGTGTGTGTGTGGAACTGATTGTTCCTTCCTAAGTGAAGTACTTGGCATTTGTCTTTATTTAATTTCATCCTTTTTACCTCAGACCATTTCTCTAGTTTGTCCAGATCATTTTGAATTATGATCATATCCTCCAAAACAGTTGCAACCCCTCCCGGCTTGGTATCTGCAAACTTAATATTTGTACTCTCTATGCCATCATCTAAATTACTGATGAAGTTATTGAACAGAGATGGTCCCAAAACAGACCCCTGCCCAACCCTGCTTGTTTTACCCTTCCAGCATGATTGTGAGCTATTAATACTACTCTCTGAGAATGGTTATCCATCCAGTTATGCACCTACCCTATAGTAGACCCATCTAGGTTGTATTTTCCTAGTTTATTGATAAGAAGGTCGTGCAAAAATATATCAAATGCCTTACTAAAGTTTAAGTATACCATGTCCACTGTTTCTCTCTTTAGCACAAGACTTGTTATCCTATCAAAGAAAGCTGTCAGATTGGCCTGGCTGTTGTTGTTTACAAATCCATGCTGGTTATTACCTACCACCTTATTTTCTTCCAGATGTTTGCAGATGAATTACTTGCTCTATTATCTTCCCTGGCACAAGTTAAACTGACGGGTCTGTAGTTTCCTGGGTTGTTCTTATTTCCTTTTTAATGGGTGGACACCATATATGCCCTTTTCCAGTCTTCTAGAATCACTTCTGATTTCCATGATTTTTCAAAGATGTTAGCTTAAAGGCTGAGAGACTTCCTCTATCAGCTCCTTGAATGTTCTAGGATACATTTCATCAGGCCCTGGTGACTTGCAGATATCTAACTTTTCTAAGTAACTTTTAAGTTGTTGATTTATTTTAACTTCTAAACCTACCCCGTTTCCACTAGCATTCACTATGTTTGGCATCCCGTCGCCATATATCATCTTGACGAAAACCGAAACAAAGAAGTCATTAAGCGCCTCTGCTATTTCCAAGTTTTTTATAGTGTTTCTTTCTCTTCACTGAACAATTATGGTTCTTCTGTAATGTGTGGGATTACAGTACTATTGCATATGTTTTTAAAAGTTTTATTTTAGCATTTTGGGAAAGTTAATTCACCACAAAATACCCTAAGTTGTCCTGATAACACTGCAATAGAATGAGTTGTAAATCTCTTGTTCCCCTTGCTGTTCAGAACGGAGCCTGGTAGACATGATGTTATACCAATAAAAGCAAGCAGGATCTTATGAGGGGGATAAGGCAAAAAGCCACATTTATTGTAAAGATAATAATAAAAAAAATAAAGAAAAGATAGAAGCAAACAACGTTGTTTAACTACTTATTCGTATCACTACTTAACCCTTATACACTTTTATATATATATATATATAACCATTCATACATCCATTCATTCAAGTTCTGTGTATAGTTACCAGCCTGGAAGTTGCTTGTGACAGAATACTGGCCAGGTATTCTGTACACAAGTGATGGTAGTGGGGAGCGAAGTCCTGATCAGATGCGCATCTGAAGCTCCTGGTGGGCTGGCAGCAGAACCTTGGACTCTGATTCCATAGTTTTTTAGTCCAGTTCTTATAGGAATTTCTTCCTATGCCAGTCTATGGAAATTGCTGCATCATGCTGATGTCTCCAGAGTGGCTGCCAGGTGCTCGTCAGTGATCTCATCGGGTGGACCTCCAGTACTTGGTTTTCTCCACTTGACACCTTTTGGTTGCACTGGCACCTGAGGCCTTCTTCAGCCCTTTGTTGCTGTATTCTCAGGCTGGCACTTCTCAGAACCATTCATTCATCGTCCAAGCACACTCTCATACATTCATACAGTATTTTGTATAATAATAAAAGTTGTAGTTACAAAAGTTTCTGGGTGGTATTGCTTAAAACATTCTCTGAGTGCTGAGTAAAGTTACAATGTTTTAAAGAGAACAGGCGTGAATTATGTAACAATGCCCTTAGTTAATTACAGAGCTTGGCTCCCATAGCAGAGTTGGTGGCTTGACAATGCATCCTTACAATGTATCTCTGCAGTGTCAATTTCAAGCAGCCCCTTGCACAAGCTTGAGCATGCCCTGGAGCACGGGGGGGGGGACTGTTTCTGGCTACATAGGATTATATTCTTAACAGTTAGGATTATATTCTTAACAGTTCTAAGTTACATGACCTAATATATTATATTCTAAAGGGGCAATAATAATCATTAATCTAAACATTTAACAATCTTAACAAATAATAATAATAAGAAGAAGAATCCTAATAAATCTAAACACTTTAAGTTGTGGGGAACAAATTATGGGGAGTCACTTCCATTTGGGGGAATCACATTTTTAATACATTAATATGTTATCCCTACAATGATCCTCCGAGTACCAGGCTAAATGTGCCTCTTAAGGAGCATAGACCTCTACAATAGCCCAAACGTTTCATATTTAAGTCCTTCCTTCTTTAACCAAGCTCAGCTGCCAGCCTCTTTCTCCATTAGTGACAGGTTCTTTCTTTTGATTCCTAGGAGGCATGTTCATCCTTAAGGTGTAGAGAACAACTACCCAGGCTATGCCATAGTCATTGAAATTGTTTGATATAGACCTTACTAATTGTAAGTACTCCAGGTTGACTAACCTTAGCCCACTGATGTCGTTGCTGCTTTTCACACCATTTGTATGTTTAATCACATTCTTAACACACTTTCCTTTTTTAACTTTCACTCTTTAGACTTTGCACTTTAAATAGCAGGATTGTTCCATTACATTTCAGGAATTGTAACTTGTTGTGCTTTCAGAGTGTTTTCTTATTTGGTCTTTCTAACTTGCTGAAGGCTTTTATATGCTAAATCATTGAACAGGATACCTCAATTTAGCTGATGAAAACAGGATTATTTGCCTACTTAATTGTGCTGGACAAAAACATGAAAAATCCGAAAGTGTTCATATTATTATAGGTTAATTAACGTGTGCCATATCAAAGCCAAGATAAATGTTTAAAAGGCCTGCTTTTAGTACATTAAAGGAACAGCACTGATATTTTGATTACAAAAGTTAATTGAATTGCTCTCCAGTAAGTGCCATGTTTGTTTGTTTTTTAAAAAAAGCTATAGAGGTAACATTCTGTTGCTGTATTTATTATGGGTTTCTGAACTAAACAATATTTTGTTAGTACTGGATCTAGGGCACGTTTGAATATATAGTGTAAAAAATATGCTAGCTTTTCCTATAAAGAGCAGCTGAATCATCCTTTTGCTGACTTTTACTGAAGGCTGTAAAGGAGTGTAAGATGCCTTATGTTTTCACTCAGGATACAGTGTAATTCTCTACAATTAAATTACCACACAGCTTTTTCTAAGCAAGCACATTTATTCCGATGGTGAAAGCATTGAATAGAAAACATATTTAAAACAAGTACAGAATATACATGCATGCTAATCAGCATGTCAGAGATCGCCCCAACTCCCAACAAGGTCTCCAGCAGGTGAACAGACCTTCAAACCCCATCAGGGTGTTTTACTATGGTCAAAAGTTCACAACAGCTGTTAGCTCAGAAGAAGCACATTCATGAAAAGTTTGGTTCCTCCTTTACGAATCCTGGGTCTTTGATCTGGGATAAGTAATTCATAGACGATGAGTTTCTCCTCAGGGCCCAGCTTCAAAAGTCTGGGTTTTTGCATAACTGGAGGATTTACATTTGCATACACTTCCCTCTAGACATTTCCTGGGAAACCTGCTTAACTTTAAAAGTTCACATTGTTTCAAATAATTCTTTGAAGCTCAAAACACTTCCCTGGTTTTACATTAGTCAAGTCGTCTCTCCAGAGACGTTACATATAATTCCACAATAATACAAAGAATCACTAAAATGTAGGGATGGAAGGAATGTCAAGAAGTCATAAATGTGTAGGTTTTTTGTTACAATTAACTCATAGAGCTTAAGGTCAGAAAGGACCATTAAATCATCTGTTCACCACCTCTCTGGTCCAAGCCACCAACACCACCCAGTGCCCACACACCACCCTGTGCCGTTCTGGTGTCAATAAAAGATGTTAGAATTGGGAAAAGTACAAAGAAAAAGCAACAAAATTAGTAGGGATATGGAATGGCTTCCATATGAACATAGATTCAGAAGAACTGGACTGTTTTGCTTTAGATAAGAAATGATTAAGTGATGATATAAGAGGTCTATACAATTGCAAATGGTGTAAAAAATGAATTAGGAAGTGTTACTCACCTCTTCACATAACATGAGAGCCGGGGTCACCCAATGAAATTACTAGGTGCAATCAACGTGAGGAAAAGGTTGCCATGAGAGACTGTGAAGGCCAAAAGTATAACTGGGTTAAAAATAATTAGGTTACTTAATGGAGAAGTTGTGCATCGAAGTTGCTTCCAAACCCCACATACAGCAACTAGTTACACCCTGAGTATTAGAGCAAGAACTATTCAGCCAAGCACTTGAGTGAATGAGAGAGAGAGAATGCTCAGTGCCACTTCAGAGCCTTAACCCACCACCAGTAATGTCCCATCGATACTTTCGTCATCACCTATCCTTCAGAAGGAGATAAAAATAAGCTCCCAAAATACATTGGGTTGGGAATATAATCCTGTGCCCTGCCGTTGGCTGGGTGAATCTTTGAAGCATGAGTTATGGAACATAAGACATAAATTGGAAGTGAGCTCCAGGGCTCCCGCCATCTTCACGATTCTATTGTACAGTTGTACACATGAATATGATCAGCTTTCCATAAACTACTTAACTTCCCCCTCTCCCCTCCCCAACTCCTGTTGGAAGCCTATTTCAGGACTTCTCTCTGAGAAGGTTAGAAAAAGATTAGAAACCTTTTTCTAATTTCCATCCTCCATTTGTTCCTGGCCATTTTATACCCATTTGCTCTTGTGTCACTATTGACCTTTAGTTTAAATATCTTTTCACAACAGTCACAGTCCTTGTTATTCTAGCTCCCGCCACCCCATGTATTCATAGAGAGCAATCATACTCTGTCTTTTTGCACAAGTAAACAATGCAAGCTGTTCCAGTCTGTTCTCATAAGACTGATTGTCTATGATCATCCTAAAAGCTCTTCACTTGCTTTGTTCACATTTAAATTCATCTTTCTTAAATGTCGGTGACCAGAAGTTTCTTAATGATGTCTTACCAATGCCTCAAAAACTTAAAATCGATCCACTAATGTTTAAATTAATTCCATAATTCAGTCAGGTTATTGTATTCTGCTTGACTCCACAACTGATTGTTTTAAAGAGTCTGTTAATTCATAGTTCTTATACAGTTGATTGTGGGATCAACTGCTTTTATTACATTGCAATTGTATGTGATACTGATGTTTTTTCACATTTACACAGAACATTTAATATGAGACTCTCAGAGCACTTGGAAAGAATTAATTAGGCCTCGCAATTGGTGGGCGAAGGGAGAGGTACCCAGCTCTGTGCTTCAGCAGGACCAAAGGCAGAAGAGGAAGGGTTAAGGGCAGCTGGCCCTTAATGCTGCCTGGAGTGTGGCATGCCCCTCTCCATCCCAGCAGAGCATGTGGCATGGTGTTCGAGCAGTGATTTAATGGGCTTGGGGCTTCAGCTGCCACCACGGCTACTTTGGCAGCAGCTAAGCCCCAGACCCTTATGAATCTCCAGGCCCTGGGGCAACTGTTCCCTTTGCGTGCACATACGTTTTGGCAGGCCTGCTAATAGATAATCTGAGGGATTTGATCAAAGTTGCATGTGTTTGTAAAGCAATGGCAAAGACAGCAATAGAAAAAGTCTTGATTCGCAACCACTAGATTGCACTCAGTCCTAAAAAGTCAGGTTTAATCTCTGTCTGATAGTTTAATGGAACTTTTTACCCAGGGATTCTTGTATACAATTTGGTTTAGATGAGTGATTTTTTGTGTCACAAACTTATTAGTAATGGGGAAAGGCAGAGAGATTTGTTTCTCTAAATTAAATATTCTCTTGCTCAAAATTCAACAACTTCTATAGCAGACAATGTCTCTTTCCTCATATCTGATTTATTCTTCTTTAGTTTGCATTATTACTTGGTAAATATATTACACTGTTATTTATTTGGGTCTATTGTTTCCTCTGTTCTACATATCCTACCAGTTTGTATTCCTTTGTTTATATCTCTGTCTATATATTTATATAGAGATATTTTAATATTTCTTTGTAGGTACTAGTCATACAGTAATTCTGCCTTTATAGTACCTTCACCCCAGCCAGTCATGTATAATATGGCATATTGTAATTGTGTTTTATAGTGCATGGTAATAGTTTTTAATTAGATTACCATACCTTTCTTTTCAAAGTACAGTACTGTAGCTCTTGAGAACCCTTAATGGCAGTTATCAACAACTTTTATATGTCTCCGACCCTTAATTGAGTGCTTTTAAAAGTTTTGTGACCACATCTATTTTCCTTGATCTTTTTGTGAAGAGATACCTACAAAGAATTATTTAAATGACACAGGTTTGGCTGTTTTACACAAATCATGGAGATCATAGGTAGATCATTTTATGTGAGGTATAAACAAAATTTACAACAGAGTGATAACTTTAACTAGACAGTTTTTTCCTTTTCTTTGATGTTTTTTTGTCCTGTATGTAATTATAATAAGAGGAAAACAGACATTTAAGTTCTGCAATCTTTACAAAACATCTTTCTTTTATTTATTTGGTGACTTCAGTAGTTTGAGGATGTTTCAATAACAACTTTAATTCAATGGAATTATTCCAGTAACAACAGAGTTTTGTAACCTATACCTACCTGCCTTGTAAGTCCTTTAAAAGATGTGTATGTATAAAAAATGTTTTGCTTAAGAAAGAGAAAGTTATTTTTGTTATTTCCCCGACTCCTGGCCTCACTAAGTAAAGGACATTTTCCAAATTATGTGAAAAATCAATCCTGTGAGTGTATACAGATAAATGTTGTTAATGCTTCATTATCTCAGACAAACATCAACATTTTTGTATGAGTATAATGCCTCAGATAGCCGGATAATATGTCATGAACGATCATCTTGTCAGCTGTCATAAATTAGGCTGAGTTAGTTTTGGTAACAGCAAAAAGAGTTGGTTTTAAATAGAAGATCATAAATGCTAAACTGGTGTGATTGGTTGTTTGAGAATTGGTAAGAGGATATAGAATCTTTCATCATTAGTCTTTCACCTTTGTTCAACTGTGACCTATGAGTAGCTCTCAACTATTATGATCATATCATGACTATGGGTAGCCTATGTAAAATGAGTTCATAGTTTCCTAAAAATTTTCCACAAGTGTCTCAAGTAATGTCTTTCTCTGTAAGGACAGAAGCATTTGGACATGGCGACTGAAGTTCTATATCAGGGTGGGCAATCATTTTTGATGGGGGGGGGTGCATTCCAAGATTTTGGAAAGTTGTCCAGGGCCTCTCTCTTCCATGATATTATTGGAGGAGGTATGGGGTCTGGGTTAGAGGTTGGATGCAAAAGGGAGCTTGAGGTAAGGGACTAAGGGTACAGGAGGGAGAGTGGAGTCTGGGTGAAGGAGGCAGTTGTGACCTAGAGATGACTGGGGTGCAGGGTTTTGGAATGTGACCAAAGGTAAAAGGGGATTGTGATCTGGGCAGGACATTTGGATGCCAGCTCTGGGAGGGAGTATGGGTGCAGGAGTGGGGGCAGAGGGTTTATGTATGTTGAGTGGGGAATGGCAGAGGTCTGGGGAAGAGAAGGGATAGGGTGCCCGAGGCAGGCTCTGGCTAGACTTACCAGCCAGAAGCTCAACCAGCCTGCCTGCAGAGCTAAATGCTTGAAGAGCTTGACAAGTTTCTCAGCCAGCCAGCCTGCCTTCCTAATGCCTTCACAGGCTGCTCAGCCATGTGCTTGTGTGAATAACTGAACCAGAGGGGAGAGAGCTAGTGCTCTTCGGCTCCCACTGGCCAGTTTCTGGCCAGAAGTTGCATAATGGGATTGTGCTAGAGATGGGAGTTATGCCTGAAGCCTTCCCTCCCTTCCTCCCCCCCCCCCCAACAGTTTTTAAAGCGAAAAGGCCCCTTAGCCACTTTTCTGAGCAGTGTGCAGGACTGCAGGACAAGCAGGGGAACCTGCCTGGGGCTCCCCCAGCGTCCACAGGCCAGATTTTTTAAAAATTTGAGATATACCTATCTCATAGAGTTGGAAGGGACCTTGAGAGGTCATTGACTCCTGTCACCTGCCCTCATGTGGTAATTGCTGGAAAAGCAGAGCAGGCACTACTCCTCCCATTGATCAATAATGGGGAACCATGGCCAGTGGAAGCTGTGGGCTCAGTGCCCACGTGGGGCAGCACATGGTGCCATGGAGCCATTGCTGTAAATGTCAGCTGCTTTCAGGAGTAGTGTAGGGCCAGGGCAGGAGTAAGCCTGGCTTAACCCCACTGCTCCATCACCCAGAAGCTATCTCAGTTAAATGTCACCCAGCCAAAGCCTACTTCTTGAACCCCCTTCTGCACTCATCCTCCTGCCCCAGGCGTGAGTTCTCCTGCAACCACCTTCCTCCCCAGAGCTTACACCCTGAAACTCTTCCTGGACCCCAATCCCTGACTCTGGGCTAAGCTGGGAGCCCCTCCCACACTCCAAACCCCTTAGCCCAAAACCGGAACCTGCACCCCAACCCCTATCCGGCCTGGGGAAAGTGAGTGAGGATGGAGTAAGCAGGGTGAGGTGTTGGAGAAGTGGTGGGAAGGAAGTGGAGCAAGGGTGTTTGGGTTTGAGGTAGATCTTACATTTCACTTAAATTGAAAAAGTGATTTTGTGGTTCACAAGGTTGGAGACCACTGGTCTTGAGAAAAGGAGGCTGCAAGGCAAACCAGATTTATCTTCAGATAAGGCACTTTTTAGAGGAGATGGTGATCAGTTGTTTCCCATGTTCATTTAATCTGCAGCAAGGGAAAGTTAAGTAGATATTAGGAAACCTTCCTAACTCTAAGGTTCTTAAGTACTGAGATAAGTTACTAAGGGATGTTATGGAATACCAGTAATTGGAGACTTTTATAAAAGGTCATTGGAAAACATCTGTTAGGGATGATCTTAGATGTATCTGGTCTGGCCTTAGTGCATGGTATGAACTAGATAACCTCTCAAGGTCTACTCTAGCCTACATTTCTATAGTTTGTATACATTTTCCCTGCACCTATCTCTAAGTGGTCGGGGGGAGATGGAGGAATGGACTCTCCTGCAACTTCAACACCTTCATAAAGGAGACATAGAAACCAGGTTTACATTGTGTTTTCTACATTTTTGCATATACAAAATGTAATTTTTAGAAAAGGTCATAGTGTTTTGATACAGACACAAAAATATATTTTAATGAAGTTCTGAAGTAAATGTGTCACAGGAACGTTTTAATCAGTGGCACATGACAATTCTTCTATTGAGGAAAAAAATGCCTGTATAGAATATCTTGCAAATTATCATCAATTGGGCAAATTAGGAAAGCTTATTAGATTCAGAAATAAGTTAAAATACACACAAGTTGAGGTCTAACATTGCTTCAGTTGGCATGTTGACCGTAAATGGAAAAAATATACATATAGAAAACATAGAATTGATCCAAATGATAGTACACTGTGGCAAACTCAGCAGTCTTATCATCCTTATAATTTCTGTAAAAGTTGACACCTGAGGAAGTAACTTTTTGGCCTTGAACTTTTGTATTATTAATCAATTTCAGTGTATAAAAGTGCCCATCTAGAGATCTCGATACTGCAGAATCATTACATATAACTTAGTCCTAACATTATCAAAAATGTATCTTAATAGATGAAAAATACCATAAAAGAGACACCTTAGTCCAGAAGACAACCAGATCTCTCTGCATAACTCCTCTTCCCCCCCCCCCCCAAAAAAAAATATACTTAATTATTACCTTCCCATTCCTCAACCTTAAAATATCTGGAAAAACAAATGAACATGAGGTCCACCTGAATGTCACTAAGGTGAGATGTGAGTTTGGTTCAAGAACCAGTTCCTTGCTCTTTAAACCAGAGGTGCTTTTAGATTTCACATCTTCTTTGATCACAGCTACTGTGGAGTGATATGAGGAAAGAGCACATATCTAAATTAGCCTGGACACAAACCATTTACAGACACTTTACAGATCAAAGCCAACAATAAAAATTGCAGCCAAATATCATATCAAGCACTCCCTTGCAGGAAATACCATGTAATAAACAATCACATTCTGCACTAATTGTAATTTCTAAACAGTTTGAATAGTGTTGCCTTAGTTAAATAAATATATCAGTACTTATAAGTATATCAATACCCACACGAGGAAGTGAGGAGACAGATTGACAGAGCCAGACGTGTACCCAGAAGCCTCCTGCTACGGGACAAGCTGTAGCCAGACACAAAACCCCATCTTGTTTTTCCACGAGCCCCATCTTGTTTCCCCCCCCCCCCCCAGAGAGCAAGAGAAAGGCAGTCAGCCTTTGATGCCCTGGGAACACAGGTTTGCTGCCTGTCCCTGACTCTACCATAAACAGAAACCAGACAGTAAATGGGCTAGCTGATGACCCGGGGCCTCCCATCGCCCTGATGGCTAGTACCAGTAATTGACACGCCTGCACTGTCCCAGGAGAGGAATCTTCGTCCATCACATACCAGAGGTGCCCATTGTCTGCATTTTCCCAGGTGTAAATTATGCTTTGCACCCTTCGTGGGAAACTTGGTGTTCAAAGCCATTTTTCCTAATTGGCCACTTAAAACCAGGAAGAAGCCTACATGACCCAAGGGGTATAAAAGAGGTTCAGCAGCCCACCCCATTTGAGCTCCAATCATCTATACCTGCTGGCAGGTATTGATTGTCTCCCGAGGTCTGTGGGACGCCCAACCTCGCCCTACTTCTTCCCGAGGGATTGAGAGAAAGACGCTGGCCACGCCAAGTCTGGAATGCAGGGGTGAGAATATGTACCTGCTATGTGTCTATTTTGCATGCATTTAATAAGAGCTCAGAGAACCAAAAGGGTTTCATGGTACCTGTAAGTAACTTCTTAGTGTAATTTCCTTTGTAGTGGCTGTGTTATCTGTAACACAGCAGTAGCATTTAACAACTAAGTTTACCCTGTAACAATAAAATAGTAACTGTTTAAGCTTTAACCTGACTCCTTCAGTTGCTGTAACAGAACCAAGCACAATTTAAAAGAACTTCAGCCGGTCATAAGGGACTCACTGCCCTGACCGTCGGCTGACACAAGCCCAAGAAAGAAACCAACAGAACATCACTGGCTATCACCTACAGTCCTCAGCTAAAACCTCTCCAACGCATCATTAGTGATCTACAACTCATCCTGGACAATGATCCCTCGCTTTCACAGGCCTTGGGAGGCAGGCCAGTCCTTGCCCACAGACAACCCGCCAACCTGAAGCATATTCTCACCAGCAACTACACACCGCACCATAATAACTTGAACTCAGGAACCAATCCCTGCAACAAACCTCAGTGACAACTCTGCCCACATCTATACACCAGCAACACCATCACAGGACCTAACCAGATCAGCCATACTGCCACTGGTTCATTCTCCTGCACATCTACTAATGTAATATATGCCATCATGTGTCAACAATGCCCCATTGCTATATACATTGGCCAAACTGGACAGTCCCTACGTAAAAGAATCAATGGACACAAATCAGATATTAGGAATGGCAAGATACAAAAACCTGTAGGGGAACACTTCAATCTCCCTGGACACACAATTGCAGATCTAAAGGTAGCCATCCCGGAGCAAAAAAAACTTCAAGACCAGACTTCAAAGAGAAACTGCAGAGCTACAGTTCATGTTCAAGTTTGACACAATCAACTCTGGATTAAACGAAGACTGTGAATAGCTTGCTAACTACAAAAGCAGCTTCTCCTTTCTTGGAATTCATACCTTCAGATCAGCTACTAGAAGTGGGCCTCATCCTCCCTGATTGGATCCATCTCATCACCTCCAGCCTGATTCTGGCCTGCATATTTATACCTGCCTCTGGAAATTTCCACTACATGCATCTGACGAAGTGGGTCTTTGCCCACGAAAGCTTATGCTCCAACACTTCAGTTAGTCTATAAGGTGCCACAGGACTCCTTGCCACTTTTGCAGATTCAGACTAACACTGCTACCCCCTGATACTATATCAATACTGTACCTACTTTGTAGAATGCAGATGATAAAATACATTCTTGACAGCCACTGCTACCTGAACAGCAGCTAAGAATCAGTAAAATACCTGTGTTGTTAAGTTGAGTAACAAATGTGAGGTATATCCCATATTTGTTTTCTCATGTAATTCTGATGTCTGAAGTCTTGGCTGGCTGGAGATTAAACTGTGGACCTCCAGAGCTAAAAATGTAAGTTACTATAGTGTGTGCCAAAGCTCTCTAACTTGTGCTGTACCACATTCATCTCATCTCAGGATTGAGGAAACCAGGGGGAACCTGTAATTCACACCGGATGATCACAAGATCTCCTTAATGTCTTCTGATCACGTCACCCAGCCAAATAAGCATGACCTCGCTGAAATCTAAGTTGAGTCTCTTCAGTGTCCCACTCCTGATTGGGCACTGTTATAACTGAAGTGCATAGTACTGGATGGATTAGATGAAATGGAGGTATAAATTGCTGTCATCCATATTCTGAAGACACTGCATCGCATACCTCCCTAACAGTAGAGGATGGCAAAATTTAAACTTGTGCTATCAAGAGAGAATCCTTAGTGCAGATAAACAAGATCATCTAGGATCTTACTAAGAAAGAGAGGTACTATCATTATTTCAGTAAAACTTCATAGTCATGTTATAGATTGCTGATATAACAGAATCAGAATTGATGCCTGCCATTGAGCAGAGCCAGAAGAAGGAGATCATCTTGAGCCAGGATGTTACAACTGTTTCCTTAATAGATGCTGGAATCTTGTTTTCCAGCAACAAAATATTAATGATTGATTCCAGAATGTCTTCAAAGATATGGTTATCCTTAACCAGACGAGACAGGAAAGTGTCTAACTTGCATGTTACAACTTGCATGTGCTCTGGTATCTTCAGAATCTCAGAGAGAAACAGTAACTGAAATTCCTCTTCAAAAAACTGAAATGGTGCAAATAAGGGAAAATATTTGAATTACTTGTCAAGACTCAGACCTCACCAGTTACCAATGGCAGTGACCACAGATCATCAAGTTGGTGAGAAACCATAGGTTTTGGCTGGACTCATCACCACTCCATGAATAATTGACTCAAAAATTGCTACTGTATTGAGGTATTTTCCATCAATGACTTTCTTACCAGGCAACTGTATTTCTTTTTCCTCAAGAGAGGGCCAATATTCCTCATGCTAAACTGACTCTCTAATACCGGAGCCTGAAAGATATAGGTGTCACAAGAAAACTGAGATTTCGTGCAGCATATGGTAGCCCATACATAAAAATTGTGTGAAGACATTGCCTCTGCTTTATCAACTGATTAATTCTTCATTAATTTAAGAACAGAATTCAAAGATATAATCCTAACTTACAGTGCTCTTAATGAAGTGGTAAAGAACAACAGAGAAAAAAATACCATTTGTTCTGGACTTTTAGGTTTCATCATCAGCCCTCAGATATTAGTGTTCTAAGCACCTTGTAAATACCTGAAATATAAATAATATTACATTGAGGAAGCTCTGCATTGTCACCAATAGACATGATTTTGCTACCAAGGAGACACTGTGGATAGGATAGGTCAGTGTGAATCTGAGTGATTTTATCTACCAAATAAGTTGAATTTATAATTTCATAGAATGCAGTTATGCAACCAAAATGAGTTCTTCTCTTCCTATATTTGAGTTACAAGGTTATCTCCCTGTCCTGCAAATAATCTGCAAACTGTTTTGGGTTTCAAATTAAACAGCATAACCTAATAATTTCATTAGAAGATAGAGATTTAAGCTTTTTCAGATATCCCAAACAATATTTTCTAGGTATAGCCTGGCTCATTTTGTTTGCTAGTGGACACATAATAAGAATAATGTGCTTTCTAAAATACTATTGTTAAACTGAAGAATATGCCTATATAATTCTAGATATTATCTTTCAATTTCTCCAATAATTAAGGTAAATGGGAAGGCAACTTCAGAAATCTTGGATATTATGTATGACAAAATTGTCTTGGTAAACAGTAACCACTCTGAATTAGGTTTTAAATAATCTGTAACAGCATGTTGAAGATTGGGAGTACTGTTTACTTGTACTACCTACCAGACACGCAAAGTTGCTTTGTTTGTGGAGAAAAATAAGCGCAAGCTTTTGTTTTCTTGGTACTTATTTCTTCTCTCATTTCCCAACTTTGTACATGTGGAAATTGTAATTTTCCTCCCACACACACTCTGTTTCTAACAAGCATTCACACTAGCTACATTAGTTTTTCGCTATTTTCCTTGGTGAATAAGGAGGTGTGTCTAAACTACCTTTATATGGCTTGACTGGCAAGTCAATCGAAGGCTATCTGATGTTAGTAACCTATAAAAATCATGAAGCTAAGGGTGATAATATCAGAGTAGTTGACTCGAGTCCCACGACTTGAACTTGAGTCCAACTTAAGTCGCCTAGATGACTCGACTTGAGACTTGACTCCGGTTCATTGTTTGTGACTTTAGACTCGAGACTTGCTAATTTTGTTAAATCAACTTGGTGAAAAAATTGTCCGAAAATGCCGATACCGATGGCTTGTACAAAAGTGACTTGACATTTTTTAAATTAAGACTTGAGACTCGACTTGGGACTTGACTCGGGAGTGACTTTAGGGACTCGAGACTCAACTTGAGACTTGAACTGTAGTGACTTGAGACTCGACTTGGATTTGATAATGACGACTTGAAGACAACACTGAAGAATAAAGTCCTTAGGCTTAGACAGCTGCACCTACAGTAATTTCTTACTTTAATACAAGGGTTAGAGTGGAAAATTCATTTGTTAATAATTGTTATAAAAAGGTATAGCTTGCTGTAACTCTAACTGAATCATGTTGCACAGGAAAAATTAGGACTGTTGAATTGGCCATTTGAGTGACCCAGACTGCTTTACTAATAATTTTGCTGGCATTCCTCACAATAGACTTTATCTAGTCTCAAGTTCCTTGACTGTAATTGAGATCTGCTAATGAGCAGAAGTGGAACCTACAAGAATTTGTTTGCCTGTCTAGCACTTAAATTTTAACTGATTAACACAAGAATGGTCATACTGACTCAGATCATAGGTCCAACTAGCCCAGTGTCCTGTCTTCTGACAGTGGCCAGTGTCAGATAGTTCAGAGGGAGTGAACAGAACAAGCAGTCATCATGTGGTCCATTCCCTGCCATGCACTCCCAGCTTCTGTCCGACAGAGGCTAGAGACACTCCAAGTATGCATCACAGCTTATCTGCAGGCCAAATAATAGCCATTGAAGAACCTATCCTTCATTAACTTATCAAGTTCTTTTTTTAATCCTATTTTAGTCTTGGCCTTCTCAACATCCATGGCAGAGAGTCCAAAGATTGACTGTGCATTGTATGAGGACGTACTTCCTTTTGTTGGTTTTAAACCTGATTCCTATTAATTTCATTAGGTGACCTTTAATTCTTGTATTATGTGAAAGAGTAAGTAATACTTGTTTATTTACTTTCTCCACAGTAGTTATGCTTTTTTAGACCTCTATCATATCTCCTCCTTAGTCATCTCTTTTCCAAGCTGAAAAGTCCCTGTCTTACTAATCTCTCCTTGTATGGAAGTTGTTCCATATCCCTAATAATTTTTCCTACTCTTTTCTGTATCCTTTCCAATTTCAATAGATCTTTTTTTAGCTAGGGTGGTCTGTGTGCAGTGTTCAAGATGTGGATGTATCATGGATTTATATAGAAGAAATATGGTATTTTTTGTCCTATTATCTCTTCCATAATTATTCCCAACATTCTCTTAGTGTTTTTTTCTTGTCACTGCACATTGAGTTCATGTTTTCAGAGAACTATCCACAATGACTCCAAGATCACCATCTTGAATAATAACAGCTAATTTTGGTTCCATCATTTTGTATTAATAGTTGGGGAGTGTATTTTGCATTTTGAATTCCATTGTGTTTTCTAATATGCATTACTTAGCATCAGTATTGAATTTCATCTGTCATTTTGTTCCTCCATCACCCAATAGTTAAGAGATTGCTGAATCTGTCTCCAAGTATGAGATAAAATAATTATACCTGGCAGTTATAAAATGCCTATTATCTAAAGATCTCAAAGCACTTTGCCACATGAATTAATCCTCATATCACCTCTCTGTATAATTTGTAGCTTATAAAGTAAAGTGTCTTACCCTAATTCGCGGTTGCTTGCAAGGCTAGAAATACAGTCCAAATGTTCTGACTCTTAAGTCCCTGCTCTAATCACTATGGTCACCATTTTACCTTAGTTTTCCTTCTATTCGTGAGTAAGAACACCATAATGTATGAATTAGTTGCAAAGACATTTGTACAGATGGTAGTCCAGACCACTGTATCTTGCCACTTCCCAGATTAACACAATCATTCCCTCTAAATCATAAATAGAATTTACTAAAATGCAAGTAGTATGCTAATTTCTCAAAAAAATAACTTAAAGAGCACCTAGTCCTTTCCTTAAGCAACATAAATCTAAATTACTAAAGAGCAGTCTCTCACTTTAAAAGTTTAAATCAGTTAACAACAGGCATACAGAAGAAGTGAAGGGGTCACAGTGGGTCGGGAGTCTTTGAGCAAAATAATCTAGTTTCCTTTTTAAAATCTTTTTAAGGGCATAATAATTAAGTGCTTTGTATTTTTTTAAACATAGTCTGTGAATATAGGTGGGGAAGTGCATCATCCTGACAGTAGTTACTAAGGACTTGATTTTCATGTCATTGTCTCTCCATTATATTATTGTGTCTTATTGACTTATTGGTTTACATCAATGTGAGAGATACATCCGGACAAGTCCTAAATCTTTATTATTTTTCACAGTTGCTGCTCTTCTGTAAATTCATTGTAAGATCATCTGCAGTCAAGTGTGGACCTGGTATATCAAAAGCCAGCACCAGTAATATCATGTACACCTGCAAGGAAAATGAGAGTTAGCTGACTCTCCTTTTCTTTTCTATTTCACAGTCCCCCAGAATAATACAAATCAATTGCTAGTGTTGTGCACAATTAGAGTAGCAAAAATTCTGAAGACATTTAATTTTAAAAACTACTAGCAAGCTGAAAATTAAATATCTGTCCACTTTTTGTGCCTGTTACTTCTAGTCAGACAAAATGTTTATTAGTTTCCACTTTTTTAAGTAACAAAGCTTCTCGGAAGAAAAACGATTTTCTAATGTCATTGGCTTGCTAGAGAATACAACTTTTCTAGTGAGAATTTAATGACTGCTCTACAATAATTAACTCATAGACATAGTGACATTTTGCAGATCAGTCCCAGACCAGCCTGATCAAAATGTGCTTTGCACACACACTTTAATGCTTTTAATTGCAAGTCTGAGCCTGCTTTCTCTTGCTTGCAATTAATGTCTGCTCCTATAGAGAACCTCCAATGCTCAACTGAAGAATAATTTACAAGCATATGGTTTTTAGTGAAATTTAATTCAGCAGATTATTTGTGTCCTATGATCTTGAAAGGAGAAGTGAAAAGCCAAAGTTTTGCTTTGGTATAGAGCATTCACAAACAAATATATAGAAAGGGACAAATTATACATACCTTAAATAAAAATAAGCAATGACAGGTGGTTCTGTGTCTAAATATACATGCTCTTTATATATAAAAAGTCATAGATTTTCTTTACATGTTGTTTTGGAAAGGTTTGTTTGATTTTATTGTAGTTTGTACAAATGCTGGATAGCACAACATTTACCTTCATTTTGTTACTTCTCCCATTGTTCCTCTGAACCTGAGTACAAATTTCCTAGGAGTTCATCTGTTCTTTAGTGTCCTATATCCAATCCCTTTGCCTTGATGGGAAATTTTCCTGAGACACATTGCATTATTGACCTGCTAATGAATGTTTATATTAATCCCTTTTCTCATTCACTTTATGCTTATCCAGTCTGTAGCCTCTCTTCTGTACATGTATCTTAGGTGCATGAAAAGCCGTCATTTCTGAGAACCCTGATAGATCTCTTTCACAAAAGTGTTCTGTCTACACCAGTTTCTGTAAGAGCTCCATGTTTATTCCAAAATCTGCTTCTCTTCTCAATGTACTACTGTGTTGTTCTTGCTTATGTTTTCCGGGTTACCAGGGATTTGTTTTTCTGCCCACAGAAATGTTTGTGTTGATCAAAAGCAAAAGTGACTTGGCATACACATTCTGATGTTATTTTGAATCTCATCAAGCTGTATATTAATGTGTCTCTAATGGTACGTTTTCTTTTCATACCTCTGTGGTGATTGAAATTTAGTCCTTTAAAGTGAGATCGTCTAACCAATGTGTGGCAGTTCCAATTAGCTTCTCTTGGGCCTGAAGTGCATCACGAACGGTAACAAGGTCTCCTAGGAACACTTTTGTTGCAAGTACTGTAGTCATATTTCCTCATTAGTTCCTTTCAGTTGTCACTAATACTACATTCCAAGCTTTTGAGAAATAGACCAAAAACAGAAAAACTAGGTATCTATGTAGAATAGACAATTATTTTTTCATAATTTAAGCCCCCTCTGAATGCCTTTGATAGTTTTGAAGCTTACACAGTTTAATTTATTAACTGTTACCACTCACTTGTGTCAGAGAACTAGGGGTCTGTTCTCTAGGAAAAGAGAAATAATATTTTGTCATGGCAGATGGTTTGTTTCCTAATTTTTTTATTTTAACTTTATTTTTAGTCTTTTAATTAAATTTTGCACAAACTGTGAGCAAAAGAAAACCGTGTAATATTTAAACATCTTATGTGTAATTTTTTATGGATGCCATCGAAACTACTAGGCCTTTGTTTTTGGTCCAGACCATCCTGTGTTTCTGCTCTACAGTTATGTCTACACAGCAGTGTTATTTTGGAATAACATAGTCAGCGTCTACACAGCAAGTATTTATTTCAACATAATGTGAAATTAATGGCAAGCTGGAGGACATCTTACTCTAACTGCTATAATACTCATTTTATTAGGAGTAAGGGAAGTCAGAGGAAGAGTGCTCTAACTCGGATTTCCTGCTGTGTAAACAACGCCAAAGCCAAAATAAGCTATTTTGACTTAAGCTATGCAGTTGATGTAGCTCAAGTTGCGTAACTTATTTTGGCTTTAGCCCTGCTGTGTAGATGCTCAGTTCTAGGGAGGATGACAGTGCTGGAAACGCTTGCCCTTGAAGAGGCTCAAAAGGAGTGATTTTTGTATATTTCATTACTCTGCTTACATGTGTATGTAGAACTGAGAAGGACTGTGCAAAGGAACAGCACAGTCTGTCTCCAGAGTTTATCATCAGTTGTACTTATAACCTGAGAAACTGATATATTAACAAGGTTGCAATTATCTTTTTGGCAAATTATCATGCTTGACAAAAACAGAATGATGTTTTTTATGTGATAGGTGTAAGAAGCAGTTTTGATCCCCTCATCCTCTGAACACCTCTGAACTTTGAGTAGTTTCAAAGTCCATCATCACAACACTGAACAGAGTCTGGTTGCCAACAAATTCATATTTACATTAGTTATGTTCTCCCTTAGAAATATTATTTGATTGGCTTCATACTGTGAATCCATTTTCTGCAATTTGCCTTTTTCCTAGCCTCCATACATTTGCTTGTTCAAAATACCAACTTCATCAAATGTGATAAAAACTAACTGCAGACCAGGCTGTCAGAGAATAGTCTTCATAAAACTTATGATGGATGTGGAAAGGGCTAGGCGAGATGTCACAAGGTATTTTCCTTTGGCATCTTTAGATTGAGTGAATCACACAGCATACCCCAAAACTCACTGTTTATTGTCCGTTATTCTTTGATATTTTTTCATGTTATATGGCTCTAAAGAGTTCTCCTACTTTAGAAAAGTCACAAATGAACTCAGATGATTATACTTTTAGTCATCTCAGTTCCTGAGTACAGTGAAAGCTTTGTTACCTGGCACTCTTGGTGAATGGGGGTTGCCGGTTAATTGAATTGCTGAACAACAAAGCTTATGGCTCTGCCCCTGTTCCGTACTGGCAGATCCAGTTCCCAGCAGTTCGAGGCAGGCTCAGGGGAAAGGGAGTAGGATTGCCAGATGTCCAGTATTTGATCGGTTTTTGCGCCCTCTGTCTGGTTTAGGCATCTTTCATGGACTCTCAGTCAAAACTGACTGGGGTGGAATTTCTGCTTCTTTCCACTGTGGGGACACCCAAAGACCTGGGTATGGGGGTGTCACCTTCGTGCCCCCACCCCCTGTCCTGCCATTGTGTTACCCCGGGGGCCTCTCTCTGCTTTGAGAAACTTGACAGATTTTTAACCCGTGTGTTCGGTATTTTGGGGGAGACCATTGTCAGCCGACGGTCAGGGCAGTGAGTCCCTTATGACCGGCTGAAGTTCTTTTAAATTGTGCTTGGTTCTGTTACAGCAACTGAAGGAGTCAGGTTAAAGCTTAAACAGTTACTATTTTATTGTTACAGGGTAAATTTAGCTGTTAAATGCTACTACTGTGTTACAGATAACACAGACATAACAAAGGACAGGACAGAAATTACACTAATAAGTTACTTACAGGTACCATGAAACCCTTTGGTTCTCTGAGCTCTTATTAAATGCATGCAAAATAGACACATAGCAGGTATATATTCTCACCCCTGCGTTCCAGACTTGGCGTGGCCAGCGTCTTTCTCTCAATCCCTCGGGAAGAAGTAGGGCGAGGTTGGGCGTCCCACAGACCTCGGGAGACAATCAATACCTGCCAGCAGGTATAGATGATTGGAGCTCAAATAGGGTGGGCTGCTGAACCTCTTTTATACCCCTTGGGTCATGTAGGCTTCTTCCTGGGCTCAAGTGGCCATTAAGGAAAAATGGCTTTGAATGCCAAGTTTCCCACGAAGGGTGCAAAGCATAATTTACACCTGGGAAAATGCAGACAATGGGCACCTCTAGTATGTGTTGGGCGAAGATTCCTCTCTGGGACAGTGCAGGCGTGTCAATTACTGGTACTAGCCATCAGGGCGACGGGAGGCCCCGGGTCATCAGCTAGCCCATTTACTGTCTGGTTTCTGTTTATGGTAGAGTCAGGGACAGGCAGCAAACCTGTGTTCCCAGGGCATCAAAGGCTGACTGCCTTTCTCTTGCTCTCTGGGGGGGGGTAACAAGATGGGGTTCGTGGAAAAACAAGATGGGGTTTTGTGTCTGGCTACATTCCACCCCCTTGACACGCCTCACTATGTCCCAGAACGCAAGATGGCGGTGATGCCAGCACCCTTTGCCCTCCTTGGAGGAAGCTAAAATCGCCCTATCAGCAGGGTCTGATCAGATAATTTGGATCAAGGGATTGATTAGGATCGCTTCCCAATGCCATATACCAGATTTGTGCAGAGGAGGTAGCAGTGTACACAAAATGCCTAACAATACATAGAAGCATGCAGCAAGCAATTACAACAAGTAAAATGGTTAATATAGTATTTACAATAGAGTGAAGGAAGGGAGTTAACGAAAGTCCTAGGTATTGGGCTAGCCAATCTAGCCATGAGGCTTTACATTTTTAGTTACAGCATGTCTTATCCCATACCGTTTGTTGCCACTTCCCTTGCCTCCCCTCTTGACCTCCCCCCAGAGTTATTTGGAGGATTGTGGTAGTCACTGTCATGGAACCATACCGGTCCCCATCGGAAGATGTCACTTTGTTTCACCAGTCATTTGGGCTGAGAGGGACAAACTCGATTCCCAGTCCAGTAGAGGAGTCAAGTAAGGTGTTCCGGTACAGCAGTAGCAGTTGGGATGAGGAAGAAGACCATGGCGAGTTGGAGTACCATGTCTTATTTCAATAGTCTGTAACTAACAACAGTGGTTGCAAGCGCTACAACAGCAAGCGGTGTATATATATATACAAAAAGTTCATGGTGGTTTCCCGGATCCACACCAGCATTGGGAGGGATCCATCCCACTGGAGCGCTGTTCAGGGCTATTGCCTCAGTTTCCTGTAAGAAAACATAAGGTTTGCCGGTCTTGGATACAAGCCAAGCCTCAGTAATGGTTATTGGTGTTAGCCCAGCATCTGCAGTGGTCCAGACTCCTTTTCCCTTGTAGGAGTGCAGTAAATGGGTTTGTGTTCCCAAACTGGGGTGTTGGGACCAGGGCTATTAAGTGGTTTAGTCCCATGACTGTAAACAACCCTGTTGCCACTGGGGTTGAGTAAGAAAAACCAATTCCTGAAACAATTTTTACTCCAGTTAAAACATACTCCCACCCTTGCTTACTGCTGGGCGGTGGACCAATATACTCTACTTGCCAGGTTGCCCATAGTATTTTTCCATCTCTTAGCCTGGCAAATCATTGCCTTTCTGTTACATGTTTTCTGAGTTCAGCACATAGGGTGCAAGCTTGTACCAGATTTCTGGCTTGTTTGTGGGTGATAGGCCACCCCCTGGCATGTGCCTGCCACACCAGCTTATCGCTCTCTGTGTGTCCCAAGGTTTCATGTAGCCAAATGTACAGGCGTTCCCAGTCCACCTGGGCAGCAAAAATTTGTACTGCTGCATCTGCTAGGTTATTTAGCTATGCAGTCAGGGTGTTATTCTTTTGGACACATGACTTATGCTTAAGGCATTTTGGGTTGCATACTGGTATATCCATTTCCAATATTCCAATCTCCAAACAGGCTTTCCTATTTCCCAGTTATTATTCTTCCAATTAGTTATCCACTGGATGGCTCCAGCCCATACAGCATAGGAGTTAGTGTAGATGGTACTGGCCCCTGCCTCACAAGCTAATTGATTGCTGCCAGCTCTGCAAGCTGAGCTGTTTCTTCTATGTTTGTGGTCAGGGGTGCAGTGGATGTGTCTGCTGAAACAGCAACAGCCTTCCCTGTCCACTTTCCTTTGAAATAGCCAGGCAGCCTGTATTTACATATAATGTTGAATTTAAAAGCAAGCCAAAAGTGTTATCAACTCAGCCTTGAAAAGAGACAGTGAAGTTTCAAAGCTTGAATTTCTAAACTAATAATTTGGTTTCTAGAAAGTTAAATGTCCTTACAAGTTGAATGCCCAACAGAAGCACTAACCAATTTGTGCCTTGTCTATTTGCAATTTTAAGCAAGAGGACATTATCCAAAACAAAATAAAACTAGTTAATTTGAAATCCACAAAATAGAGTTACAATATATAGAGCTCATTCCTTATGCAGTTAACCAATTAAGTTTCAGTAGAATTCTTAATTTTCCTTTCCAGATTTAACAAAGGTGTTCATAGACAAAACATTTACATTTGATTGTTTCTTTGCATAGATCGTTTGCACAGTGCTTAAGGAAGAGGCTGCAAAGAAACAAGGTGTCATTTCTAAAACAAGATTTCCCTTCACATATTACAACCATCACTTAATTCCTTCCACACTCCCATAGAGTCCACCTTTTATCTTCACATTCCCTCAAATTACTTGCTTTGTTCTTTCAAAAAAAATGTTTCTCATTCCTAGTAACTTTCTAATGTTTACTTTACTTTCCTTATTCCTTCAACCATGCCCATATAGGGCTCCAAACTTTTTGCCTTCCCCTTCTTATGGTCCATCCTAATTCCTGCTAAATGACTTTTTACAATGACACATGTTTGTCTACTATTAATTTGGTAAGGAGGGTGAGCTTGTTCACTAAGCCTCATACCTCCTTGTCCTTTTCTTAAGCATATTCCTGAGGGAAGAAAAAAAAATCTGAGAGTTTCTTTAACTCTCAGCACCCATCCTTAAGGGAATCTAGCTCGTCTGGGTACTGAGGGACATGCATTTCTACCTCTTCACTTTTGCAGCAGAGCCTTTAACATTTTTGAAGAACACCTCTTTACAGGTTTTCCACAGAAGACAAAAGCTGCAGCTGTTTCCCTCTCCTTTGAAGTTGAGGGTTTACATATACACAAGCAGTTAGCCAATTTGTCTTGTAGGTCTGAAATTGTATGGACAAGCAGTTAACACTTGATCAGACCAAGGGCTATGCCAGAACCTTTGCAAGATTTTGTTCAAAAGGGGTAACATCTTTTACAAATGCCAATTTCTCAGTCTTCTCTCTGCCTTCTTAAAAGACTGCTTACATTTAAACTTTTCTAGTATACCCAACCTGCTATTGGGACTAAAATAGCAATACCAATACCTCATTTTTCTTTCTTTCTGGAGGGCTACAATTTGAACTTTCTGGTCTCAGGTAGTTTGCTAATCAAACTTAGCTATTACCTGCAAAGCTTCTTTGTGCTGCCAGCTAGGGCATTTGCACCACAAAGGAAATCACAACCTGGTGTGGCTCCTGGAGCTTTCACAGCATTTTAGTCTGTTTGCAGTTTTTACTCATTCTATAGTTTACAGGAAAATGTGCAATCTTTGTTTACAACACTACTTAGCCACATTAAACTTTGCATATAGTGTAACTCTTTCTTTATGCTTACAGTTTTCCTGTACCTTCATTAAACAACTTGGACTAAAATGGTCTTACCAAACCAATTTGTTTTAAACCTACAAACAAACAAGATTACTGGACCTTAAAACTTCATATTATTTACACTATACATATATATATCTACACACAGATACACATACATTCTCTCTGAACCTTTCTTACACTATTTCTACATAGCTGTACAACAATTACATTCCCTTTTTATTCAATGGGGTAGTTTAGTTCCAATAGAACACCCTCCCTTTAGAGTTCTTTTGACAGTCTCTCTCTAATCAAATGTTCAGATTTGAATCAAATTTGCCTGGATTATTTACAGACATTCCTTTGGAAAAAGGGCCCATTTTTCCTTCAGAATGACTGTAAAGAAACCACAGTTTTCTATCTACACCATTTTAGCATTTGCACAACTGCATTTGCTCTCCATTCTTTGCAGAGTTTAAATTCTCTGTGTTTCTCTTTTCTTAAAACACTTTCTTATCTCTAAAATAAAAAACTGGCCTTGTTTCAGATATTACTCTTGTAAGTATGTTTAAGGATTTAGATTTCCAGTACTTACTGCCTTTTTCTCAGTTCTACCACAAGGCTTTCAATCTTATCTGTTACCTGCCTGCTTGTCTGGGCCTGATCCTGTTTTCCATTTCTGCCTGCTTGTCTGGGCCTGATCCTGTTTTCCTTGCTAAATGGAAAGTGGCTCCTTTCCACAGACTCAGGCTTTGTCCCATTCTTTAGCTTGCAGGCAGTTCTATACTTACAGAACTGCACCCACAACTCCTCAGGATTTCCCCAATCCTTTCCTAACATTTCTCTATCCCATTTTGGGTTGCCCCAACCTTCCTGGGCAAACCCTTTCTCTATACCACTAAAATCCATGTCTATCATGACAGGCTTCTTGTTGCTGTATGTGAACCAGTAGCACAATCCTGCCGACTACGCCAATTCTGTCAGCCGACGGTCAGGGCAGTGAGTCCCTTATGACCGGCTGAAGTTCTTTTAAATTGTGCTTGGTTCTGTTACAGCAACTGAAGGAGTCAGGTTAAAGCTTAAACAGTTACTATTTTATTGTTACAGGGTAAATTTAGCTGTTAAATGCTACTACTGTGTTACAGATAACACAGACACTACAAAGGACAGGACAGAAATTACACTAATAAGTTACTTACAGGTACCATGAAACCCTTTGGTTCTCTGAGCTCTTATTAAATGCATGCAAAATAGACACATAGCAGGTATATATTCTCACCCCTGCGTTCCAGACTTGGCGTGGCCAGCGTCTGTCTCTCAATCCCTCGGGAAGAAGTAGGGTGAGGTTGGGCGTCCCACAGACCTCGGGAGACAATCAATACCTGCCAGCAGGTATAGATGATTGGAGCTCAAATAGGGTGGGCTGCTGAACCTCTTTTATACCCCTTGGGTCATGTAGGCTTCTTCCTGGGCTCAAGTGGCCATTAAGGAAAAATGGCTTTGAATGCCAAGTTTCCCACGAAGGGTGCAAAGCATAATTTACACCTGGGAAAATGCAGACAATGGGCACCTCTAGTATGTGTTGGGCGAAGATTCCTCTCTGGGACAGTGCAGGCGTGTCAATTACTGGTACTAGCCATCAGGGCGACGGGAGGCCCCGGGTCATCAGCTAGCCCATTTACTGTCTGGTTTCTGTTTATGGTAGAGTCAGGGACAGGCAGCAAACCTGTGTTCCCAGGGCATCAAAGGCTGACTGCCTTTCTCTTGCTCTCTGGGGGGGGGGAACAAGATGGGGTTCGTGGAAAAACAAGATGGGGTTTTGTGTCTGGCTACAACCATCTGGCAACCCTAGAAGGGAGGCATCTGCTGATGATGTCCAAAGTCTTTCAGTGGCTGGCCGGACAGGCAGGAGTCAGGCACATACGCCTGAAGAAGCAGCGATATTATGGCTCGGGTCAATGTTGGTTAACAGAGTTTTCTGGATAACAGAGTGCTGGATAAGAAAGTTTTCACTGAATCTTATTTACTGTTCTGCAAACTCTATTAGTTGCATTTCTTTCTCCCTTTAATTAAGAACAATTTATTATTTTGGGCATAAAATTTGGGGGTGAGGGGCATTCAAAGGAATATGTACATATCAAGTATATTCTCATAGTGTGGGGAGGAAATTATTATCATTATTCTAAGACTGACTCCTATTTCCACTTGTCTGCAATAATGTTTGCTCTTTCTAGAAGTAAATAAAAATTGTTCAAAATAATATTTATTATAAAAATTTCTAACATTTTATGAAGATTGGTGCAAAATCAGACAGAGTTTAAACTTAATGTCATGAAAAGACAGATATGGCTACAATCTGGGGTAATTTTTGATGGATTATAGTAAACAGACTAAATATGACTTGATCCTTGCTTTGTAGAAAAGGTTAATATCATTTGGTTGCTTTTACCCTTTTTCTTTGGTATCATTTTTAACAATGATTAATAAAGGTAGAGGTAATAAATATACAACTACTTTTCCCTCTCCCTTTCATATTAAGGGACTTGCTCATAAATGTTTTTTTAAAATGTGGTCTTTCCTATACAAGATTATTGCTATGTGTGGGAGGCAATATAAAGTGGGATGGGGGTTTTTTTTTGTATCCCTACAAATTAATTTGCATGTGGGAGAGCTAAGAAAGTAACTAAAAGTGAAAATTAAATGGTGGAGTATGGCAAGCCACTGAAGGGGAATGCAAGCGTTTCTATAGTGTGGTTCTAGTTATATTAAAGATTGCATGTTTTCAAGTAAATGTTTGATCAGTTCATATAGTCGGATGCTTTGTGATTTCCTGTTTTCATAAATTAAAAAGTTGGGCACATTTTGACAATGGGTTTTATGCATTGAAATGTAGTGCAACCAGATGAGAAATGTGAAAAATTCAATTGGATTGTAGAAAGTTGAACCATGTTTTCAATGCAAATCTTGTGCAGTTGCTCAGAGAACCATACAGAATTCCACTGGTTGATGCAGTGGGGCTTCAACCAGTGTTGTCTTCAAGTCGTCATTATCAAGTCCAAGTCAAGTCTCAAGTCACTACAGTTCAAGTCTCAAGTCGAGTCTTGAGTCCCTAAAGTCACTTCCAAGTGAAGTCCCAAGTCTAGTCTCAAGTCTTAATTTAAAAAATGCCAAGTCACTTTTGTACAAGCTATCAATATCGGCATTTTCGGACAATTTTTTCACCAAGTTGCTTTAACAAAATTAGCAAGTCTCAAGTCACAAACAATGAACTCGAGTCAAGTTGAGTCACCTAAGCGACTAAAGTTGGACTCAAGTTCAAGTCATGGGACTCGAGTCAACAACTCTGGCTTCAACTCTCACAGTTAGAGTAGCACATTTGCGGGAAATTAAGGAATATGCGATATATGCAAGTCCCTTCATTTCTAGGTAGTGAACTCTTGTGATTGTCAAAATTTACTTTGATTATATTAACAATAATTCAGTCTTGTATGTATGCTTGTGGAGAAAAGTTGAGTGTAAATCAATGCAGTGCACCTGCCTGAGTCTTCAGCCAGTCTGAGAAACATGAATTGCCTCCAGAGTAGGGTGCTCCTGACACTGCCCTCCCAAGATGGAGGGGGACAATGGCAATCATCATAGCCCAGGATTTTATGGGGAAGGGGACTTCCACTACCATTACCCAGTCATGGCACTTCTGGTATTGATGCTGGCAAGACCCAGTCCAATACAAGTTCTTTAGATGTAAGGGCCTGAAAGTACCCTCCTCCACAATAGACCACCATCTGCCTAAAATCAGGGAATGATGGGGAAGTCCAGCCTATCTAACAAGGGAACACCAGAAAATCTTGTAATGCCATTCCTAAGTTATGTGGGGTCAGAACAAGAATGTACTGCCTTCATATAACCCTGAACAATGTGACTGCAGTGTTTCATAATTGGAAAAAAAAGAAAAACTAGGTTGTTACTTTGATTTGATTCTCTTCAGGTAGTAATGCTCAAGATTAATTATAATGCTGTGTGTTTGTTCCATTACCCTTTTCTTGATAAATACTGACATGACAATAAAAAATTCTACATTTTATAAAATACATCGCATTAGACACAATAATATAAATAATTTTCCAAGATTAGAAGTTGGTCCAAAGAAGGGTTTATGTAAAAAACATTTTCATATTAGGACTGGAATTTCAGTTCTTTGCCTCATGACTTACCCCATAAATATTAATAGATAGCATATCAAAATGTTCCTGTTAATTAAAAGGGCTGTTCAACTTTTAATGATATCCAATTTGAAGATATACGATAGACTGCAAGTAGTTCATGTTAAAATGTATGTTGTCTCATTTTGTTGGAAGATGGTTCTTTTTATTCAAATTATTGATTTATGCAGTAAAATACTATTATAATATATCATGCACAGTCTTGCATTTATTTCTTAAAAATCAATCACTTTGTGCCCCCTCCCAAAGACAACAAATTCCTCTGCCAAAATGAGGTTCTTCAAAAATGTAAATGTATTTCATAAACCATATAGAAAAAGAGGCGAGGTTTTTGGTTAGTGTATAAAGTGCCACAGGACTCCATGCCGCTTTTGCAGATTCAGACTAACACGGCTACCCCGCTGATACTAGAAAAAGAGGGTTTAACTGTCTAGATGGTTTTTTATTTGTATAAAAGTATAAACTGATGAACCTGCATGGTTCAAAGAATTGTTAATGTGAGAAGAGTTTGTCTCAGTCCAGCTCCTAGAGGGATAATCACCAGCACAGTTGATGCTAATAGATGCCCTTGTTGGCAATCTCAATAGAGAAGACAAGGACTAGAATGGGCATGGAAACTAAATTATCCTCTCTCCCCTAGAATGTTTCCTTAAGATCAAGAAATGCAATGGTAAAAACATTTTCAGTCTTTGTCTTTGCTCTCTCTGCTCTCTGGCTGAAAAGAGGACTTTGTTCTCCAGTGCTGCCACTCTACAATTTCCCACATACTAAATTCACCCAGTTTTGGAAAGGAAAATTGAAAAATCATTAAAAATGTGACCTGATGGATGATATAAATATGCAGAAAGAAATCAAGGTCAATGCAACCTCCACAGGAAAAAAAAAAGTAGGTTTTGGTTGAGGATTTGAAGAGAGTAAAGGAGACAGATAACACTGAAATTATGTGATGCTGTTATCACTGTAAATTGTTGCAGCTGTTGTGATTTAAGAAATCAAATTGTCAGTATCAACAATAAAATTAGGTTGGAGAATATTCTGCTGCTCCCGCTGCTGCTGTGTGGGGTGTGCTCCTGAGGCATGGATGTGTTTTCTACAAAAGATTATGAAGAATTCATAAATACATATTTTAACTTTAAAGTTGGCAAATATTTTTATCCTGAGTAATGCAGCTGGATTGACTTGAAAGATGTAGCAGTCTATTGAGTCAATGACTTGCAAATTAAAAAGGACCCATTCTGGCTCTGAAGGAATTGTGACAATATATCTTGCTAAAAATCCTTTGTGTGTGTGTGTGTGTGTGTGTGTGTGTGTGTGTGTGTGTGTGTGTGTGTGTGTGTGTGTGTGTGTCTGTCCGTCTGTCTATATAGGAAGGTAAACACTCAGCAGACTATCACAGCCAGTCTAATAAGCAATTAATACATTTTCAAATTCGTAGGAAAAATACATTCTATGCTACTCCATTGCATTATTGATACAGTGCAAATAATGAAGTTGTAAACATAACATCTGTGTGTGGGTGTGTTTATATATATACTCAGAGAGAGAGAGAGAGATTCAGATTTAGTTACAATTAAATGATGAATTATAAGCATCTCTTTTACAACATATTCAGCTCTTTTTCCTATTTATTTTGTACTTACAAGTTAGAGAGAATTTACAGATAAAGTATTGTTTTATTATATTGTTTTGACAAACCAAAAAGAAATACAGGAATTCAAACCTCATTCTCATAAATAAGACCTTTTTTAGCAACATACTATAACACAAATGGTACCTTCTATTTCATGGCTGTATTAGTGCTGGTCTCAGCAATAATCACTCTAGACAAATAAAACTCAATTTCATCACAACATATTTAATGGGTGGTATAGTCTAAAGTTTTTATGTGGCTGTTGTAATGTAGTTTACACTTTTTGTTTGCATGGAGCAGAATTTGCATCTGATTGTAATATTGGATTTTACAATAGAAATAAAAATGTTTCTCTAACCTTTTCATTTTTTTCCCAAATAACCTGTATATTGAAACAGCATTAATGTCTTTTGAGACTAGCTGTAGTCCTATTAGGCTGTTGAGTTTAGGTCCACAAGTGTCAGACCATGGGTACTTTTAAGCTTGCCTGGGTCCATCTCTTTCTTTGGCCTCTCCTCCTGGGCATAGACTTCATGGTCCAGCTTCCCTAAGCCCACAGGACTAGTGTTGGTCCCCCTTCCACAAGACACCTCAAATGCTTCAGCATAACTTTTCACAAAGCTCCAACCCACTAGGCACTTTGGATTATCATTGACTTCTCCAGGGGCATATTGTTGAAGTACATGCCAAAATTCCCAAGCCAATGACCCTTTAGACAACACAAAAAATATACAGACGCAGGCAAAACAATGACACCAACACACACATCCCTGCCTGACTTAGCTCTCTACCCTCAAGTGTTTTTTAGGCTTATGTTTCGTCTTCTAGTATGTCCAAGATCCTTCTTTTCCCCTTGCCTGCACTTGGCTTCTCTTCCAAAAAATGGTGTTCTCTCACTCCTGTATCCAGCGTTCTGCTTCTGGTCTCGTCTTCCTGTTTCCAAAATGGCCTGTAAGTTAACCTCCCTTTTATAACTTTTAGTCCTTCAATCAGGTGATCAAACTTCTCTATATAGTGATCAGTTGATTTGTTATTGGGCCACCTGGTTAGACTGATTCTTCTGGCAGACAACTCCTTGTCCAAGAGTGCTTCCATATAAACAGAAAACCATAAAGGCTTAATGATTCTCCATTGTTAGCACTGTATCATTACTCCCTTGGAATGCCAGGCCAACATAAAGGTAAAAAGACTACAGAGAAGGCACAAAAGCCCTATGTTCAAAATGAGTTTGTAGTTTGACAAAAATTTATACAGAGAGCACATTTTCTCAAACTGGAATTAATACATAAATACATTCCCCAGACTATAGTACTGGTGATATGAAAATATATAACATAACTTTGTTTTCCCTATCAAGACCTTTTTGGGACATGGAAATCTTAGCAGTCAAAAATGTGTCAAACTGAACTCATATGTATTTTTTAATATTTGAGTTTAAATGTTGTGATGGTAATAAATTATATTGAAAGAGTTCTAAGGAAGGTCACAAAAAGAAAAATTTAGTATAATGAGTTTGGAATTACCTTGTAGTGTTACCGTTGTAGATGAGCCCTTATTAATTTAACACAAAATGCATTCTTGCAATTTTGAACCTTATTTTGTATGTATTCCAGGTGTGTGGAGGTCATTGCTAAAGAAGGAGAGAACTTGAAAGAGCTGTATTTGGTATCCTGTAAGATTACTGACTATGGTATGTAAAATAACTATTGTTTTCACTGTCAGTGAAACTCGACACAGAGACTTAAAAAAGGAAATTTGCCTTGTAATACTTGTAAAAGTATTGCTATGGCCCTAGATAGAGAAGATTTACAATGAAGAAGCTACCGGACAGGCACTCTGTTAAATATTAGAAAGCTGCAGATTTTCTTTCATATAGAACGGACTGAAAATTGTTGATTGATCTCTGTGATGAGAGTTTAAATGTTGATCAATAAATACAAAGATTTCAGCTAATTTACCTCTTACCTTACTGCTTTCTTCACTCTCAGTTTAAATGGAGATTTGCAGAATCTAGCAGCTAATCTTTTTAATGGTTTCTTACTGGTTCTTCCTTTCAAATCTTGCACTGTTTTGGGACCTGAGAATTGAACACAGATTATTTTTGTTCCAGTAGAGAGGCAGGACCACACAATGATTCATTAAGAGGTAAATCACATCTGCAGTATATAACCTAAGACAAGTGGCTTGGTACAGGGGAAACAATGAGGGTTTGGGAAGAAGAATCATTGTCATTTTGCATCATGAGAAGAAAGACACTTTATGGTTATTGCTGCAGTCATGGGGTTGTAGTAACCTCTGCTCTGCTTAAAATGTATCTTGTAGTTGCAGATGTGATGGCCACACCATAGTCTCAAACCTTTTTTCTATATCTGCCTGGATGGAATTCCACTAGAGTTCATGGCATCCTGTCCCTCATCCCAGACAGTGAACTCGCATCAGCTTCCCCTATACCGGCTGCCTTGTGGTGAAGGGGCTGAGAGGGGAACGGTAGTTTTTCGAAAGCAGTATGACTACACTAGCTAGCTAGTGGGGAAAGAAAGTCAAATAAATGTATTGCACTGGATTTGAATGGAAAGGGGAAGAAGTGGTTATGCACAGGTGAAAAATGGGAAGAACATTTCATAAAATAGATGAGTAATGAGAGTATTTGCAAAGACTTGGTTGGTTAGATACCATAATTATTCACATTGCACTGTTGAATCAAATAGTTTAAAGTTTGCCCATAATTTATAAGTTTCTGTAGCCATTTCCCATCATCAGCGTGCTTGATCTTGTAGTCTTTAGGGCTTTTCAAACAACTAGTACAATATCCTGATTATGATACTACTAATACATTAATTACCTCATTTATAGCATTGGTAAATTTTTCAGTACAGTAACTGTAGCACTGAATCATTTTGACCTTTTTTATTTAATTAGTGTATTATCAATGTTTACTGAAACACATAGCCCCCCTCCCCCCCCCAGTCATCATGGAGTGCATAAATGTTGTCACCTCCCTGACAGCTCCACTCTTTCTGTGTTTTATGTTAAAAATCATGAATGATGAGTACTGTGGCAGAGCAGTGCTCTTAAGCACCACTTAGCCTTTGTAAGCAACTCAAGAAATTTGACTTAGATGGGATAGGAAAGTGCCACTCCTCTTGCAAAGCGCCAGAGATCCTTAAGTGAATGGGAGCCTCTCACCAACAGAGCTCCATACTGTAGCTCCACAGTAGGACATGTGTGGAAAAGGAACCAGCCACCTCTCTCCCCTGAAATCCTGCAGGCATCCTGCCATTTTTGGCAAGTAGGAGAAAACGTCCAGTGACCAGTGGGATGGTTTGCCGTGGGTTGTAATTTCCCAATAGTCGTCTTATGCTATTGATTTCACATGCATAACTGTTCAGGCTCCACCAAATGACAGATGCCTCTCTCTTAGTGAAAGCATGTTATTCTAGAAATTTGTAACATAGAGAATGTAGGCTCAGTAGTTACTTAGCCAAAATTTTAGTATCATAGTACACTGACTAAAATTCTGAAAAGGAATGAGTGTATGTGAACATCTGTTCTTGCTTAATCTTCCTGATTGTCTATTGAGGATATTAACATATGAACTTGGTCCATTTAGGTTTGATGGATTCAACACACGATTAATGCCTTGCCTGCTTTTTATATTTAAAAATTGAGTATTTGCTCATTGTGACTGTACAGATACCTGAGCAACTCTACTTGCTCAACTAATTTTGAAGATGAAACCAGGATTTTTAGAAGGAGACCAAAGAAGTTATGCACCCAAATTCCATTCAAGTTCATTGGAACTCAGATGCATAAATCACTGAAAATGCCTTTGAAACTCCCAGCTCACATTTCTTCATGCATTAGTCCACAATGCTTAGTGGAGTTGTGACTGCTGGTGTCAAGAGCCTAACTGTCCCAAAGTTTAGTTGGCAAAAATGGAAATTCCATAACTAAACAACATATTAAGGCTATTAGAACAATGTGTTTTAAGCGCACCTTTAATTTGGGATATCAGACAAGAAAAAAAGATTAATGCTAATCTTGTTGACCCATAACTAAAACTTAATAATATAGGAACAGATGTGCAAAATGATTCATATGTTCTCTAAAAAAGCTTGAATATGAAATGTGAGATTTAGCCATTTTAAAGTCCTGGTTTGATTTTGACAAAAAGATGTTGAGAAAATAAAATAAAACAATAATAAGAAATTATACCATTTTGATTGTTTGAAAAATATTGCTAAAAATGGTGCACTGAAAGATATGCCTTAATATTGAAAGTAGTCTATTAAAATTCTCTAAACCATAACATAGCGGTCATAGGCAACATTAGTTTCTGAGACACATTGCCCCCATGGAATTTAATTTGGTAGAATAAAGTGTAGAACAATAAGAGGAAAAGAAAATTAGCAGAGGGCCTCAGACTCTCTAGGGCTGTGTTTGGATACCAACAAATCTCCAAAACCTATTTTAGTAGATTTTTTTTTTGTTCTCAGTTCAGCCACAGAGGACTTTTTTTAACATTCATTTATATGAGACAAACAGGAAAAAAAGAAACCAAGGTGGATTTGAAATAGGCAGCAGATGCTAAGAGTTGTTAACTGCAAGGAAAAAAGAAATATATTGTTGCTGATTGCACTGCTACAGTTAAGACTGTGTCAGCACTTCTATTCTAAACTTCTCACAAGTATATAGCGCAGCTGTAAAATTTTTCTCCAAGTTAACACTTGCCATAAAATGTCTCAACCTTGTAATAAATTTATTTGAGAGTATGAATGTATATATATAAAATCACACACAAATAAATGTATTCCAAGGATTTAAGTTTATATATTAAAAAAATTGAAAACACAACTAAATTATTTGGCTTTTGTAAAAACACACGTCTGTTTTTGAAAAGCCAAATCATTGTTGCTATTTTTCGCTTTTGAGTGCTAAAAATGAAGTGTTTTTATCTGATGTTTCTCTGTGCTTTCTTAACCCCCCCCCCCCTCCCCCAAAAAAAAAGGCTTCACTTAGGGATTCTTTGGTTTGGTTTGAAATTAAAAACTAGTTCCTAATATTTAAAACTTTTCTGGCATTCAGTATTAAAATCTATGGATGTTTGTCATACCATTTTTATCTTTATATCCATATTAATATTATACTATATCATAAGACAAATCATTAAGATACTAAATAAGCATTTAAATATTCCTTTCAGTCTGATATACTAGATAGGTATGAAGTGTTTTAAATATTTGGCATACAGTTACTAGACAGAGTTACTAAAGAAGCTGTCTGCAACCTACGTGAATTAACCACTGTAATCTTTCTGGTAAACACCCAACACCACAAAATGAAGTCAAAACTGACATAATTACTTCATGCCATTTTCATTTTTTAAAAAAAATAATGAATTAAGCATGGACTGTCAGACTTATCTGTGAATTTCCTGTCTTTTGTTGATTTGAGTCTCAACCTTAACTTTATTTAAACATGCGGGTTTTGTATTTAATCTTTTACTAAGAACTAGTGAGACAGTTGGGTTTTCTAGATGGGGGGGGACTGTATGTTAAATGGATTAGGTTGATGTGAAGTTGTGTTACTTCAGGTGAGAGCAGCAATCACGTACAGAATTGTGTAACTGTCTTTTCAAATTTCCGCTCTAATTCTGGATTTTATTGATTTCCTGGGTGTTAGGAATTAATTTCTAAGGAATACTTCCAAAAGTAAAATAATATTACTTATAAAGTTAGTGATGGTGCATAGTGCTTGGTACAGTAATACACAAAGGTGGGATTTGTGTTCAGAAAATAAGATTTGATTATATTAACTGGTGTGATAGTACATAAGTGGAGGGTCTCATGATCACACAACTTCGCTATCTAGGCAATTGCAAAGAATTACTAAGAAAGCTTGGCTTTCTAAGATATGGGAAAAGATAAACTTGGGTTATATAGTGAGTCTGTATCACTTGCACTAGAAAATTCCATCCTGGTCCTGAGAAACCTTTTTAAGATAAGTTTTGTCAAAACGAGTAATTCTGTATGGAAAGGTTTGGTTTTGATGACTCAGAGTTTTCTGACAAAAAAAAATTACATCAAAAAATGCCTGAACAACTTTACCCATCATTCCTTTATATTTACTATGTATACACTGCAAAAGGTACAGCTGATTTGCAATGCTTGTCTTGCTCATTGTGATTACCTTATAGTTCTAGACTTTGAAAAAAATGAAGAATCCCTCACTTTTGTATGTTAATTGCACGGGACTTCTGAGGTACAGTGAACACTAGTATAATATTTTCTTCATCCATTAAGGTTTTGAACACTGAAGCTGAGCTAAAGCACTCGAGATTTGGGGCCTTTTTAATGCTCTAGCTAGTAAGAATTTCATGGATGTAAGCTTAGGTATTCTATTTAGAAATACGTGTCATGAAGGCCCTATGATAAAGTTTGTACTGTGTGGTGCTCCACTATTATAAAATAAAATTTTATTTCAAGTAGCTTTTGTCTTCCTAATTTAAGAGGGGAAAAAGATAAGGTGTAATTAATAAGGTTAAAATATAAGTGATAATGAAAAAATTTAATGGTAGAATAACATCGTTATAGATTCAATATACACTGTACCATCACTGGTAGTAAGGAAACTTACATATGAATTCTGACTAAAAGGATAAATGTCCTTCTTTGTTAAAATCTATGCCTAAAGCAATAAGTATTGCATGTATCCTTTCTCACAGATTAATATTACCTGAGTAAGATTAATTTAAATATTAAGAAGTTGTCACAGGGCAGCTTGCCTCTGTGATTAAAAATAGGCCCAGCTCCCCTGTGTCAGGGCAGATGCTGCCAGTTGAGCCAATTAAGGGGAAAGGGCTGCATCTGCATTAGATAGGGTGAGAGGGAATGCTGGAAGCACAGAGCTAGAAGGGGAACAGCAGAATGAAACATCCAAGAGAGTGTCCCCAAAGATGGGTGTTGGGGTTCTGGAAGAAGACCCAGCACCTCAGTAACCATTGGGAAAAGTCATAGCTTTTGTCAACACAGATAAATTTCCAACAGATGCAAAAAGAGAATCAGGGGAAAATATATTTGTAAGTCAAAAGGATTTCCTCTTCAAGTATTATGGATTATGTAAGCTTTCCCTCAGTTTCAGTTATTTAAATACATATAGCTTTTTGCTGCTTTTCAAAATAATACTAAATTGCTACACTGTCAGTTGAGTTTCAAGTTTCCCCTATTGGTTTTCTTCTCAAAACTGACCTTTCCCTATTTCTGTTTTCCCTCTTAGTACTTTTTTCTTCTCTGTTCCTTTTTCTTTCTTTCTTTTTTTTGGGGGGGGGGACAAAATCTTGCAACACTAAAAACACAAGTACTACACTCATGCGTAAAATTAAGCATGTGACTAAATCTTTGAAAGATCGGGGCCTGTATTTTCATCTTCAGTGTGTTCTGGGTTTTTTTCCAATATTTTTTTAATTCTGAAATTTGTTGTTTTCCAAGGAATCTTTCTTTTCCAAAAAGTAGTGTGTGTCTATATGTTTTTGTTCTCTTATAACTTCAATAAGTGCACATCTGTGAGTTTTCAAGTCATACAAATAAATTACCTGTAAAGCTGATATGCTGTAGAGAGCCCATTATTTTTCTTTAGTTATTTTGTCTTGATGGGCTGCAAATTTTATTCCAATGATCTGTAAACTTCATAGAGGGCTGTGAAATCTTGTACTCATTAATAATTCTTCCCTTGGCAAAATTAATGTAGCAGCTAATCAGTTAAAAATACTAGAAAGTTCTGTCTCTTAGAATCATGTAAAATATGAAATCTTTCTTCCTTCCAGTGAGACTGTGGAGATCTGGAGACTTAATGGCACATTTCAAAACTTTTTAAGTTCCCCTTAACAACATGAAACTAGAAAAATGAATTATACGGTATTACAAGATTTACCCAGCATTGCTCGGGTCCTTAACTTAAATAATTTTTATTTTACTCTCTGAAATACATGATGGACTAGAAGATTTACCTGGCATTGCTGAGCTTCTTTGTTTTTCTTCATTTAAATAATTGCTTTAGAGTGGGGCTGGGGATGAGGAGTTCAGTGTGCTGGCTGCCCAGGAGAGAGAGGACAACCCGAGTCGTCCTCTCACTGCAGCATCTGGGGGCCAGGTAAGAAGCAACGGGCACAGCTCGTAGAAGGGTACATGTCCCCTACCTGCAGGACAGACAGACAAACAGACAAACTCTTAGAGGTATCCCCCCTTAGTCTCCTCTTTTCTAACCTGAAAAGTCCAAGTCTTTTTAAGCTTTCTTCATATGGTACCTGTTCAAAAACCCTAATTGTTTTTGTTATCCTTTTCTGAACCTTTTCCAATGCCAATATATCTTTTTTGAGATGAGGCGACCACATCTGTATGCAGTATTCATGGTTTGATATAGATATTTTCTGTCTTATTCTCTATCCTTTTTTTAATGTTTCTTAACATTCTATTTGCTTTTTTTGACTGCTGCTTGATACTGAGTGGATGTTTTCAGAGAACTATGCACAATGACTCCAAGAGTTCTCTCTTGAGTAGTTGTAGTTAAATTAGTCCCCATCCTATTGTAAGTGTAGTAGGGATTATTTTTTCCTATGTGCATTACTTTACATTTATCAATATTAATTTCATTTGATGTTTTGTTGCCCAATCACTTAGTTTTGAAAGATCTTTTTGAAGCTCTTCACAGTCTGCTTTGGTCTTAACTATCTTGAGCAGTTTGGTATCATCTGCAAATTTTGCCACTTCACTGTTTACCCCCTTGAAATAGTTTAGGGGCAGGGACACTATCTTTTCCATTTGTTTTGCAGGCTGGAACATGCTTTTGGCATAATCATTAACTGTGGTGTTACAACAACATCTGGTTCTTTATCAGCTTGTCGCAAAACAATGGCGGGAAACAAAATACTTGCTGTGATACCTAATCAGGTTAGAGAAATGATCGTTTTAGCTCTGCATTTCTTTATTTTTGTGGACTTGCTTTATGTCTGGCTCAATACTTGATCATATTTTCCCTACAATGAAATAGACTGTGGCTGAAAAGGTCTGTTGCTGTCACAATAAACTATAGAACTCTTTCAGGATCTAATGGCAGTAAAGGACAGAAGCTCTGTTGCTGAAGAGCATATAGTTCATTTAATAAGAAAGCTGAAAGTCGTTGTACTTCCAGTAATAAAAACCTGCCATCCAAGAGATACTTTGGTCAGCCTTAAAGATTTAAAGAGTTTGCCTTTAAAAATTATGTTTAAAGTAGCTTTTAATTTATGTATTTATTCCTCATAAGTCAAGTGAAATGATGCTACCTTTTGAAATATCAAGGTTCTTTCTTACCCAGCTTAGCTAACAACATTGCTTGATTTTCAGTTCTCTTTCATTGGGTGCCACATTGTTGCTTATTTATTAACTGTACATGCTGAACCATATTACTTCTAATTACAAGATGCCAAAAGCTTAATAAAAGCTATTCATAAATAACACAGAGTCTTAACAGAACGGAAAAAAGAGAACTCTTGCAGTAGGAGGCATCTGAAAGTGAATAAAATAAAGTAAAGAAATTAAGTCCTAAAAGTCACAAATGCTTGATATATGAAAGCCAACAAATTATACGTAGCCTGATCATTTTGAAATCTAGGTTGCGAATTTTTATTATTAAATATTTTATATGTAATGCTAAATGTAGTACCTGAGTATTATTCCCTTCCCATTTTTTCATTAGCTTCGAGTTGTTAATTTTTTGGGGGGAAGGCAGTGGCAGCTATGGTCACATTCCCACATAATAAGTAGTGCATGTTATATAACTAAGCAACTCTCTCAGGAACATACATCTATGTTTGAAAACACGTGTTTAAGTGTGATACAGCTTAGTTCCTCCATCAAGCTTCAGCAAATTAAGGGGTTAGATGGCACGCCTATGTCTGTGTCCTAGTTAACTGCAAAATGAGGATTCCGCTCTGCCATGGGACTGGCCATCAGTTGTTTTCTTTTAAATATGTAAAGTTATATCTTCATTCTCTTTGTGTGAGTATTGTTTTAAGTCATGACTCACTAGTGTAAAACAATCAGACAATTCTCTAACATAATAAAGGGAAGTATAAAGAAAACAGTACCAATAGTAAACCCAGTGCTCCAATGTGAGTGGGGTGCTCAGAGTGTGTTTCAGATGTAAGGAGGGAATTAAGCCTGAAATCTATAGAATCACTTGCGATTTATCAATCGATGAATCCAAACCAAAGGCTTTACAAATATTTTATCTAAATATAATGGAATATTTCATTGTATTTTTATTATCAGAGCATCTAGAAGTCCCAGTCATGGACCAGGCACCTATTGGGCTAAGCTGTTATTAGAAAAGAATGAGATAATCCCTGTTGTAAAGAGCATACAATTGAAGCTTAAAACATGATTGATTAGTCTTTTCATTTCTGTGAAAACCCTTTACTGATGTACTCATGCATACAGAAATTCTGAGCAATATCTTAAATTACACACTTCTGAAAGAAACCACACATCCCAGTATTTTTGATGTTTTCGGTAATATTTGAATAATATCTTGCAAAACTAATAAAACTTCGAAGTAATACTATGAATGCTTAAATTTGGCCACTAAGGTAGGGACTAATGTTTGGTATTTGAATCAGTCTGTGTTTAAAAAACAGAAAATAAAAAACAACTTGCTACCATTGTATACAGTGTGAAATGTGTACATTTTCCAAGTATATACCAGTACGTCTTCAGATGCTTTCTGTTCACAAAGTGTCATGAATACAGTGGACTTGGGTTCTAAGCTTGGGGAATCTAGAGCAGAAAGTATACAAAATAGCTGATACTGAAGGTCCGACCATTTTTTTCAATTGCCTGGTATATATGATCAGCTTTTGAAAGTGGTATTGGTATTTTTTCAAACATTTGTTTAACCTCCTGCTAAATCATTTTAACCTGAAGAGTGTAAGGGCAGGCTTCACCTAAGATGGAGCTTCATTGGTACCCACCTTCAACCAGCAAGACAGTCCCTATACTTCTTTGGAGTATGGCATAAAGTGGTGGGGTTGTTTGCTTGCTTGCTTGCTTTTGTAAAAACTTGTAGCCTAAGTTTTCCAAAGTGACTAGTGATTGTGTGCCTCAATTCTGTGGGCCAAACATAAACAGGTTTAAATTACAGGCAGTCCCCGGGTTACGTACAAGATAGGGACTGTAGGTTTGTTCTTAAGTTGAATCTGTATGTAAGTCGGAACTGGCGTCCAGATTCAGCCGCTGCTGAAACTGATCAGTTTCAACAGTGGCTGAATCTGGACGCCAGTTCTGACTTACATACAGATTCAACTTAAGAACCCCAGGCATCCCCAAGTCAGCTGCTGCTGAAACTGATCAGCGGCTGATTCCAGGAAGCCCGGGGCAGGGGCTTCCTGTAGTCAGCCACTGGTCATTTTCAGCAGCTGCTGACTAGGGGACACCTGGGGCAGAGCAGCTGGGGTGCTGCTGGGTTGGTCCAGTGGCACCCAGAGCGGCGCTACGGGACCAACCGGCAGCGCCCCAGCTGCTGTACCACAGGCGTCCGGAGCAAAGCCGCGGAGCACGGGGGCAGCGGGACAGCCCAGACGCGCCGTGGCTATCCTGCTGCCCTCGGGCTCCGCGGCTTTGCTCTGCTTTGCTCTGCTTTGCTCCCCGTCCCCCAGGTCTGCAGACCAGGGGGACGGGGAGCAAAGCGGCGGAACACGCGGGCAGCGGGACAGCCCAGACGCGCCGTGGCTATCCTGCTGCCCTCGGGCTCCGCAGCTTTGCTCTGCTCTGCTCCCCGTCCCCCAGGTCTGCAGACCAGGGGGAGGGGGAGCAGAGTAGAGCAGAGTGGCGGAACGCGCGGCCAGCTGACAGCCCAGATGCGTCTGGGCTGTCAGCTGGCCGCGTGCTCCGCTCTGCTCCCCCTCCCCCTGGTCTGCAGACCAGGGGGAGGGGGAGCGGAGCAGAGCAGAGCGGAGCAGAGCAGGGCAGAACGCGCAGCCAGCTGACAGCCCAGACGCGTCTGGGCTGTCAGCTGGCCGCGCGTTCCGCCGCTGCTTTGCTTCCTCTCCCTGGTCTGCTCGAGACCAGGGAGAGGAAGTGCCCCGTTCGTAACTGTGGATCCGACATAAGTCGGATCCGCGTAACTCGGGGACTGCCTGTAAAGGTTTTTCAGAGTACATGTGCTCAGCATTTTCTGAAAATTAAGTCCCTATAAAGCATCTCGAATTGGGAAGCTAAAATCACTAGATGCTTTTGAAGTTTAGGTTTTAAATTTTAGTAAGCACTCAGGAGATGGGAATATTTGGAATGAAAACAATGGTTTTCATCAAGAACATGAATGCTCAGCTCATTCCCAGTGGAGTCAGGTTTTGGCAAATCTCTAACTGTTTATCTAGGGAGAAACAGACATCTTATTAATTACCTGTATGTGCCCTGTTATGAGCAGTTGCATAAAGAAATTGACGTTACTGCTTACCATTTTGTTTTAACACACTGGAACAATGAAAAACTAAGACAGCTTTAATTGGCTATATATTAATGATGGAAATATTCAGCAATAGGAATATTCTGAAGCAAATCTGAGCACAACCCATATCCACAGGCCGTATTGTACCATATTGGAAGAACATGGGACAGGGTAGTGCCCTGAATTTATCATAACATGTTTTGGTTTTGCTTGTCTAGACAATACCAAACCTTATCAAATCATGTTACAGCATGGAGTCTGTGCCAGCTTCTGCTGGCAAGGAGCCCATCAGCTGGTCCTTAGCAACAGAAAGTTTAAAGTCTGCTGAATGGAGTCCCACTAATAGACAAAACATCTCTAATGAAAAGACAATTGTAACATGAAAACATTGAGTTTAGGCATTAAAACAAGGAAGAAATAAATCAATTTAAAAAACAATTTTTAATTTAATATAAATATGGGTATTTAATAAATCTACATATAAAATGAAAATTGGCAATCTATGTTAAAACCTAAGCTGCTTATTTTTTACAAAAATAGTGTAAAATATTACTGCTAAGTTTAAAAGAAAGTACCAGGAAGTCACTGGTTAAGCATCTAAAATCAGTGTTTGTTGAAGTTTTAACTCAATAGCCTCTTCATTAGGTTCAGAAAGAATTTTTTTCCATTTCAATTTATTCAACTAGTTCAGTTTAATGGCTAGTTCATTCAAAGTTAAGAAATCATTTGGGAGATGGAAAACCAACTTTTCTGTATTTCCTCTTCCAAACTATGAATAAAGACCAAGCAGGAGAGAATACAATCTACTAGTTGTACATCCTTGAAGGACTGATGACCGTAAACAATCTATTCAGATAACACTTTGTTTAATAAAGCAGTTAGCTTTATACCCAAAACATGTTTGAATATATAATGCAAGTCACTGGTGCAGAAAGAGACAGAGTAAGTAGAAGAGTGACTCTAGTATGGTGGTTAAACTCCTACCTGGGAGATGGAAGCCCCAGATCAAGTTCCTGTGCACTAGTGTCTTTTATTCACAGTGGAAGAGCTTCAACAGGAGAGCCTGAGGAAGCCCCACAAGAGAATATCCAGTATTCCAGTAGCTAGTGCACTCACCTGAGAAGTGATGGGTGCCACCCATCAGATCCCTTCTCACCCTCAGGTGGAAAAAGGACTTGAACCAGGAGTCTCCTGTATCCATGGTGAATACCCAAATGCTAAGTTGGAAGTGATGAGAGAGCCTGTCCTCCCCAGCCACTTGCAAAAGAACATTGTAAGCAACTAATAGTGAGGTTTTGGGAGGATTTTTTTTAAGGATTCCTGTCTTTTCTTAGTCATTGGATAAGAATCCTAGGCACCAAAATTAGGCTTTGTGAACTGTAGGGATTTTCTAGGCACCTTAGCATTGCCACACCAAAATTCTTTTGCAACTCTAGCCCTCTTTACCCTATACTTAATATTAAGGGTGTTTGCTATTTATATCCACCCCCAACTTATGACTTTGATCCTGTAACACTTCCTTTCCTGAATGACACATTCTAGTATGATGAATAATCTAAGGCCCTTAATTTTTTGTTTTTATTTTAGTGTTTTTAATTTCAAAACTTTAAAAACAGGTAAAATCACTGCAAAAATACCTGTTTTCTGTGAAAATATCAGAGTTTATGCTAGGGGATGGGAGGACAGCAAAACAAAACAATGATTAAAGTACAAATTTGTTTAAAAAGCTGTTGTCTAAAATTAGTTTACTATTGGTGACTTGCACATACATTTGATACAAGGAGCTTCTACTGTGAATTTCAAATGTCCAGGCTAACATAGGCTTGCAGCAGTTTTTTCAAAATGTCTTTCTCAAAGTTTGTTCTCCTGCAGACTTGGACTCATCCCTAGATTCAGCAACTCAAAGGGCAGTAGGTGAGGGAAGGTGGTGCCTAGCGGGGTGAGTAGGTGCTTGCTGTTCAGGATCCTCAAAATCATCATTGTTCTTCTCACAGGCATGGGATACTATGTCTGCTTTGAGCTTCAGTTCAGTATTAACTGCAGTCTGCCCCATGTGGATACTGCTGATTGAAACTAAAAAGCTCCTAATTCTTGTTACCATAAACATGAATTAGGTCCTATTTAGTAAGCACCAGTGCATGCTGCATTTCACACTCCAGAATATCAACTGTGGAGCATGTAGACAAGACAAGCCTTGAAACACAGACCCACCAGCAATAGAGCAGCTGCCGCTAAACTGCTCCCCACACACTTTTCTCTTCAGCTCTGCTCTTCTGGGGTATTGGAGTTACCTGTTCACCAGGGCTAGGAGGAGTTTCTGTCTGGTGAGTGAAGCGGACAAGGCTCTATGTCCAGGGGCTCTTCTCAAGGCAGTGACACAGCCCTTTCTCAGGGGCTCTAATGGGAAGAAGATGGGCAGCTCCAGTAACCACCGGCCAGCGTTGCCCATCCCTGTACAGGGATGCTGGGCCGTCCATTGAGAAATCTGTAAGTGGGGTTCTGAGCAGGGGAATTTTGCCTTGTACAAAATAAAAATAGAAATTAAAAAATTGAAATACAGGATTTTTAAAAACCCGAGCATTTTTCTGAGTTTTTCCAGTAAAAAATTAAAAGGAAGAGCACTGAAATAGACTCATTGAGCTATTCTGTTTGTAAAATTGAAAAATAGAATAAAAGTCTTGGGGTCACTGTAGATAGTTCTATGAAATCAACTTATCAATGTGCAGCAGCTGTAAAAAAAAAGCTAACAGAATGTTAGGAACACTTAATGGCTACTAGCCAAAATGGTGAGGAATGTAACCCCATACTCATGGTGTCTGTAAACCTCTCACTGTTAGAAGCTCTGATTCAATGAGTGTGTGTGTGGTGAGGAGGACTATTCAAATTGTCTTGCCTGTTTCCTTCAAAGCACACGGTATTGGTCACTACTACACAACAAGTTACTGAGCTAGATGTACAATAGGTCTGCTTTGGTATGGCCATTTTTATGTGAGAGCAATTCTATACAATTAGTTAAGTGTGATTGCTGTTTTGAAAATGCTAACACTAATATGACGTTTTAAAGGGAAAACGAAGAGTGACAATTTAAAAGAAAAAGGGAATACAGTAAACTTCCGATAATCCGGCACCTTTAGGACCCAGGGGATGCTGGATTATCAAATATGCCAGACTATTGGAAGGGGGGAGGGCTTTGAGGGGTCTAGGGTGGAGTGGGGGGGATGCGCCCCTCGGCACTAGGGGACCAACCCGGCAGCACCCAAGTGCTCTGCCCCAGACTTCCCCAAGTCAGCCACTGCTGAAACGACCAGCGGCTGACTCCGAGAAGCCCGAGGCAGAGCAGCTCCAATTGTCCAGCACTTCTGGGTTCCAGAATATGCCGGACCATCAGGAGTGCCGGACCATTGGATGCCGGACCACTGGAGTTTTACTGTAAATGGAATAAAAGTACTGTGATCAAGTAAGTTCCACAGTTTGATCTGCTGTCATAGATGGATACTGAACTGAAAGCTGCTTGCTAGCTAGATTCATTGATTGAGACTTATTTGATTTAAGATATGGAACATCAGAGGAGAAACTCTCTGCACGTTGAAAAAAGCCTACCAAGCAATTTTTCATGCTTTCAGTAGGAGATGAGGCAATAGGGAGTCATTTCTTCTGCAGTCTTATGGATCCAGATATCTCTGTGAAATCTCTTTGACAGAAAATATTCAGGGAAAGTGACAATGCACAAAACATTTTTATTTTAGACTCCTGATTAGATAAACTGACCCGTTTAGAAGGAAGACTGGACATAGTTGTATGGTGCGTGATCCAAGGAGAAGTCAGTGCAAGCCAATACAAGAAGGTTTTTGTATTAGTCAAAAAAAGAAAAAAGTCATTGCAGAAAGTGGAAAATGCAGACATAAATGGCAAACAAATTGTGCAGTAAGAAATTGAAGGTCCAATTTTTGGATTACATTTATCATATATAATTTGGAGATAAGAAAACATCTATGTCAGCAATATTTGTACTTTCCATATACATAGTGCCATCTATGGGAGGATTTCAAAGTTATTTACTCAATGAACTTTTCTTCATAACACGGCAACTAGGTAGGTGAGGAACAGTGAGGGTAACCAGCTTACCCAAGATTACACTGCAGGCCAGAAATAAAATGTCTCCATTTCCAATCTTGTGTCTTAACTATCAAATCTCTTTTGTTTGGGATTGAAAGGTTACAAGATATTTTTTTAAACGGTGCTTTAAGTCCTTGTGAAGCTGTTACTCTGTCTCATAGAGTGTGTAATGATCACATTGCTTGTTAGATTTACCCGAGATTTATTTGCATAGATTATAAAACAGACTGACTTTCACAGTGTAACGGGTATGACTTCTAAGTAGTTTTTTCCTCATTTATGATGCACGCTGTCTTTCCTTCTTAATTTTTTAAAATTAAGACCCTGTGGGCCAGATTGTGCCAGCCCCAGCATAGTGTATAAGTAAAGGTTGGAAACTCCTCGGAACCTGTTGGGGCATTGCCATTTCTTTCTGTAGCTAGTGCCATGGAGATGGCAGAAGACAGCGTCATGGTCCCAGTCCCTTTTACATCACTCAGTAATTCACAGGAGAGTATGTTGCACTTTTAGAGTTGCACAACTTTCCGACAGCTTTGGAGGGCATTGTGTACTGGAACTCCCACTTGGCTGGTGCAGCTGGGTACTGACCCTCATGCATGATATGGCTTAAGGTCACAGTTAACCCTAAACCTTACTAATAAAGTCTGTTGTGTACATGGAATAATGATACCTAAATGCTCTTTTATGTTCTATGCTGTGGGCTGTATCTGTGGATGCTAGTGAACCATTCTTTTTTACTTCAGTCCTCTGATTTTTGTATATTTGTTAAGAAAACAAAAAAGAAAATAATTAGTGTATTAAGCATAAAACCTATTTTATAATCTCCATGATATTTCTGCCCCTTTTTGATTGCAAATAATTTAAAAGATTTCTTGCAATTTGTCTTTAATCTTTAATGGAGAGTGTTACAAGAATGCAAACTTTATCCAGTAGAAGTCTATTAAGGCAAGCCCTCTCCCCAAAAATAGTGTTTGAATGGAAATGTGATATAATCTCTCAGTATTGTCTGGAATTCATAACTGTAGTATCTGGGATAATTTAGCTGGGGTGGGGAACCTTTTTTGTGCTGAGGGCCGCTGAGCCGCAGAAAAATCAGTTGAGAGCTGCACACAAGTAAGAAGCAAAAAACCAAACCAAACAAAACAAAAACCCAACACTCACTGACATGGGCCCTCCAACTAAGGAGAAAGACACTCCCCACATTCCCTTTGCACACCAGAGCCTGGGTTAGTCCCAGGTGTGCTCCCACCCATCAGTGATGCATTGGGGGGGCTGGAGCATCTGCATGGGTTCCCCAATGCTGAGGGGCCTCTGACCCTCAGGGACTGGATTCAGGCAAGTTCAGGCCTGATGTTCCGTACCTCTGATTTGGGTCTCAACGGGATATAGACTTATTAACTTGAAAAATGTGATTATGATGTCAAATTAAGTGGTATAGAATCCCAACAATAGGATACATTTACAAATAGTACAATTTCACAAATACTTCAACATTACTGAGTTATAATAACAAATAACAGATAACAAAAACAAATAAAACCTGAATGTATTTAACAAATAAAAGCTTGTTTTGTTAACAAGAGAGAAAGCAAATAGTTCTGTGAAAAATATTTTCCTTATGAATAAATGATCTGAACTGAGATGGCAGTTCCTCTGTTTTGGATAGAACCAGCTATTTAACATTCATGTTTTTAAAAAATGCCTTTAAGACTGTCCATAAAATACATTCACTAGCCAGAATCAACATTCCTACTCATAAGTTTGAGGGGTAGTCGACTTAGTCTGTAACAGGAAAAACTTAAAAAACAACAAATAGTCTGGTAGCACTTTAAAGACTAACAAAACATGTACACAGTATCATGAGCTTTCGTGGGCACATCCCACTTCTTCAGATGACCAGAGTATCCAAAGTCCAGGACCAAGAATAAATAAGGGAAGATTATTATTTATTCTTGGTTCTATTTATTCTTGGTTCTGGACTTCTGACACTCCGGTCATCTGAAGAAGTGGGCTGTGCCCACAAAACCTCATGATACCATCTACATGTTTTGTTGTTCTATAAAGTGCTACCAGACCATTTGTTGTTTTTTAAGTTATTCCTACTCATGTTCAGTATGGCCCAATATAGGAAAGCCTCCCAACTCAGGAAAATACTTAAGCACATGCTTCAGTGCACCATTGAATAGGAATGGATTTAAACACATGTTGAAGTGTTTATCTAAGTCAGGGACAAAGGTAATAAAGCTTATATGTGACTATTGGAGTAGACAGGAATCTTACTGATCACAAGTCACATTTGTTATTTTCCTAGTTCCCACATTTGCTTTTAAGCAAGGTAATGAATGTATGAGAATCACTTCGGATATGTTTACACTGCCACCCTAGTTCGAACTAGGGTGGCTAATGTAGGCATTCGAACTTGCAAATAAAGCCTGGGATTTAAATATCCCAGGCTTTATTTGCATGTTCCCAGGCGCCACCATTTTTAAATGCCCCGTAGTTCGAACTACCTGTCCACGGCTACACGTAGGACGGAGTAGGTAGTTTGAATTAAAGCTCCTAATTCGAACTACCATTCCTCCTGCAAGGAATACCTAGTCGGTGCCGCGTGTAGTCGCAGGCAGGTAGTTTGAACTACGGGGCATTTAAAAATGGCGGCGCCCGGGAACATTAACATACACTTCTGCAAAGTCTCAGAAGGGTAGCCGTGTTAGTCTGTAACTTTAAAATGAGTAGTCCCTGTGGGGAAAACTGGGCTGAGAGGAAATTTCAGAAGCTGTCAAGGAAATATTAAGTGTAGCTAAGACCCATGCATATAAGCCTTTAAATGTTTTAACGTTTTGCTCTAGTCTTTAAAGTTCTGTACATATGGGTGAATAAATAAATTAACCCTTTGTTTTGGCAAACCTGTTTTTGAATCACTGTAATTAGTTGCTGCCACAGGCTCCTAAAGTGAAAAGATGTATAGGTGTCAAATCCATATGGGCTTTTCAAGGTGGGAAATGGGCTTCAGCCCGCAGATCCAGTTGAAGTTAGAATTGCTTGGTTGCACCCAGAATGAGTACATTTGGAAGCAAGGTCTGTCAAATGAGGGTTGCTCTTTAAAGGGTCTGAAAGAGTCTAAAGTACAGCTTGTCCTCTGGCACCATCAATAGCAATTCCCTGCTTTACTTCTCAGAAGCGCCTCTTCAAAGTTGTAAGCATCTCCTCACTCTAGTAAGCCTCTCATGCCTGTAGTGGCTTTCTCAGCATTTCTACCCCCATCTGATAGTAATCCCATGAAAGTAGGTGCTTATCTCTCCTCCTAGTGCTCCTCTTACAGCTTGTTTCCCTAGTCACAATAGTTTGTGGAATTCTGCTGAGCACTCTCTCGTGGCAGTAGGGCATTGGAGTTTTGCATCAACCTGGAGGGGAAGATGTGTGGAGTGGTCTTCTGGTACCTTGGTAGCAGAGGTGGCTGCGGTCAGCTGTGAGAAGGGGCAGCAGAGCAGGATTGTCTTGTCCCTGGCCTCAGCAATCTCAGGAGAAAAGAAAAAACACCTGTGGTCAAAGAGAAGGGGGTCTTGAGAAGTTACTGTTCTTGCTTTTGAGATCTGCTTCCATGCTTGCTGTACTGCTGAATTGTGTTAGAGTGGCACTCCTCAGATAAGTCTGGCTGTGTAACATTAGCAACTACTCTCATACCGACCACCAGCTGCAACACTTGATCCACATTTTAAGAAAGCTCAAATTCTCCAGAAGTTGATGGCATTAGTCACTCTCACCTGGGCAGCTCCATCCCATCACAGAAAGTAGTATGATCCAAACCTGCAGTAATATCTGAGCATCCCATGTGTAATGTACATGTTTTTACCAGCATTATATATTGAACTTCTTAATGTACACAATTACTGTCAGTATGCAGCTTGTCTGTCAATCTCTTATTCTGAATGTAATGGCAATTAATTCTATTTAGGTGGCTCTCTGTGTAATCTGATGATTTCAGATGAAATTTTCACATAGTAGGTCTCATTCAAAACACTTTCAGAGCTGAATAAATAGTATCGTTTCACTTGAACCTTGCTAACTGGCTGTATCTGAATCAAGTGCAAGAACAATGTAAGGTAGAGGTTATTTATGAGCTCAGAGAAGAAGGCATTCTTTAGCTAAGAAATAGAGTACAGTCCTTGCTGCAATTAACAACTTGAGTTACTTCATTCAAGTGCGAGCAGCAACACTGAGGAAATTCTTGAGCTCTACAGAGCGATTGGTTTAGCACCATGGAGTGACTGAATTAACAAAATGATTGGATTGGCAGCTGAGGAGCTGCTGTAACTCCAGAGATGGTCTGCATTAGAAAATTAGATCAGTGTCCTAGATGTGAAAAATCCATACACACACCCTGAATAAAAATGAGGAGTAATGTTAGTTTGAACCAAGGGGTTTGGTTCGAACTAACGTGTCCCGGCGCGCACTTCCTGGTTCGTATCAGCTGTGATTCGAACTAGCATGCCAGCGCGATCATGCTAATGAAGCGCGGGATATTTAAATCCCTACTTCATTGACTATTTCGAATGCCTGCATTTACATCCCTAGTTTGAACTAGGGTGCAAGTGTAGACTTACCCTTAGTCTGTAAGGCTCCCCACAAATATTGTTTTTTACTACCTTCTCTTAGTGCCCACATTGTGCAAGGTGCATAGACACAAAGGAAAGTGTGTATGCCCCAAAGTGTTTACAATCTAGGAACGAACACTCATAAATTGAACTCTGAAATGTTTATGCCTGATTTAGATAGGCAGTGAAAATAGTTTATAATGGACATATTGACAGATCTTTAACTATGAAGGCACAACACAGCATCAGTATAATTCATCTCTTACAAGGAGGCTTTTAAACTGTTTATTGGAAATCTATTAAATATGACAGGAAGACAGACCGAGCTCTGTTTCTGAACATGACATTATAATCCTTACATATGCTAATTAAAAATGGCTTACAGAAATGTTGTCTGCGACTCCCATCAATTAAATAGAAATATTCAATAAATTGAGGGGGTGGAATATAGTAATTTAAGAAGCACTATTTAAGAGTGGCAGTACATTCAGCATGCAACCAATTTTTTTCAGACTCTTGATGGAGTGAGTTTATGTATTTACGTATTAAACTTTTTTCACAAAAAGTTTAAAGTTCATTACCATGTTTTTGTTGTCTTTAAGTATGCATTGAATTAACGGCTTCAGCCTTATACAATGAATCATCCATCTATAAAACCTGAAGGACGAGCTTGCTATTTAAGTGGTACCATTTCCTTGACATCTTTACGTTAGTATCTTTTGAGTGGATACTGAATAGTTCAGATTGAATTGCTTTAGCCAAATTCTGCTGTTATTAAATGTGCATGTCTGCCAACAAACCGACAAAACAAATTCACATTTTTATTTTTAAATTGAAATGTGAGAGCACGTGTATAGCATATGCTATAAGCACCACTTCAAACTGACAGACCTGTGATCCCACATTTTTTCCTCCCTTTGTATTTGAGTAATGGTTGGAGATACAGGAACTGGAACAAGTGTCAAACGACAACATATTTCCTTGCTGTCAGCTTATAAGAAACGCCACTGACTTTTTAACACTAGCAATACAGAACCATGTTTATTGAAATCAGTGTCATGTAAAAAGGAGGCTATAGGACTTGTTCCTTGTTTGTTTCAGAAATTGGAAGGTGTTCAGTGAATGACACAAGGAACTGTAAGAAGAAAAGAGAGTGTCCCCTGGTTAAGATAGTGGAATGCTATCCTGGAGAATTAGGTTCAATCCCTGACACCACCTGATTCTTACACCTTGTCTATACCTACCCGGAGAGGGTTCGATTTAGCAGTTCTATTAAGAACCAACTAAATCAAATGCTGATGCAGCCTGTTGCCCCTGGTACTCCACAGGATTGCGAGGAGTAAGGAAATTCGATGGGGGCTGAATTTGATTTCAAGTATACTATTTTCATAGCTGCAGTTGTATATCTTAAATGGAGTTTCTCCCATAGTGTAGACTCAGCCCAAGCAAGCGTCTTCATCCAATTTTGTTTTTGCAGGTGGTCATTACTTCTGTGTTCAGCATTATTTGGGTTCCCAGTTTGAAGGTCTGGAATCTGATATGCAGAATTGTTGAGAATTTGTGAAGACAAATTCATTAATGTCTATGAAGTGCTCAGATCCTATAGCAATGAGGGCCACAGAAAAGCCCATGAGGACATTTTTTTTCCTTCCAGTATGCAGTAAATAAGGCATAGGGTCACATGTTGGACAATAAAGATAAAATGAAATACTGAACAGCTGTGCACTAATTGAGCACTGGCTCTCCCTGGAAGCTAGACAGGCTACTCCTGAGCCAGGGAACCTGGGGTCCTGTCAGCCGACGGTCAGGGCAGTGTGTGTGTGTATGTTTCCGAGAAAAGGTTTAACGTCCGTGCCTTTACTGCTAGGACTGGGGTCCCATCGCAGAGGGTGGCCAGCAGGCCAACAGACGCCCCGTTATATAGGAAGAGCTTATTACATCTTAGATTTCAGCTGCTAGAATTTCATAATTCCTTCGCAGCGGGCAGCCTTGAGGAAAGACTGAAAGATGCCCCAGTGGGTCCTGTCACCTGGGAGTGACACAGATCCAAACGCCCAAGCTCTTCCTATAACTGTCCCTTTAGACCGGCAGAAGTTCTTTTAAATTGTGCTTGGTTCTGTTACAGCAACTGAAGGAGGCAGGTTAAAACTTAAACAGTTACAGGTTTATTTGAGGAAGCTTATAAATCATATGGTTACAATGGCTATTGCTCTATTTCTTAACTATTAGCAAAATATAGGTCTTAAAAATGGTTACAAAGAAGATAAAGATAGAAAAATAGAAATAATGGTACCAAGTAACAGCTTACTCTTTCTATGTGTACACTTAAGACAGAGGACCACATCCAGGTACCATTTTTACCCCCTTCTGTGCTTCTCGACTCCAGCATGTCAGGCCAGGGCCGGTCCCTCAATTCCTAGGAAAGACGAAAATACGAGGTGGGCGTCCCCATAGAACCTCGGGAGGTCAAACACCTAACCCGACCAGCAGGTAGAGGGTAGAATGACACTCAAAGTGAGTGTGTGCTGGGCCCATCTTTTATAATCATGGGGTCACGTATTTCTCTTTCTTATCTGTAATGCCAATTGATGCTGGTCTGTCTGCTGTGAGACCAGTTCTTAAAAGGGAGTTGTGAACTTAATTTACACTTGTAAGAGAGATTTGAGATGATTAAATTTTGAAGTACTGGACATTGTTTTCTCAGTGGGAAATTCCTCTTCCTGGGACTGTGTGTGTTCGAATCAACATAGGTGCCAGCCGCAGCCTCGAGGCCAGCTTATTGACTAGCTGCTCTCTATCCACATATCTGTGTTTCAGCTTCTCAGGATCAGATGAGCCAGCATAGACTATGCTGATATTATTGCTCCTTCTCTGCCCTGTGCTTCAGAGAGGCAAATAAGATGGATGATATGGGGTTATAGTCTGTCTGGCCACAGGTCCTAACTGTCAATGGGTCAGGAGCCTGGGCTGCCAGAGAGCAAGGGACCCTTGAAGACCTGGTTTCACAGCAACCCTCCAGGAAGACTACTAAGGAGGCAGGCACGTAAGCTGTCAGGAAACCAAACATCTTCATAAAAATGAACACAGCAGGGGGCTTCCCAGTGGTTCTCAGCTTTATGAGCGCCTCACTCACCCCTGATCCTAGCATGAGAAAACTTAGTCTCCCTGACACATGCAGCACAAGCACTTCAATCCCTCAACCCTCCATGCGTCTCATAGTGGTATCCAGCTCCTGCTCCACTGGACACTCACACAGTCACCAGGCCCACTGTTCCCAAGAGAACAGCACCCCAAAGCTAACTACTTATACTTTAGTCCCTAGCTTCACATTACACACAACACTTAGGTGTGTTTATGGAGAAAGCAAGTATACATTTATTTAATAAAGAGCAGAGAATCAAATAGGAGCAAACTAAGAGAAACTGTTACTGTATGTATAAAATAATACATAACTCCTGTTTAAAAGAGAAACTTAAATAACAAGATGCTCTCTTGTCTACTAAGGCATTGTATTCCTCCAAAGCCCATCTCACAGCATTTTGTAACCAGGAAGGCAGAAACCAAGTCTTTTAGCACTTTAGCTAGATGAAAGATGCCAGGACATCACTCTGCACCTTTACGTACAGTGCTTTTTTTGTGATGGTACTGTCCGGAATGGCGCACCGTCACCTATTTTCCCAGCCCACAGAAAAGGAATGGGATTTCCCATGTGTGTACCTATACCTGTTTTCCTGGGGCGGCTTGGCTTGTGACAGAAGCCTGCTCAGGACGCGCAGCGGGTTTTTTTTTTCCAGCTCCCAGTGCAGCGCTCTGGCTCTTAAAGGGGCTGCATCTGCATTTTGGCCCCCAGCGCAGATGATTTTTTTTTTTTTTTTTTTTTAAGTGCTCAACAAGCTTGCCACAGAGTACTGGCACTTTTTTCTTACACAAAAAAAGCACTGCTTATGTATAATAGATGGGTTCTTTGTTCTTCACCTCGAAACAGCGCCACACAAAACACACACCTAATTCACAATTCATCTCTCTTGTGAATGTCTTCTCCTGAAGTTATTATAATCTCTTCATTAGAATTTGACTCATTATGCAGATAAACTTTCATTGTAAGACACAGAATACACAATGGTCAATGAGGGACATAAATGTCTCCTACCTTCTGTCAGATCTAAGAACATAATTTCAGTAAATATATAAAATACTTCCATACATATTATCTGTACATATATTTAACAAAGACTATGATGTCCATTGAGACACGTGTTTTTAGTAGAAACCTTACATCATACTCTTTTTGGTAAACTAGAATGTAAATTATAGACACAGGATCCCTGTAACTTTTCTGCACCCATCCATTTGACATCCAGTGGACCTTGGGCCATATGCAGTCCTAATGAATGTTTTCGTTTAGATGAATTGTCTAATTCTAATGAAGAAACTTCTGTTGAAATTTTTTGACCAGCTCTAATCATTACCGTGGCTCGTTTAATAAGCAGTAGTGCTGTAGAGGAGTGACTGAAATAAAATGGACACAGAGAATAAAGCTAAAGCTTTTAAACTTTCTCGGTAAATTGGTATTTTTTTCGTTTCCCTGTCCCTTTTTTGTGGGAAAGTGTTAATATATTTTTAAGCAAACTATAAAAACTATTATTGTACATCCCTTATTTTCTACTGTTTCTTATATAGTCCAGCCCTGACTGTGTCTTTTTCTTTTGCGGAACCTTCATCTTGCTATAAGCCTGACTTGGGTTATTTGAACCCGATAAAAAGCACATATTTCTGAATTGTCCTTCTCTTGCTTTACTTAAGGAATTACATAGGCCTGTGCTATCCTTTTTCCCCCCCATGACATAAAAATAGTAAGTAAAAACACATGGGCTCCTAGAGTGTTGTTTAGATTTAGATAATTGACCTCCTTAAAAATGAATGCTTTAAAAAGTTCACTTTTTACATGAAGGGGACAAAATTGCCTTCTTTAGTACTTACTCTAGCCTTCCACAATGACCTTCTCTCTCTTTATTACCTCTCTGCTTTTTCTACATACTGCCTGACGGGTCCTTTTTCTGTTTTTTTCTGCACGCACTATCTGGGTGCTATTAACGGGCAAACTCTTTGCAGCTCCTACAACATGGAATAGCTTTTTTATAGCTCTCTGCCTCTCAAATATATATCTATTTTTAAATTTCATTGGCAAATATCTATATTTACTCCCTTGAAGCTTTTAGTTTTTCTCTTTTTCTGCTCTCGTGTATTTTAAAATACTGTGTTTTTTAACTTGGGGAGTGTTATGAATTGCTTACTATGACAGATGAACTTTTTCCTTCTTTACTGATAGCTGAGGAATTCCACGTAATGAGGGATATATAGTGTCCAGACACATACACCTATTAAACCTAGTATGAAAGAATCCAGAGGTTCTGGTAGTCTGTAAGAGAGTGATGAAAGCTGATATTGTAATAGCTGACCTGTTATGCTTTTCTCTTCCTATTACATGCTGTGCTGAGGTAGGGGGTAGGGGTAAGGAGCAGGGCCCGCCAGAACATTGAGTCCTGTAGTTATTGAATGGATAGGACTGTTGTTTCAGGCACTCTTCGGACTCAGGCAGATGTAACTGCAGTTCTCAAATGTATTTAATCAGGCTCCCTCCCTTCTTTGTGTCTGTAGTCATTTGCCCCCTTCCGCCTACCCAAGTACACATACTGCCATTCAGCTCTGAAGGCAGAGCAGAGAGTAGTAGCTGCTGGCTGGGCACCCAGCTCTGAAGGCCACACACACCAGCAGCAGCACAGAAGCAAGGAAGGCAGTGTGGGAAGTGATATTTGTCAATGTCTTTTCACAGCAGACTTAGTGCCCCATTGCCACCCTTGCTTTTGCACTGCTCCTTGCTGCCACCCCAAGTCTGACAGTCAGAGCCCTGCAGCCTTCAAGTGAGGGATTGAGGTGGGGAGAAGAGCTTGAGACTGGGCTTCCTCCAGATGAGGGATTGGGGATGGAGAGAAAGAGAGTCCAAGCCTGGTTGGCTGGACTCATCCTCTCAGCCAAGGGGCAGTGGGGCTTTGGCTTTCCCTTCCTAATGTGCACAGCCCTTCTTCATGTGTCCCAGCCACCCATGGCTGACAGCCAGAGCTCTTTATGAAAAGGAAAAGCACACGGCTCCTGCTTCCACTAACACATTCCTGCCTCTCTCTTGGGAGCCCCTGCCCCATAGTTGGAGAACTGCTGTGCTACCGTACCGTATATTTCGCCACCTTAGGTAAGCAGTGCCCAGCTGGAGTCCATATCCCGAAACCCTATCCCAGTCATGAATTCCCTCCTTCCCCCCAAACCCCTGCCCTAGCCCTGAGCACCCATGAATCCAAATGCCCTCCCAGAGCCTGCATCTAGAACCCCCTCCAGCACTCCAACTGCCTGCCCCAAGCTCAGCTCAGCCTCTCACACTCCAAATCCCTTAATCCAAGACCAGAGCCTGCACCCCAACCCTATGCCCCAGCTGGTGAAAGGGAGGGAGGATGGAGTGAGCAGGAGTAGGGCTTCGGAGAAGGGCACAAAGGAGGCGGGGGAAGGGTATTTGGGTTTGAGTAGATCTTGGATTGCACGTAAATTGAAAAATGTGATCTTGTGCTTAAAAAGGGTGGATACGGCTGTATTAGAGAGACAGGGTAGGTGGAGTAATGTCTTTTATTGGACCAGCTTCTGTTGGGAGAAAGAGAGAAGCTTTCAAACCACACAGAGCTCTTCTTCAGGTCTGGGAAAGGTGAGTAATGGGCTAAGTAGAGTGGTCTGTTGTTACCTCTGGAGTAATGGACCACTCTACTTTGAGTGGTCCCATAAAACTTGTGCTAATTACTTATGCTAAACCATCTGTCCACCTTGCATTTTGCTGTGATCCTGGGAGCATGTTTTCCAGACCTGAAAAAAGAGCGCTGTGTGGCTTGAAAGCTGGTCTCTCTCACCTACCAAAGTTACCTTACATACCTTTTCTTTCAAACTCAAAATGACTATAAATACACTCCATACCTTCTTAGGATACTCAGACCTATATTTGCCAAGAAATTTAGCTTTCCTTTCCTAAAAGTTTTAAACAAAAATACATGATTAGTTACAATTCAACCGGATTCATAGTTAAGTGAGGACCTTCTTGCCATTCATACAAGTGCAAAGATTGATACTAAACAGTAACCTTAAAAAGACAAAAACCCAGATTCTAGACTCTTAATTACAAAAGGGTTTTCTGTTTCTTTTGGAACTTATATGCACATATCATGCCAGGAATATATCTTTTAAAAAATTCATGGTATTTCTGAGATTAATTTAGTTTCATATCTGTATGTGTTTATCAATAGATATTGTATAAAATCCAGTACTCTCCTTCTGCACTTATGTCCCATAGTTGTTTTTATAACTGGCTGGTTGTACAGTATTAACATATTAGAGATCAGACATACATTCTGCATAGTATATTATATTTTTTCTTCTCTGTGACATAAGTAAGATCCACAGTCTGTTGATTGTTTACTTAGAGATTCATGGATACTGATTTCTAATTTGTTATTTTCTCTCTGTCTACAGAGATATTTAAAAACAGCTAATTAATTACTTAGCCTGAAGTGTTTATACTTTTCCCACACAAAGCCAGTAAACAACATTCAGAATTATACTTTGATATGACGTTCATGTTTCATGCTTAGTGAATGCTCACCCTGCTAGCTGGGCCGAGGAAAAGCAAAGATGCCTGCTAGAGGTCAGGAACGGAAATCTCAGCTAGGATCAGCTGTGAGTGTGTTCCAGGTGCTTCTTCCTTCTTCCAGCCTTTATCTCTCTGAGGTGGGGCCTGCTCCTTAACTTCCCTTACCTCTTTGACCCCAGGCTGCATAGTAAGGGGGGGTGGAGGAGCATGTTACATCTGAGACTGTTCAGGTCCTTGGGTGGAAGAATTGGTACAGACTACTGTTTGCACTAAGTGCCTCTCCCTTCTTCATTTGCTCCAGTCCCCCTATGGCTCACCCAGGGAGCCCCCACAGGGCCTCTCATCCCTTTAGCCCTTGCATCAATATCCCATCTTCCCTTTGGAGTGTTTTGTGGGAGTGGTGACCTTTTCTCTTCACTGATTCTCCTTGATGTATTGGAAGTGGGCTTCTGGAGGCATGCAGTTTACTGTATGTTAATTCTATTATTTCTGTAGACTGATACAAATTGTTCTTTGACAAAATTGACCCAGTGGTTGTGATGTCTCATGCCTGAGTTAATGCCATGGAAACCATGTCTTCCTGAAGCTTTTACAGGATCCCGCTGGCCTTTTGGTGAATCATTATTCACTGAGAAATCCACTGAGGCTATGTCTACACTACCAACTTATTTTGAAATAAGTTATTTCAAAATAATAACTCCCAGAATAACTATTTTGAAATCAGCTTCACTAGGGTAACCTATGGACAAGAAAAGTCCACTGTAGGGTAGGTAGTGACAGAAGGCAGTCACAACCTTTTCTCTGATAGAACCAGAGGTGATGCCACCTGGCTAGTGCATTTCCGAAAGTGCTGGACTAGAAGAAAGGGTAGCCAAATGTGTTAAATCAGTACATCCTCTGATGTATCTCTGAGAAGACTTTGTAAATGTATAAAGAGTCTAGCCTGAAGCCAAATTAGTCTATTCTTGTTCTGGGGAGTGGGCCCTTCAATGTATTACTTAAGTTAAATTCCCTTCACTTCTTCTAAAGAAACAAAGTTTAAGAAACATGGGTAAAAATAGCCACACAAGCACATAAGCTCATGTAATTTGTTTAGTCTAACTTTAGTATGTTCTTACATATTGTGCTTCTAATAATGAGCAAAGTAGCTACGGCTATAATAAGCAAAAACAATGTAGACAAAAGAGAACACTGATTTAAGGTCATTGTGTCAAATGCAGCAAAACACTCTGTTTATAGCAGGTCAGGCATGAGTTTACAATTAGCACTAATTACTGCAGAAAAATCAAAACAGGTTTTAAGGAAAGACACTTTTCACAGCAAGATCAAAGCCATGTCTCTGCAGAATAGCAAAGCCTCCACTATTTAATTGTACTGAAGTGCTAATTGGATTGTGAGGTGCTTTCATGTGTCCCCCCAATTAGCCAGTCATCCCTGACCAAATCCACATAAAAAGAGATTATGAGTTTTTAAAGCTTTTGTCTTCATGATTTTGATTGGATAGAAGGAATGGTGCCTTCTTTTTATGTAAATGAAGGGGTTTGGGTCACAGTTTCAAGCCTCCTAGAGATGAATGGATATGGGGGCAGAGCAAGCCTATGCTATGTGGTAAATAAATTGTTAACTGGCATCTAGAAATCAGTAGAGGAAAACACAAAGGCTATAGCTAACCTTCCATTTATATTCCTTAGTTTACTGGTACATGTTTTTAAAAGGGAGATTGTGATGCCGGAGGCAATTCCTGTGTTTAGTGAATTGATTTTTGTCAGTGTTTTATATTTTTGATTATGATACAGAAAACACAGAATTTTTATTATTAATTTTCTAGACATATTTGCAAAATTTTCCAAGCATTTTAAGTCCTTCAGTTTGTTTTTGACATGTATAAAACTACTGTACACAATTATTTTAGATTCTTTTTTGTTGAATCTTAATTAAGTTATTACTGCTACAAACATTATATGCATATATGAAATGACAAGAAATACAGTCAAAACATCAGTAATGTAATTTGTGAACCTCAGAGTGTTGGGGGAAAACCAATTTGTCATTAATAAAATTTATAGTTAACTAGCTGTGAACCTCTTTGCAAGAGGTGGAGAAATTCTCTCACTACTAGGCTGTAGGAATAACCTTGAAAATACCCTAATGATCCTTCTCCAACTTACAAGCAATACATCTCTTCATTCAGATTGAGCTTTCAACAATTTGCCATCATCCAACCTCTAATTCAGCTAGAATCTGAGAAAGCACAGACATTTCATCACTCAGGTCTAATGAATATATGACATAAAGCTGAGTTTCATCTCAAGTATTGGGTACTGCAAGTTCTAATCCAAATCATCATGCTCTTTCCTTCGGGATTTCCTATACATATTGAAGAGGAAGAGTGATGCAATATATCCTCACAGAATTCCACATAAGAAATTACTAGAAGCTAGTCAGTGATATCTATGAATATGTTAAGTGTAGAGTTAGTTTGAGTGATTGGCACCCAGGTTAGCCTAGCTGAGGTTTGAGCAGCCACACTCCAAATATGTACTCAAGTGACTGTGTCCTGACTGGTGCTGTGGATACCTCTGTGTGTCACTAGGACATCTCAGGGGCATATTCCATCATTCTTCGTGCTGCACTAAGATGAGCTGCTCTATTGGTTTCTAACTGAAACTTCTCTATCCTTCTGGGTACACAGAAAGTATTGTGGGAAGGCACTGGAGAACTGTCAGCTTGAAGTAATTTGGCCTGTGACCTCATGGCTAATTGGGTAGGTTACCAGCCTGAGTGAAAGTGGCACTCAGGCTCTAGCCTGTACCCCATCTGGGTGAGAAGCTTTTGTGTGTAAGTGGTAGGGAACTTAGCAGTGACAACTCATTAGGAGCCTAGTCTGAAGTGAAAACATATCCTAAGGCTGTTGACAAATGGACACCTGACCATTGCTGATCACTAGGAAGAGATTGTCAACCAACAAGGCTCAGTCTCTGAGACCAAGAACTAAGGAAAAACTGAGCATTCCACATGGCACCTGAACAGTTTTGCCATGATTTTTTGAAGATGAAGTAAGGTGATCAGTTGGTAGGAATAAACCTAAAAAACAATGAATGGTCCTGCAGCACCTTAAAGATTAACAAAAAAATGTAGATAGTATCATGAGCTTTTGTGGGCACAACCCACTTCTTCAGATGAATGGAGAAAGGGATCCAGAGGTACAAATAAATAGTAGAAAAAGAGGCAGTGGGGAGGGAATAAGAAGGGGAAAAAATCTTGTCAATTAGAGTGTCCATGCTAAATGAAGCTAATAGAGTGGTCTGTAAGTGCCCAATACTTAGCTTTTGATGTCATTAAGGTGTCGAATGTAGTGGCCTATCCAGTTCATGTCTTTGTTCAAACCTTGATTAAAGGTGTCAGAGTTGGAAATGAAGGCAAGTTCTTCTGCTTCTCTCTCCAGCTGGTTTTTGAAATTGCTTTGTAATAGTATAGTCACTTTTAGATCCATTAGTGTAGGAATGATAGCATTAAAAGATTACTTATGGAAGAAATGTCAAACAACCAATTGCTAAAGGGTTACTGGTGCCCTGTCCAAATTGCTCATAGAGGTTATTAGAGGAGCCTCTGTTCTTTCCTTATTAATCACACATTCCTATATCTTTTTATTGAACACACATTTTTAGAGAGAAAAGCAGTGTAGTATATCAGTACTATACCAACACAACTAGGACTGTTGTATTTAGTAATTTCACTGTAATATTAAGACCTTTATTTCAAACAAAGTGTAAAATAAGGTCCCTCTTTCTCCCCCCCCCCCCAGTTCTTTTACTTTCAGATTTGAAAAAACACATTCTCCCTCCCTCACTTCATTAGTCTTTATAGTTCCTTTTTAAAGTGTGGACACAGGCTCCAATCTTGGGTCTTCATATTGTTCCCTCTTGAGACCTTTTGACTGATACAAAAGCTAAATTGTGCCTGGTGGATGATTTAAAAATAAGGGAGACACACAAGGGAGGCTGAAAAAACTATGGGTAGCTTCGCACTTCCCTTATTCCTGGAGTTGTGTCAGGATTTTACTAATTTAGGCTATCAGGAAGCTAGGGATGTTAAATGTCAATTAATTGACTAATCAAATAGTCAATGCAATTTGCATTGACTATTTGATTAGTTGATAAGGGTGCCTCTGCCTTTGAAATGTAGCAGCAGCCCCAGGACTCTAAGTCCTCCACTGACCCCAGACTTCATGCAGTATTGCCATTTGAAACACCGCGGAGAGTCCAACGTCAGGCTCCACATGGAGTTTCAAAGGCTACGTCTAGACTGCAAGCCTCTTTCAAAAGAGGCTTTTTCGAAAGATACTTTCGAAAAAGCCTCTTTTGAAAAAGAGCGTCTAGACTGCAAGCAGTACTTTCGAAAAAGCCCTGTTTGCATTCAAGAACGCCTTTTTTCGAAAGAGCACTTTCGAAAAAAGGCATTCTTCCTCATGAAATGAGGAGTACCGCCGTCGAAAGAAAAGCCGCGTTCTTTCGATTTAATTTCGAAAGAACACAGCTGTAGTCCAGACGCAGGTGAAGTTTTTTTTCAAAAAAAGGCTACTTTTTTCGAAAAAACCCTGCAGTCTAGACACAGCCAAAGGGTTGGTGCCACAGGGAGCCCAGGGTCAGCAGAGGAGTCCGCAGTTGATCCCAGGCTACACACAGCACTGCCACTTTGGAACGCTGCGTGCAGCCTGGGGACTACCTAGCTGGTCCGAGGCTGCACACGGTGTTTCAAAGCGGCAGTGCTGTGTGGAGCCCACAGGCTCCACATGACACTGCTGCTTTGAAGTATCCCCTCTTTTTTCCCCATGCTTGCTGCCTCTTTCTGATAGAGACAGCAAGGGGTGGAGGAAATGACTAGTTGACTACTGTGTTGACTATCTAATAAGCATTTGCTCATCAGATAGTCGACTACTCTACTAGTGGTTCACATCCCTACTGCAAGCTAACCACACACCAGATTATTGTAGCATCTGACACATAGTATGGCTCTATCAGGAGTTCTTTATTGACCAAAAAAATAAAAAAGGAATCCTAAAAAAAAGAGAGAGAAAGAGAAAATATGAACAAATTGCTAAGAAGAAGTACAAAAGAATAGCATGAGCATGTAGGGACAAAATCAGAAAGGCTAAGTCACAAAATCAGTTACACCTAGCGAAGAACACACAAGGCAACAAGCAGAGGCTCTTGAAATACAGTAGGAGCAAGAGAAAGGCAAAGGACAGTGTAGCTCTTCTGTCTATTAGGGTGTGTCTAGACTACATGCCTCCTTCGACGGAGGCATGTAGATTAGCCAGCTCGGAAGAGGGAAATGAAGCCGCGATTAAAATAATCGCGGCTTCATTTAAATTTAAATGGCTGCCCCGATCTGCCGATCAGCTGTTTGTCGGCAGATCGGGGGAGTCTGGACGCGATGCCCCGACAAAGAAGCCTTTCTTCATCGACACAGGTAAGCCTCGTGAAACCAGGCTTACCTGTGTCGATGAAGAAAGGCTTCTTTGTCGGGGCATCGCGTCCAGACTCCCCCGATCTGCCGACAAACAGCTGATCGGCAGATCGGGGCAGCCATTTAAATTTAAATGAAGCCGCGATTATTTTAATCGCGGCTTCATTTCCCTCTTCCGATCTGGCTAATCTACATGCCTCCGTCGAAGGAGGCATGTAGTCTAGACACACCCTTAGGGAATGGAACCTCATAACATCAAGAAAGGAGAAGCATTTAATGCCTTCTTTGCTTTAATCTTCACTGAAAGAGAAGAGTGAGGGGGGATTTGATAGCAGCCTTCAACTTCCTGAAGGGAGGTTCCAAAGAGGATGGGGAAAGGCTGATCTCAGTCGTGACTGATGGCAGAACAAGGAGCAATGGTCTCAAATTACAGTGTGTCTAGAGGTCATCATGATAGGGGGACAGAGCAGGCTTATTCTAGGAAGTTCACCTGATAGGCGGTCAATCTTCCTGCCCTGCCCAAAGGGCAGGACCTTCCCTTCCCCTCCAACCTATATGGATAAAAAGGATAAAACAAAATAAGAAATTCTGCAAAAAAATGAAATGAAAAATACAAACAATAAGAATTTCATGGAGAATAATAATTTCATCTTATACCCCTGTTTTAGCAAGATGCTTAAGTATGACCCTAATTTTGAAGCACAAGAGCAATTCTAAGATCTGTTTTCCCTACCCTAAAGCTTTTGAATTTATTTTACTGTTATAGTCCTACTCTTGAACTGTGAAGCTTATTTATTTATTTTAGAAGCTTAATTCCTTTTTTAAGAGTCAAGTCATATTATAAAAGCACTGGAGCTTTGCTACTGGTATTTGTGAAATTAGCAAAGCTTCAACAATATCACTCTTTAATATTTTGCAACAGCCAAGTGAAAATAAATAATCAGACATATCACTGCATGCAATACAGACCTCTATTTGCAGTATATGTTTACAAATATACACAGATGGCTAGAAAAATATCTAACTAAAACTTATAAACATATGTGTAAGGCACACACATTTCTTTCTTGATGCCTATTTTTCTCTGTTATATATATATATATATATATATAGTGGTAATGTCCTGATCTTGCAGGACTGTTGACGGGAGTTATGTAAAAGCAGGAATGTTCCACCACTACTGCTATTGAACACTGTGGTTTATATTTCAGTAAGGTGAAGTAAGTTGAAAGGAATAACCACTTCTGGTGTATGTCTTAGCAGCTAGATGTGAGAGTTAATGTTTCATGGGAATTTTTCAAGTGCCTGCTCTTGGTCAATAGCAGGAGAAACCAAAAAACTTCAAGATGACTATTAGGGATGTCAATGAATAGTCGACTTGATGATTAACTCATCCTCACCCCTTGCTGCAAGAGGCAGCAAGGGCGGGGAGGGGGGGGGAGAAGCAGGAGCCAATGTTGGGGAGAACCGCTGGTGCTGGGGGGAACAGCCGCTGCCCAGGCCGCTGTGGACAGAGGCTGCTTCATGGCAGCTTCTTCCAGCCCCTCCCGCTCAGCAGTCTCTGTCCATGGGGAGCTCAGACCTCATGGACAGCAGCGTGCAGCGGCAGGCAACCAGTCCATCAGAGGACCTGATTATTAAACTAGCTGTCCTCGTGGACCAGCTCCCAGCTGGCACCCAACACTGCTGCCTTTAATACAGGGGCAGCAGCGGGGGGCAGTAAGCGACTCACCAGAAATGGAGGCAGAGCACACTAGCTGCCAGCCCCACCTCTCGGGACTGTAGAATAGTCCACTAACCACTAAGAATTCATACAGTTAGCCGACTATTTGTTACCTGCTATCTAACATCCCTAATGGCTATTAACTACATAGTATACATATGCTGCATTTTGGTTAAGTAAAAACTTAAAAAAACACAAATAGTCCTGCAGCACCTTAGGGACTAACAAAAAATGTAGATTGTATCATGAGCTTTCTGGGCACAACCCCACTTCTTTAGATGAAAATGGGTTGTGTCCACAAAAGTTGATGATACCATCTACATTTTTTGTTAGTCTCTAAGGTGCTGCAGGACTATTTGTTGTTTTTTAAGATTTTTCATTAGGGTACGTCTACACTGCACATCTACCCCATGTCTACACATGCAACCTATTATTTCATAATATTTTTTGAAATAGCGAATTTCTTTTGAAATTTGCACATTGTAGACACGCCAAATTTCAAAATAAGCTATTTTGAAAGAGATTCCCGATAACATATGCAATTTGCATAGCACAAATTGTATATCTTATTTCAAGTTTACGGTGCCGTGTAAACATATCCATATAGACTAACACGGCTACTCCTCTGAAACTTTCAGTTACATACTTTGCCATAGGTGCTCAGCATCTCCACTCTATCATGTCTTCTCTTCCTCAACCTTGTTCCCTCACTTAGGTATAGAAATGCACATTTCTCCATCCTTTGCATAAGCACAGTCATACTGAGTCAGACCAGTTGCCCATTTCGCCTAGTAGCCAATGCCAGGTGCTTCAGAAGGAATGAACAGAGTGGCATCATCAGATGATCTATACCCTTTTCCCCAACCCAAAGCATCTGTCAAACAGGAGCCAGGGACCCCATCTTTGCCCATCCTGACTAGTAGCCATTGATGGACCTATCCTTCTTGAACTTACTTAGTTCTTTTGTGAATCCTGTCTTGGCCTTCCTAACTTCCTCTGGGAAAGAGTTTTACAGGTTATACAGCATATGCATCAGTAATTTATTTTATTTATTTTAAACCTGCTGCCTATTAATTTCATTTGGTGACCTTTAGTTCTTGTGTTATGAGAAGAAATAAATAACACTGCTTTATTTTCTTTGTCCACACTAGTCATGTATACATCTTCATCATATCTCCTTGTAGTTGTCTCTTTTCCAAGCTAAAAAGTCCCAGTCTGATTATACTTTCCTTATATGGAAAATGTTCCATGTTGTTAATCATTTTTGTTGCTCTTTTCCAATTCATATATAGATATAAAATGGTGTGATCAGATTTCCATGCCATATTCAAGATATGGATGTACCATTGATTTATATAAGTGCAATATGATTATGTCTTCTTTATCCTTTTTTTAATGTTTCCTTACATTCTGTTTGCTTTTTTGACTGCACATTGAGAGAATATTTTCAGAGAACTAGCCACAATGACTCCAAGATCTCTTCCTTGAGTCATAACAGCTTGTTTGGACCCCATCTTTTGATATATATGGTTTGGATTAGGTTTCCAATGTTCATTACATGTATTTATCAATATTGAATTTCATCCTCTTTTTTTGTTGCCCAGTCACTCAGTTTTGTGAGATTCCTTTGTTACTCTTTGTAGTCCGATTTGGACTTATCTATCTTGAGCAGTTTTTTGTCTTCTCTAGAACTTGTCATCTTACTGTTGATCCCTTTTTCCTGATAATTTATGAGTATGTTGGTCACAGCACAGACCTTTAGGGGACACTACTGTTTACTTCTCTCCTTCTGAAAACTGACCATTTATTCCTACCCATTGTTTTCTGTTTTTTAACCAATAACTGATCCATGAGAGGACTTCCCCTCTTACCTGATGACAGCGTATGCAGATGATTCTCTTCTTAGTGCTAGCTCTTTGGCTGTTTGCGCCTACATGAACATTGTTCATGCGCCCCCAGCGATAACCACATAATATCTGAACTATTTTTCTTATGATTTTGGAAGGTAGAGAAGATCTGGAGCTAGATTGACCACTGTGTTACAGCTGTGTTTCACAGGAGTGTAGCACTGGAGTAATGCAATGGTGAATCATGCACTAAGATTTACTAAGTATTTCATGGCTGTTCTCCAAATAAAGTTGAATAGGTACTTTGTTAATTCCATCAGTTAAAGCAGGCGTGGGGGACCTTTTTTTGGTTAGGAGTTGCTAACCCAAAGTTGGGGGCTGCAAAAAAAGAAGAAAAAAGAAATCATACCAGACACAGACACACAAATTTTAATGTGATGTCTGAATTTGCTTTTTGCAGGGAAAGGGTTGGGGAGTTTCCCTGCCCTCCCACTCTTGCAAGGGATTCCCCCTCCCTCAGGTCCTGCAGTCTGCCAGACGCTGTTCCCTGATGCAATCAGCCTATTTAGAGAAGAGGCAGAGGGAGAGAAGCTGGTTCACTGTGGCCTCCCCTTCCTCCTGAAAGGTGCCCTATGCAGGGACAGGACTTGGGGGTTTCCCTTGCCTCACACTCTGGGAATGAATTCCCCCTCCCTCTCCTCTGGTCCCTCTGGTCCAAAAAAAGTTTTGCTGGCATCCTCTGCAGCTGCTGGAGGCTGGAATGCAGCTGCAGCTCCTTTTTCATTGCCTCCTCCCAAAATGCCGCAGGGCTCCACCACATGGAGCTTCTCTCTCCCACCAGATCTCCTGCGCCACCTCTCCCACATGCAGGAGAGGAACCAGGAAGTACCTGGCCACACTGCAGGGGAGCCCGGGGGGAAGTTTTTTAAGTAGTCTTCAGGACCCACCTGAGGGCCGGTTGAAATTGTTTTGCGGGCTGGATTCGGCTGGCAGGCCAAAGGTTTTCAACCCCTGAGTTAAAGGAAGCCTTTGTTAAAAATTCAAGTAAGACGTTAGCACTAACAAACATTTTGGCAGCTTGTGGAGTGTGCGCCAGCAACATTCAAGAACTCAAAACTTGTAACTGCTAATATTTTCAAGGTTAAAACAAGGCAGAAAAAAGCTTTTCAGGCATCATATGTCTACATCATAAAGAATGAAAAAATCCAAAAGCCTAGTGTTTTAAATAATTCTGTACATGTCACCTTTAGTAGTGCTCAGTGGAGTGTGATGACAGAAATAGAAGAGAACAACTTACAGGAAATGTACGGTTTTGTACAAGAAGTGTGCATCAGTCACTTATTGCGCTCAAACAATATGCTACAGTTCTAATGAAATGTTAAGATTGCATCATTAAAAATATAGGAACTGTCATACCAGTCCAGTAAATGTCAGTGCCCTACCTCTGTCAGTGTCTGGTACCAGATGCTTCACAGGAAGGCGCAGAGACCCTCAAAATAGATATTTATGGAATAGCTTGTCTAGAGGGGAAGACTCAGTCTAACCTCAAGGAGTAAGCAATCAGCTTATAAAATTTTAAAGTCAGGAAATGGGAAAGTGAAATCAAAGCAATGTTAACCAGTCTAAGTTGCTTTTAAGTGGTATTTTCTATTCCTAGGTAGTTTTATTAATTATATGTCTTCTATTTATTGTTAGCAGTAAATGTATGTTTCTCTTTATAATGTTAAAAGTATACAGTAAAATAGAGTAGGCAGTGTAGCCTAAGTAAGTTGATATTGCTCTAGTTACAATTAACAAAGTCACAATTTAAGATCTTATTGTCGCATTAACATAGTTTCCTGCATTTAATAAGGAAATTGATTTAAAAAGTCAGACTCAGCTTTGCTATAAATACTATTTCACAAAATAGTCTTTGTACAGTCTGTCTCGCTTTTAAGGAAGACAGACTATAAATGTATATCCGTATCTCTCTCTTCTGTTCTCTCTCTCTATATATATGATGATATTGCTAAAATTGTGTATTGTTATACCAGTTTATATATTAAGATTTAGAGATTTTGTTTTAGCCTTAGACCAAATATTATAGGATCATTAATTGCAATGCAAGCTTTCAAATGATGCACAAGTAAGTAAGTTGACCTGATTTGACCACATAGTCTACAAGAAAGAGAGAGAGATAATTCAGTCTTTATATTCACTCAGTCCCTGGCCCTTTCCTCAGTTGAGACTGACAACAGTTACACATTATACTCATAAAACCCAAGAAAGAAAAACTGGAAAATTTCAACATCAACCAGAGATTATTGCAAATGCAGTTAAGATGGCAGAAACATGTTATATTTAAAGTTAATGCTGCTCTTCTGTGTAAACGCTAAATATGTAAATAGTTAACTCTTCTATAGAATACATACTTGTCATCAAAGTGTTACTTTAGTTAACATGTTGAAGTGCAGTTTACTCTATCAATGTATTGAGTTTAGTCAGGAATCATGTCCTTTTATGACCTTGGCAATTGGCATTTTCATCCTTCTCCTTTCCATGTTCTGAAATTAAAAAAAATAAAGGAAACTTGAAAAGTACAAGTTTCAGTGGAGCTTTAGTGTTTGGGGGAAATTCTCCTTCCAAAGTCTATGGGGAAAGATTTAATGCAAATTATACTAAAGACTCAAACTTTCCTTTTTTTTAAATCTTATTCCTTCTTAAAATACCTTTATGAGACCACTATTACCATACCAGTCTCAACTCTTCAAATCTTTCTGTGTGCTGAGTGCAGGGAAGTCAGGTGGGCAGGGGGGAGGGGGAGTTAAACGTGTTGTAAATCCCAGGAACAGTTCTTTGTCTGAAAGGTCCGAAGGATGAACTTCCCTTTTCTTTTCAAGTTATGTGAGATCTCTCTCCTCCCTTCCTTTTGAATTTGTTGAATGACTTGAAATGTAGGCTTTTTTTCATTTTGATCTAAGTTTTATTTTCGGGTACATCTGCTTTTAGTTTTTTTGACACACATGAACATTATAATTTAATTAGTACATATGGCAGCTGAAGAACTGGTCTTTGTAGGGTTTAGTTTAGAGGGAAATTAGGAACAAGGATCCAAAGATTATCTGAACTGGGTGAATTGAGGGGGAGCGGGAGGCGGGAGCATTTACATTAAAAGAATGGGATTTGGAATAAATAAGGTACGGATGATATTCTGTCATTCTCTCTGTGCATTTTTCATGGAGAAGGACTGTTGGTGACACTAAAATGCTGCAACATTTTGCTAATTTAAAAAGGTCTGCTTCAGATCGATTGTGACCTTATCAATAGGATAGTTTCATTCATCTCCTAAGCGACTGCTGTCACATTGTACTATAATTGCTTTAGGCTGAAGTTACTCCGTTAAAAGACAGAACATTTAGTAATCCTTTGAAATGGGTCTCATGCAAGCTGAAGCAACATTGTTCAGATTTCATGAAGACACTGGTTTCACAACAAAGAATTAAGTTATGAAAGCACATAGGTAATTGATCAAATCATAAATTCTGTGACTGACTAATCGATAGTATTTTGTTTTCACTGAGGAAGAGATTTGTGCATAATACTAGATTTGAATGTAATGAATTTTTACATATGTTGAAGAGTAAATTTAATATTTCCTGATCACAGATGGTAGAGGAACAGATGTTATAGTTAATGTGCAACACTTTCTATTATAATACTCTATTTTCATTTGCTTATAACATAGCAAATTTAGTCTGAACTGAATTTTTCCATGCCTGATATCTGCCTCTCATTGAACTATTGGAAAGTTTCAACTAACAAAGTTCAGCCATTTCTGAGAACAAGATTAGGGAAAATACATGTTTTGCCCATATTAAAAATAATCTTTTCACTGAGAAGCTCTCAGCATTCTATGCTTTGGTTTAGGACCTTGAAATTTAGCATTGGGGATTTGCCTTGGTGTCAGATGTGCATTTGCTGTCTGTGTAAAAATGCACACAAATTTGGCCAACTAATAAATCTCTGAAAAAAGTCTCTACTGCACATGTGCAAACAAATTTTAGAGGAATGACTGGCAGGGGAGAAGGAATAGGAGCTTCAAAAGAGAAGAGGACCAGGATCTGGCAGTGCATGTACTCTTGCCACCAGTTCAGATTTTACCTGGGCAGCCTCATCTGGATTATTGTTTCTGTGTCCCAGTGCTATTTTGGACTGCCGAATAAGCTAATACTTACTGGGTAGTCCTGCTGGCTTTCTACCCTCCCCCCCTCCACACACACACACACACACACACACACACACACACACACACACACACACACACACACACACACATTGCTGCTTCTGTATCAGAGGCAGCAAGGCGGGAGGAAGCAGGAGTCAGTGCAGGCAACATGGCTCCTACTACATTTAAAGTTCAGAGCTGCAACACAGGTAGGTCTAGGACCCAGCGTGAGCTGGAATGCTCTTAAATTTAAAATGCAGAGGCACAGTGGTTCAGGACTGTGTGAGGGGGGGCTCGGGCCTACCCTGCTGCAGCTCTGCAGTTAAAATGTAGTAGGAGCTGGGCTGCCTGCACGGTGGCCAGCAGCAGCCAAGAGATTTCAGCTGCCTTTCAACACTGTGCAGGGAGGAAGGGAGAAGCTGCTTCCAGCCCTGGGAAAGCAGGAGTGGGGGCGGGGCGGGAGGGAAGAGATGACCTCTCAAATACTCAATCCAGGTTATCCCTACCCCTAACCCCCACCTCCCTGCAGCCGAAAGCAACTCTCATCCCTTCCCTCCGGCACAGTGCTAAAAAATGGTTGATGGCCATGCTCTGGTGTGAACCCTAAAAAATCTTTGAGGGGGACTGTGATCCTGCCTAGCCCCCACATGTTGCTTCAAGCTGCACCAGATAGCAGCTGAGGTGGGTCCATCCTGGGGGGTGCAGCCAGGTATGGAGGGTGAAGTGTACTGGGCAGAGAAGGTTGGGTCAGTTTGGTTAGTCACCCCCATACTGTTAAGACAGAGGTGTATGCGAGTGTATCACTTCTCCTCATTCAGACCATAAAGATAAGTAAAAAGGATTCCAGTTATGCAGTTCCTCTTTTTAATAGGAGCTTAGCCAACTTGATTTTAATTTGAAAGTTTGTATTGCATAGTTCTGATTGATTGCCATTTAACTCACTTGAGTACAAGTAATTTTACCGGGTGTCCCACATTCAGCATTGAGGAATATGGTCATCCTATCTTACCATGTTTGTGGCTCCTGAAAGAGGTAGGAACCAAATGCTGCAGGCAGCCTCAGAGGAGCGGCTGCTACTGCTTTATGGGCCCTGGAGGCTGTGGCCATAAGAAAAGCCCCTGATAGCCATATTAGAAACACTGCACTAGAACTTCTCCTTTGTAGGGTGACATCATTACTGCCAGGGAATGGGGTTTTGGGGCAATAGATACCACTAGCCTGTACTTCCCCACCCAATACTTCATGTTGTACTTGCCCACCCAATGCTCTCATAACTTTGCAGTGGTGGAGAGGTTCTTAAGCCTGGAAATGAGGGTTCTGTCCCCCTAAAGGCCTTTAAAACAGAGGGTCTGTTTACTTAGACTGTACTCTGGTGCCCTGGATTTGACCTAGTGAAATAGCAAGTAGATCTCATAGGAAGCTGTTGTATTTGGAAGTGTTCATGGTTAGTGTATCATTTCAGATTGCTAACTTCAATGTTTGCCTGCATATGTACGGCTGCGATAGTAAAGATAATGCCTGGTATCATAGTGCTGTAGTCTTCCATTCCTGTGGTGGTGCTGGAAATCACTGCAGCAACAGTTCATGTAATCAAGGTGGGAGCACACTCACCAGTTTAACTGTACAGTTCTGTTAATTTTTCTATCCGTCCCTGGATAATTTCAAGTCACCCCAGTGTATTTCCATACTGATCAGTTTAGTTTTGTGGGTCCTTTTCCTGAGTTTCAGACAAAAGGAATGAATTAAAGTTGAATCCTAGGAATAAAAGTTAAAACATGATTCATTTAAAAAATTTCCTGGGGTTACCATACATCTGTTTTTTCCCAGAAGTGTCCTCCTTTTCAGTCCTTAACTCTCTGTCCGGCCAGGTTTTATAAATATCTAAAAATGTCTGGGATTTTGCCCTGCTCATTCTTTTTCAAATGCCGCCTGCCCCGAGTGTTGCCATTGAGCTGGGAGCCCAGAGCCACATAGAAGAGCCCACCACCTGGTGAGCCACCCGGGTAAGCGAGTGGGAAGTAGGAACCCCCGTGGAGGTTCCTTTCCACAGGCCTTCTCCCCCGTCACGGACCCAGCTTCCCTGAGCCTTGCGCCCCCCTGTCTGACCTGGCCTCTCTGCATGACCCTCAGTGAGTGGCCCTGGCTTCGTCCCTGACACACACATCCCCTAGCTCCTCATCAGTCACAGCGGCTGCCACGGGTGGACATCCCTGGCCCTTCCCGACTACTGACACCTCAGTTCTCCCAACTGCCCTCAGGTACCTGACCTCTCCCTACACCGTGATTATCCCTTTCTGACCTCCCCACTAATTCACCTGTCCCCTGATTCCTGCATCCTTCCAGTCTACTTCTCTTTGAACCTACCCCCGAAAGCCCTTTGCCTCCAATTATTCACCCCACTTTTCCAAACATTGCTCTTCAAGTCCACCCCAGTCTGGCCCAGCCAGTCCCCCATGTCTTTCCTTCAGACTGACTCCACTCAACACTTCTTTTAATCCCGACTTCCTTCGTCTATCCCTAAATACCAAATAATCCTTAAACCCGTGTTCCTCCAAATTTAACTATATCTGCTCCAGAACCTGGATCCAGTCTTTAACAGCCCCAACAACCTATGTACCAAGTCACTTAACTGGTCCTTCTTCTGAAAATCAGTAACCAGCCCCTCAAATCTTCCTGAAAATCAGACCTCTCCTCATTGAATTTGATGTACTGATGAGATTCCTTCATCTTCTGGATTATCCTCCTGGGTAACTGAAGAAACTTTTGCTGCTATTGCTTCCTCATTTTTTATTTATTTATTTATGTATTTATTTATTTATTTTTTTCCTGAAGATTTTTTTGAATGGCATAAGTATAGATAAGGCCCTAGCAGCCAATCCAGAGCACCATCTGCTTTCCTTCAGCTCCAGCAAGGAACTGCTCCTGCACTGGCCTGCTCTCATCGTATACTGACCTACTGATTGGTTGCTTCCTTCACAAGCGCTCGAGGCTGTTCAGAGGATCTCTATTGCCCTTTTCTGGGGCAGGGTATGGCAGGAGCAAAAGACTTCCCTGTTACTCTATATAATACTGCATCATTAATTTCTGCTACATCAGCATTGCTGTTAACTTGGTTCTTCAAGGAGAACTAACGCAGAGGGATGAAGGGGCAGGAACAATAGCATGATATTAGCATTCCGTATCATGGAGTGAGAAGGCATTTCTAATACTTTGAAAAGATCAGGAGGGCTACTGCTGTCATTCTGTAATAAGTGATGCTGCCATTATATTTATATGAGCTGTTTTATAGTTTGATGCAAATAACAGGTCATCAGATACACACCGATAGAAGAAAAAGTGAATTATGTTAGACATTTTTCAAATAAATAGTGGTCTATTTGCCATAATACTGATGTGCAATTCCATACGTGTAATCTTTTTTCAGTGATTATATCCATGTGCTTTTTTACTACAAAATAAAAAGGCTTTTTTGGTGCTGTAAAAATGTGGCTTCTGGTAAGTCAGATACTTGAAAAATGTTAGTGTTTTTCACCAGTCTCCTGATAGATTTTAAGACATCTCATTTATAATATATTTCTGGAAAACCACTGGCCCTGAAAAATTAATACGCAACAATTATTACTATTACAATATTATTAGTTAAGCACCTAAACAGATGATTTTCTTCATTTTACTTATTGTTCTATTCTTTTCAAATTAATGTTCTCCTCTGTCTCCCTTTTTCTCAGATTTCAGTTTCTTTCATTGCCCATTCTGCTCAATTGTGATTTGACTCTTTTTTTCCTTGTAACTTCTTCCTTGTTATCTTGAGTTCCTCTTCCATTTTAATGGATATGGTACAATATTTTGTTTATGTAAATCCAGCAGTTAACATGTATAATTAAAATATCTGGATTGCATGTGATCCCAGCATAAATTGGTGCTTCAGTGCACAAAGGTATTGTGTATTTGCCATATAGTGCTACCTATATTGCAAGAGATACATTGAATCGAAGATGTCAATATGAGTAAAAATTGATTAACATAAGTTTTGTATAGATGATCTAATATTTAGGGTTTGTCTATCTGTCTAGTTTAGTCTAATCCAGGCATTTTTAATGTACTTTTCACTTTCAGTCACAATTTAATGAAGCAAGTAGCTAAAGTCAGCTCTTAAATCTACATATAGTCAGCTAAAGAAATGGCCTTACTTTCAAAAGTGTTCATCATTAATTTCATAGAGAAGAAAGTGGAACATTTGATCAGGCAATTAAATGTGGATTTAGGTGCCTAACTTTAAGTATCCATATCTGAAAATTTTGTCTTTAATATCTAGATATGACTGAAAGGTTTGTGGAACCTAAGGCCCAGGGGCCGGATGTGATCCCCAGCTTGCCTAGATCAGGGTCCCCGTGGCTTGTGGCTTCCCTCCCAGACTGCTCCTGAGCTCTCTTTCCTGCTCAGAACCCTATCCCAGGCCTGTTTCCTGGCAGCCCCCTCCCACACATTGAACCCCTCATTTTTGGCCCCACCGCAGAATCTAGGAGGCTCACAAAATCTACTCGTCTGTGGGGAGTGCCTTTCTTCTTAGTTGGGAGTCAATGAGGTGTGTGGGAGTTTTTTATTGTTGCTTTTGTGTGTGTGCGTGCGTGCAGCTTCTGACAGATTTTTTTCTGTGGAGCAGTGGCCCCAACCCAAACAAAGTTCCCCACCTCTGTTCTAAACCTACTGCTTATTTGTCTCCTGTATATTTTTATCTTTCATAACTTTTAGTAGACAAGACCCATGAGTATTTGAAATTGTAAAGTTGCATTTCTTACTTTGAAATGGAGGAATTTTAGACTTGAAGTATTCAGGAAGTAGAATAAACTGGACTTTGCCTCGATAGAAAGAATGTTTTTCATTAGCTCCTATGAGACTTGAGTAAACTTAGACATCATCTAACATTTATTCTTTAAAAGATGTGTGAGAGTGTGGTACTTCACGTGTTGTTGCCATTTCATGACAAGAAAAAAGTGTTTGCAATAACATATTTAATGGGGGTCTGATATAGTGAAGCGTTGTACATGTGGGGGACTACTGTGTTGTATGGGTGGTTGCATGGATTTGTTGATAGGGAAGGTTGACTTGGGAGATCTGTATTAACTGTGGATGGCAGTTAAGTATATAAATAATATAGCAATTAGCCCATAATCCACCATATGTGCAGTATCCCACATACAAATGAAAATGCTGCATGCAAATTAGCTCTAGAGTAAAGGTGGTAAACATGTTGATATCCCCGTGGGTTAGAACTCTTGGCATGGTATAGGTACTTGCCTTACTGAAGACGTATACCACAAATGTAATTTAAAACTCGAAATGGCTCAGAACTCGATGACTGAAACCCAGTGATGATTCAACCTGATGATATTCAAACAGGGTTCTCATCTAAAGCTCGTAGCTGTTTGTCATTTCACAATGTCTATACAGACATGGAAGGTTGTAGGTTTAGCTCTGTGAATCACTCTAAAACCTATTATGCAGATTTCACATTAACAGAGTGGGAGATCTAAAATAAAATGTTTGAGAAATTAAAGCTTTTTTTCCCAAGTAATTTATTCTTTTTTGGTCTGAAATTGGTATTAAAAAGTGAAAGCTCTTTGGGGCTGTTTTTATTTGTGTATTTATACAGTGCTTGGCACAATGTGTCCTTGAACCTACCACAATATAAATAAATAACAAAATCAACGAAGAACTGGTACTTAACTTTTCAGATGTACAAGTTCTTTGTTACTGTTATTTACAACAGTATAAACAGTATTATACAGGCACTGTATAAATACACAAACAAAAACAGAAAAGAAAAAAAACCAGTCAGTCTAAACTCAAAGAGAAAACCAGAAATAGGGAAATCCATCAGTTAAATAGATTTTAATTCTGTAACTGCATTTATTATATACAGTTCATAACATGCTTGGTATATATTATATTAAAACAGTATTAATTTGTTATTTACTATTTGCATTACAGTAGCCGCTAAAAATGCCACCAAAACTGAAGTAGATTCTTGGCATATAAAATTAAAAATACTATAGAAGAGTTTTTAAACTAAGAGTTGGGGGAAAGTAATAAGTATGGAGGGGCATACGATTTGGACGAGAAATCACGAGGGGAGGATTTATTTAACAAAATACTCTACGTGATAGTGAAGAAGAGTGAATAAAAGTCAGAAAAAGTACGTGGGAACTGAAAAGAAAAATCAAATGAATGAGAGTCCCATTCAATTATATTACATCAAGGCAGACAACTAAATATTAACAAATTTCACAAGTCTTTTTATGCAGAAGGTAGACTCTAAATACTAAAATGGATGAACTTGGATGCCTGGTATTAAACTAAAATATTGATATAATAAGCATAGAAACTTTGAGGAACGATAAAAAGTGGATTTCAGTCATTCCAGAGTACAAAATATGTAGAAAAAATAGAATAAATCATGCTGCTGGGAAGAACAGCACTATATGTGGAAAAAAGAATGGTGTCAAATACAGTAAAAATCTTAAATTACTCAAACTGTGTGACAAAATCTCTGTGGGTAGAAATTCCATGCTTGAATAATCAGTGTATAGCAGTAGGGATATATTACGGACCACCTGTCCAAGTGGTAAATGCTCAGGGAAGTAGGAGAGGTTACAAAAAAAAAGAAAGCCTGATAATAATGGGAGATTTTGAGTATACCCATACTGACTGGGTTTATGTCACCTCAGATAGAGATGCAGAGATACAATTTCTAGACACCAATAATGACTTTTTCTTGGAGCAGCTAGTCCTAGAATCCACAAGGGGAGAGGCAATTCTTAATTTAGTCCTAAGTGGCACACATTATCTAGTCCAAGAGGTGAACACATCTGAACCACTCAGTAATAATGACCATGATATAATTCAATATAACATCCTCAGGGGGGGAGCAGGGATCCCAAAGAAACCCACCACAATTATATTAGTTTAAAAAAGGATAACTAAAATAAGGAAGAAAATAAATTGTGCGACTGCTCTGGTCTGGGATGGCTTGCAGGCTTGGAGTTGGAGACACCCTGCTCTAAATCTTTGACTGATAAGGTGGGACTGGATGACAGGGGATGGATCACTCAATAATTGTCCTTTGTAGTCATTCCCTCTGAAGCATTTGTCTCCAGCCAACAGCCGAAGACAAGATGATCTATTGGTCTGACTCAATATGGCCTTTCTTATGTTCTTAACTGGTACCATGACCCCATTGTGTTAGAACCTGTACAAATATGTAGTGAATGTTAGTCCTTGCACCAAGAGTTTATAATCTAAATAACAAGAGAAACAAAAGATGGGAAGAAAATTAGAAGCACGGGCAGGTGAAGTGGCTTGCCAGAATAGAACCAAAGTCTCCTGGCTCTCAACGAATGGTCGGCGCTCCTATGCTTCTAGTGCTGCTAAAAGTGGGGAAAGTCTGCAAATTATTTATCAGACCCCCATGAGATATGTTATTGCAATCACGTTTCTTTCTTGGCATGAAATGGCAACAACATCCACAAAGCTCTAGCAGCATAACATAACCAACTGCACAACATAGTTAGCATACACATTAATCTCAAACACACAAAGCCTCTCTCTGAAGCATGCATCCTCATCTGCTTCCTGCCCAAATCAACACAGATTTGTCAGCATGATTCCTCAGCACAAATGCACACACAATAACCCCAAACATACAAAGCGCAAACCCCTCATTTGATATCTGTATAGATCCACAGTTCTCCTAGCACAACACAATGCCATGCAAATCAACATAGCCATCTGTATACAGCAGTACAGCCTTTATGCAAAATAATCCAAAACCATTACACTGAAGTCTAGAATGTCTGTTGTGTCTGTGAAGCAATGGAAATAGCTACAGGTTGAACCTCTATTAACCCGGACTTTCTCGTCTGGCAACATCCTGGGTCTGGAAGGACCCCGGATGTCCCAGGACCAGAGAGTCCCGTGAAGGGCTGGTGGCTAGGAACCCTGCAATGGGGCTGGTGCCAATAACAGGGCTGCCCTGTGGCAGCGAAACTGGGAGCCCAGAAGCAGGGCTTCCTCTCGGAGGACGGCGGGGAGGGGGGGGGCACTGGGTGAGAGCCAAGTGGCAAGAGGTAGCTGCACTGCCCAGCGGGCTTGAGCCCAGCAGCAGGACTGCCTTCCAGTGGCAGTACTGTGGGGAAGGGAGAAAGGGGGCATAGAGGGGGAGTTACTGGGAGTGCCCGGCGAGGCTGGGAGGCAGTGGGGTTGCCCAGTGGTAGGGTTGGGAACCCAGCAACAGGGCCACCCGACAGTACAACCAGGAGCCCAGGAGCCCCACTGCTGCCCAGTAGTGCAGTAGTGTGGTGGGACTAGGAGGCAGCGGAGCTGCCCTCCACGACCAGGAGCTCTCCACGTGGCTGCCTATTGGTGGGGCCAGGAGCCCAGGAGTGGGGCTGCTCTGTGGTGCAGCAAAGAGTCCAGCAGCCCAGGTGCTGCTCAGCGGAGCTACCCAGCGAGGCAGGACTCCAACAAGGGGAGATGCCCCATGGGGATCCAGAACACAGAGGTAGGGCTGTGCTTGTAGCAGCGGTGCCACAGTGCAGCTGGGAGCCCTGCATTGAGGGGCTATTGACAGGGAGAAAGTAGGGGGGGAGGCTGGCAGCCATGGCTGAGGACCCGGGGGCAGCAGGAGGCAAAAATGACTTTCCCTGGTCTGGCAAAGTCTGTCATCTGGGACCAATTAGGAAGGTCCAACCTGTACAAGCATCCTTGAGAGTTCTCTTGTTTAAAATATCATCAGGTTCAATCATCACTGGGATTTGAGGTCTGTTTTTAAATTATCATCCTCTTCAGCTTCTTTACTCACACGGTTTTTATAGATTAAACCTGTCTGACAGCATGGGCTTTTGGAGGTGTAGTCTGCCAGTAGACACACATGGTGTGAGGAACAATTGGTTTTAGCTTTTAGTCATTTCCAATTGAAAAATAATGAGCCTAAGCCAACAGTGAAAGTTGTAATCATGCTTAACCTCTACCAGTGTGAATGGTAACCCACATCATTGAGTCTCAGCTGCAGTGATTCACTGTGCTTGACAACATGGATGAGATTCACTTATTCTTTAGGAATGATCCACCCTTGTATGCTGACCATTCATGAAGGTACACTTCCTCCTGCTATCCTGAATCCATTATTAGTAGTAGTAGTATTCTTGTGCATGGGAGTCCTAGTCAAGGAGCCATTGTAATAGATGCTGTGCAAACACAGAACAATCCCCTCCCCCCCCCCCCACTCCACTCAAATCTAAATCTAAAACAAGAAACAGCAAGTCGAGTCAGACAAATGGGAGAGAACAAGGAAACAAAGAGGCAGCATTGGTCGGCAAGATAGACCATGATCTCAACTCAAGTGTCATTTTTAAGGCATCTTGGAAACGGAGTTTTCAGTAGTGTTTAGAAGGAAGATAGTGAAGCAACGTTGAAGATATCTGTGATGAGCTCATCCCAACTGGGAGGAGCCACAGGAAAGCAAGACGAGTAATAGGAAAAAACAGAGGTATTTGAAAATTTGACAGGTGAGCAATGGAGACTGGCATAATTTTCCAGTTAGAGGCAGGAGCCAATGTCTTGATAGTGAATGAGAGATGACAGTAGGGTAGGGATAGACCAGGAAGGGCCTTGAAAATGAAGGAAGTAAATCATGTTTAATACAATAGAAGCCAGGGAGCCAGTGGAGGGATTAAAAAAGAGATGTGACATGGTCAAAGCAATAGTCTAGAAAAATGATCTTTGCAATGGTATGCTGAATGGATATAAGTAGGGAAAATTGCATTTGCCAAGGCCAGAGAAAAGAAGGTTACAATAATTGAGATAGGAGATGTGAGCCTGGATGCCAGATTCACCTGTGTGGATACAGAGGAAAGGCCACATTTTAGGGATTGTCTGCACATGGAGTTATTCAATACCAGAGACAGATATTCTTAAATAGCTCTGTGTGGGCAATCTTATCCTGGAATAAGTGTGCCTTGTTCCTTTTAGCTTGCTGTACTTGAAAGTGGGCTAAGCTAAACTCACTTTGTACTCAAGTCCTGCAGAAGAAATTGATGAGATTTAAAGATCTGGTTGTGAGGACCGAAGATGGGGTCCAAATTGGTGATAGGCCTCAGTGACAGCAGGATTGTGGTGTTGCTCGCAGCTAATGAAAAGGTAGGTATTTGGAGCAGAGGGAAAGAGTAAGAGCTCTGTAGTGATGTGATATATATAAAATCACATATGTGGAGGTGATATACATGTGAAATATTTCTCTTGCTTTCATTCTATGGCCCGGGGATATATTGTAACATTCCAAATTCCTTAGCAATGCCAAACAGCTGCCATTTATTCCCCCTTCAGCTCTCACCCCCAATATGAAATTATCCATCAGAATTACACAGCCCAAGATCTATGATAGGCAAGATTCAGTCCTGCATCAATAATAACTTTTCTATATATATAAAATGTTTGATTTTGAAGTCTGATATTTCACAGTTCTGCAGGGTTAGAAGCAAGAGTTTTCTCTCTCTGTGAAGGAGAAATTACCAGCTTCAAATGGGGCCAAGCAGCTTTTCCCTTACATTCCCCCAGAGTGTCTTAAAGAGTCTTTAAAGTGTTACCATTTTTATGTCTATAAAATCTATTCTGGGTCACTTTCAAATTTTTTGTCTCTCACTGAGCACATATATCAGGGTTCAGGTAACTAAAGCACCTGGTTTTACTGCCAGAGAGACATGAAAAATAGCCCCAATAACATTTCTTAAAATTCTCTAAAACATTCCTTTAAAATAAACGTTTCTGTAACATATGTGGTATGCACTGATTATACAGTGGTGTAATATAAAGCTTTTATCATCACTCATTTGGAATGACCTGAATAACTCACCTGTGGCTTTGAGGCTTATATGTAATGTATTCATGCCAAATTCATGAAAATAAAACTTAAATGCGCCACAGTCTCAGATGGAGACTGTCTTCTTCTCTGCACATCTTCACTTATAAAGCAGTGTCTACAAACTCTGCTAAGTTAAGCACACAACTGCATTAGTTGGTAGGGTTGCCAGGTGTCCAGTTTTAGCCTGGATAGTCCTTTTATTTTTTTTTCTTTTTATTGGTCCCTATCCGGTAAAAAAAAAAAAAAAAAAAAAAAAAACAGAAAATACCGGACATGTAAAATGTCTAGTATTTTCTTTTTTCTTGGATGGAAGGCTGGCGGGGACATTGTTCCCCTGCTGCATCTGGTGTGGGCGGAGGGAAGCGAGGAGCGCAGGGATTCTTAGAGGCACAGTTACCTTTTTTTTGTTCTCCCCCTTTTTTTTTTTTCTCAACAACAACCTTCGTCTCCTGTTTTGTTGTTGTTTGTTTGTTTATTAGTTTTGCTCAACCAAGTTTTCTTCTTGCCGTGTTCGGGATTTTTGGTTAAAGTATCTGGGAAGCCTAGTAGTTGGTCAAATGTTGAAAGATTGCATTACAACATCAATTGTGTATGGATTTAGATATATTTGTGGCAGAAGTGAATTTCAGGGGTATTTCTATTTAGTCTCTCAAATTAACTAAAGAATATGGAAGAAATGTAATGTGGTAGGACAGAGAAAGTGACAGTTTTGGGGGTAAATGGGTCCTCATTCAGTGAAGACTCTAATTATATTGTGTAATATATATGCTATATGTTCCTAATATGCTGTATAACCAAATGCATATATATTTCTATTGTTGTTTGTGATGGCTATAAGACTCATGGGCTTTTTCCAAAATCCGATGAAATCAATGTAAAGTTTCTCATTGACTTATTTATTTAAACAAAAACTAAATTCTAGTCTCTTGATGCCCTTGCCATAAACTGCAAAAACAAAATTAAGCCACCTGCAAAAACACCAAGCTCCTCTTGACCCTACAAATCTGATTTTCCTCAAAAAGCAACCTCTGCAGCACTGTAAATAGACATTTGCAGCATGCCCTGAAGATCCATAGAAAGACTGTGTTAGAGTGGACAAAGCTTGTTCTACAGCCAAGTACTCTTTTACAGAAATGATGTCCTGACTGCTCCTGAAACCCACTCCCGTTGTAAATCACTGACATCCAGCATGGGTGCCTTTGCTGATCACAACTGTAACAATATTTTTTAGATCAGGTTCTAGGTGAATGGAAGTGATAAATTTTAAGAAATGCATTGGCTTACTGTAGTATATTTTCTTTTTTCTCTATAAATGGTATGATTTTTATACCAGAGATGGCAGCCATGGATGAATTATGATTATACATTTAATGGAAAAGTTATATCTCATGGTTACTACTTTCTCATGCTGCATCAAATATGGGGAATGCAATGCTTAATTTAAATTTTAGAAATGCTTTACTTTATATATGTACTTTTGGGTTTGGCATCCAGCACAACTGGGATTTTTTTTTCCTGTCAAGAAGCTGCACTGTGGGGTATTTTTTTTTTCATTTTTTAATGCAAAATATTGAATTTTAGAATGTGTTGGCTCCAGTGGTAATATTGAGTGTTATGAAATATTTTTGTTATAACATCAATTATGTAGAATGTGGCATGTTCTATACCTATAGAGGGTTCCTCCATATTGGGGAAATCTTTGGTTTAGGGAAGTCAACTCATTTATGACCCTTTTGCGCATTCAGTGTTGCGTCTTAAGTTGCAGCCCATAGAAACCTTTTCTCCTTTATCCATGCTGATTATTTTGTTTTCAAGCAGGCAAATGCAAGAAAGTTGATGGCAAAACTCCCTTTGACGTCAGTGGGAGTCGAATCAAGCCCTATAGGTTAGATGTGATTAGAGTAGCTTAAAATGCTGGCTAATAGCAATAACATTAAAACACTGGATGAACTAAGGATATTAGATTAGGAAGGTTAGATTTCAATTTAGTGTAACAAAGAGCCATCATCTTATTCTTAGTGTTAGAATAGCAGAATTTCTTAAAGCTATGGCCATGGTAAAGTTTTATGCCACATGTGAATGGAATATTACTCTTTTCTGTGGTACTTTAAATGTGTTGAGAGGAAAACTCAAACCATTAGTTAATTGCCTTCAATTACATTGTTCAATTTGTTTGAATTACATATTTTTGTTACAGTACTAATAGTGCCCCCTGTTGCTGGGGTAGTCTTAGCCCTTGTTTCTGTGTGGTTGCCCATACTTAACAAGATATACAGAAGCACGTTTCACTGCAAAGAGTTTTGAAGACTGATTTCAGTGCAGTGAATTATCTTTTTTTCTGCAATAATATTGCTATTTAGATATAAAAATAATATGTCATTGATAGAGGTTTTATGATGTGCTCTTCTGTTGTTCTGGTAAATCAGGAAAAAAAATCAATTTAGTCACTTCTATACTGGCCTCAGCTATGATAAATCAATTTCCCTTTGCATTTAAAAGATGTAGTGTTTATTTCATGTAGAAACTGAATTGCACTCTGTGATGCAAGTTTTCATTATAAGCATAATGTGACATGTGTAACAATAAAAACCAAACAAACATAATTGTTTCCAGGGATGGAGATGCAAAAATTATCAATCCTGGTCTATTTTTATATAGCTGAATAGTGTTGTCATGTTTCAAGGTTTCAGGATTGAAACATTCAGAACAACAAGAGTGTATTTTGCTTTGTTATACATTGTATTTTAAGCATTCAAAATGAAAGCCACTGGCTATATTCCATTTTGTGCCTTCCTAAAGTAAAATACACAAGGTTTACATACCAGTGGTTTTGCTGTTCTAATTCTGTGATTTTTTTCCATTTTAGGATGAGTTTTGTAATGAAATACCAACAAATGCATAATGCAAAGAAGATTGATCACAAATTTAAAAGAAAAATTCAGACTCTGTGTTAAAAAGGCAAAAGCCAATATATGTACTATACATATTTTCTGTCAGTTGAAATTTTATAGGTTTGTAATACAATAAGTAATAAAACATAAAATTGTCATTTTAATACAGCAGCTAGGTTATTAATGTAGATTTTTTATGTTTTGATGCTAATATTTTATTTTGTTTCTCTGGTTCCCAGAACAGATAAAAAAGAAGACACGTGAAATCATAAGATATATTTATAACACAAATTCTAGCAGTTCTGTAAGTAATTTAGAGACTAACCAAAAAATATATAGATAGTATCATGAACTTTCGTGGGCACAACCCACTTCTCCAGAGGACAAATATACTGAAACACTGACTTGACAATAATAACTTAAAAATAGACATTTTAAATTCAATTAATACTACGCTTATATCATAAAGCAGAAAGATATTGGATAAATTAGCTGTGGTAGCACTAATATTCAGGCATGTTTATTGTAGTGCAAGGTTGTATATATTTAATTTGTTGACTTGGCAACCAGTTTTGCAAACCTCTACTGATGTTAAAAGTCCTATTAAAGCTCCCTGTGATGGTAAGATGGTATGGTATATGCAAAAAGTGTTGTTTATATAAATTAAATTCACTGTACTTATCTCCATATAAATCCTATATATTCATCAGTTACACTTAGAAATCATGACCTTAGTCTACAGTGATACTTTTTGAGGGGGAAAACATGAGCTACCAGTGCAAGTTATCCCTATCAGTATTGTTAGATCTTGTATAATTTTTCATTCCCATGTCAGCTGTGGAAATTAAGCATATTTTCTGGTAGCCAGCTGGGCTTTTGATGTAGTAGGATTGATATTTCAGCCTATTTGTTCTCTAATTGGGTAAATCAAGACATAAATCAACCAAGAAGGAACTATCTGAGACACTTTTTTAAAAAATCCAAGTTTTGATACAAAAGAGTTGTAATAGTTTGTCAGCACCGTTAAGCATATGGGATTATAGCATATAGGAAAGAATTGACCTGGCAATGCATTGAAGATTAGGCTGATCTATCACTAGTAAACAGCTGTAAAACTCAGTTCTTTAGTTGCCTGTTGATTGTTATTGGGTAGTTATGAAAGGTGCTTTTCCATAGCTGCAAGGTAGAGTATAGACCAGATATGGGTAATAGCAGAAATTATATATTTAGAAAATATAGTGTATGGAAACATATACCACAATGTCTAAATTGCAAATCAGTAGTGTGCTTTTTCTACATTAAAATACATTTTTGTTGCTTTTAACAAAAATCTTTATGGAATTCCAATAGTGACTCCATAATTGTATTTCTTTATATGAACTCGTGAAACATTTTCTCTTACTTTGTATCTTTGATACAGAAATTTGGGATGCTCTTCCCTGTTTTCACAACTGACAGGAAGCAAAACCTGTCATGTAAGAGATTTTTTTCCTACCTTATTTCTGCTCATTCTTTCTCCTGTCTTCACTTTTTTAGCCCAGTTTTCTCATGGAAACAGGAGCAGCATGAGGTGCTCAAGCACTTCCTTCTCTATAGTGACCTACATTTTCAAAAGCATGCTTTAAGGGAGAACATGTGGCTTTCCTATACATCCAACAATGTCAGCATCTGTATGGAATTTCTGGAGCTTCTTTTCCCTTCCCCCACCCCCAGGGATATGTGATTGGGAGGGGCTAATGTTTATTTTTTGTTTGGTCATTTGTTGTTTGGAACTGTATTAGGAGTATATTCAACAGATCCTGAAGAACTTACAAGCTAAATAAGATATAGTCATTCTTATCCATGCATGGGGAAAAATGAATACCTGCAGAAAATTCACTGGCTCCTCCACCTGGCACTCTGACTAATCTGCAGTTTTAATGGGATTAAGGGTGTGCTGAGGCAATATTATATACAACTCTGTACTGCAGTGTTTTTCCTCTACTGCACTGTAATTCTTTTCTGAAGAACAGGACTTTTCAGAAAGAATCACAGAGTTAAGCTCCAGGGCTATTGTTTGTAAATACTGGAAAGTAGGTAGAGGCAGAAGCTGGGAATTCTTCAGTACAGGCAGTCCCCGGGTTACATACAAGATAGGGACTGTAGGTTTGTTCTTAAATTGAATCTGTATGTAAGTCGGAACTGGCGTCCAGATTCAGCCACTGCTGAAACTGACCAGCGGCTGACTACAGGAAGCCCGAGGCAGAGTTGCTCTGTCCCTGGCTTCCTGGAATCCGCCTCTGATCAGTTTCAACAGGCTGAATCTGGACGCCAGTTCCAACTTACATACAGATTCAACTTAAGAACCCCAGGCGTCCCCAAGTCAGCTGCTGCTGAAACTGATCAGCGGCTGATTCCAGGAAGCCCGGGGCAGAGCAACTCTGCCTCGGGCTTCCTGTAGTCAGCACTGGTCAGTTTCAGCAGCGACTGTCTTGGGGACGCCTGGGGCAGAGCAGCTGGGGTGCTGCTGGGTTGCTCCAGTAGCACCGTTCCTCAGCGCTACTGGACCAACCCAGCAGCACCCCAGCTGCTCTGCCCCAGGCGTCCTGATTCAGCCGCTGCTGAAACTGACCAGCAGCGGCTGAATCAGGACGCCTGGGGCAGAGCAGCTGGGGTGCTGCCGGGTTGGTCCAGTAGCGCCCAGAGCGGCGCTGCGGGACCAACCAGCAGTGCCCCAGCTGCTCTACCACAGGTGTCCGGAGAAAAGCCTGGTCTGCTGGGGGGGGGGCATCCTAGCTGTGCCCCCCCCCCAGCAGACCAGGGAGACGCGGGCGGGGGACCGAGACAGACATTTACCTTTCCCCTCCCTCCCGCATCCCCCTTCTGTTCTGAAATTTGATTTGTCCTTTTCATATGTGTTCTTTTTTTTTTTAATTGTATCCTTTGGTATATATGGTTGTGACTATTTTCTTCCACTATTTGATCTGAGGAAGTGGGTCTGGCCCACGAAAACTCATCATCTAATAAACCATCTTGTTAGTCTTTAAAGTGCTACATAGTCCTGTATTTTGTTTCAGCTACACCAGACTAACACGGCTACATTTCTATCAGATTTTGAATGTCTGTTTACAAATGTAGCTAATTCAAACTTACCTAGGTGGATATAGTTGCAGGCTATGCTCAGTCCAGTGTTAAAGACTAGCACAGAAAATGGATGATTGTTTAATCATATGCTTTCTGGATGCCACCCTGGTTTATTTTGAGTCCATTTTTTTCACTAATACTGCTGATTTGAGGCCTGGTTTCAGCCATTCACCCACAACAGCAATTAAGATTTCTCATTCTAAGTGGTGTCCTACCATATCAGTACACATTTAAAGATTGCAACTTCACAACAATCTTTTAGTAGATCAAAGATAATTATTTCTAGAATAAATGAGGGATAGAAATATAGCAACATGTTCTTCAGTAAATGAATTTTGAGTATGTCCCAAAGAGTATGTCTACACTTGCATCCTAGTTCGAACTAGCGACGCAAATGCAGGCATTCAAAATAGTCAATGAAGCAGGGATTTAAATATCCCATGCTTCATTGGCATGATCGTGCCAGCGCAGTAGTTCAATTCACAGCTGATTCGAACCAGGAAGTGCGCACCAGGATGCGTTACTTCGAACCAAACCCCTTGGTTCGAACTAACATTACTCCTAATTTTTGGTGATTTTTTTGAGGAGTAACATTCAAATCAGCTGGTTTAAATCCCCGCTTCATTGACTGTTTCGAATGCCTGCATTTGCATTCCTAGTTCAAACTAGGGTGCAAGTGTAGACATACCCAAATAGAGTAATTGAAACCACTGTTAATGCAAGATTCATGCAAGGAAAGATTTGCTGTTAAAGAGATGTAAAATCTGTGATAGAGATGGCCCATTACTTCAGCAGATATACTTATCATTTTTAGGTAATCCCTGTCTTTTGAAAGGTGGTAAACCTGCAAAAGTTTCTATTATATGTTTATTAGAGTGCATTAAATTCACTTTTTTATTAAAATAAAACTTCCAAATAGTATGTATGCAAATATGGGAAGAAATTATTTTTAAACAAGTATGCATAAATACTCACTATCAGTAATTGTTTACATATCAAAGTAATAGAATGTTAATAATCAATAGATGATTCTCGGAGTTTCTTAAACCTCCCTGCCCTTGGTGGGACTCTGTAGGCAGTTACTCAATTACCTACTCATTTAAAAGCACTCATTAAAAATAATATTTTAGAAATTGAATTTCTGTACACTTCTAGTTTCATAAACTGGCCACATACCAAACTTTTAAGCTTGGAAAAGGACCAGTAAAGTAGCCAGCATTCACACTTCTGTCCCTCATACTGGTTGATATAGTCAATAGCCCACAGCATTAATCCTAACCACAGGATCTCCTGACAGTTTGACAATAATTCAGCCTCTAGAAAAAACACTGGAAACCACGAATATTTCAGAATTTCAAAAGTTTGCTGGGTGAAAAATCATTTAAATTAGCTGCCCTCTGTCTCTCTTCCAACAAAACAATTGCAGATATGTACTTTAATCTTACTAAACTAAACTGTTGCACTTTTTATAGACTTTTTTTATGCCTTTTTATTTTTTGTACCAGTAAAATTCATCAACTCCACATTTTGTTCAGAAGTGAATTTTTTTTTACTCGAATTATTTCTTTCCCCCTTATAAAAGCTGAAATGCAATACAGTACCTGGCTAGTTTAGTGGCTCATTTGCTGTCATGTATCAGTGTCTAAAAAAGCTAAGTTCAGACATTAAACCAGCAAAGACCTAGCAAATTGCAGGGGTGATGATCCCGGGTGCCATGGGAGAGAGACAAAACTACACCACACTAGCAGTGTCTTTGATCCATCTAGTAGAATAGTAGTCAGGCAAAGGGACAAGTACTTTTGCAGCTGGAATGGTGGAATTGTGCTATGAGACTTGTAAACTTTATGAAGAGGAAAAAGAAGCTGCCAAATCAAAAAGAAACAAGCAGCTAGAAAGTCAGCAAAAGCAGCTTAAGTGGAACATATGGCTAAGCCAGCTGCACTCTGAGTTAGTTTAGTAACTACTCTGGGATTCTCACTCTCCAATTAATGGAAGTTAGAAATGACATATTGTGGTTGCCCTCTATATTCTGGGTGTTTCGATCTGCTTTAAAATCTTAAACTGGCAAATGTATACATATTAAAATTAGTCTGACCATGTGGCTACCAGGGATTTTGTGTTCCCACAGCTTTCTCAAAAGAAGCGGAGAGTAGGTAACTTTTTTATAGTCTTGTATTGGGTGAGAGATTCATGTTACAATGTGTTATGCCATGGGCTAGCTCTGACTGTAGAACTGGCTTTGGAATAAGTAAAGTGTGAAAGAATGAGTAAAAATTCCCTGAAGAATTGCACTAAAAGATAAGTTGAATATTCCTCTTTGGATGACCCATTAACACTGTCTTTTTAAAATGTACTTCTGCTTTGAGAAGTAGGGATGTAATAATGTAGTCATTTAACCGATAAACAAAAGCTTATAGGTTAATGCTATAGACTACATGCATTTCTCTCCCCCCATTTTTTTTAGCATGCTGGCCAATAGCCCAGCTCATTCCTGACATGCAACAGGTCTGAGACATAACCCTGCTGTGGTTCTGCATTTAAAGTGTATTAGAAGGTGGGCAGCAGACAGCCTGGCTCAGTCCGGCTTGTGCTGGGTCCAGGAGCTCAGATTCCCTCCACACAAGAGCTGCTGCCACCCCGCGCTGCTGCCTCTTTATCAGAGGCAGCAGCACAGGGCGATAGGCAGCCAGTCCACAAGGGGAGCTGGTTTTTAAACTGGATCCTCTTGTAGACCATCTCCAAGGCAGCAGCACAGTGTAGCAAGGGGCTCCTCAGGAGTGAGGCTGGAGCGCACTGGCTGCTGGCCCCGCCCCCAGGGATTATAGAATAGTCAGTAAGAATTCGTGAGGTTACTTAACTATTCAATGAACTGATATTTAAAATCTCTAATGAGAAGTAATTTTGTAAAAATGGTATTATGGAGTTCTGTTTGTATTGGGTCTCAGTGATTTCCATGCCAGATAGCTCAATCTACAAATAAAAAAAATATGGTTTAGGACTTGGCTTCACCATTGCAGCTGCGCCACTGTAGTGCTTTGGTGAAGACAGTCTGGGAGAACTTTTCCTGGTGAGTTAGTTAATCCACCTTCCCAAGAAACGGTACTGTGTTGATGAGAGACGCTCTCCTACTGACATAGCACTGTGTACATGGAAGGCTATTGATTTTTTCACTCTGCTATGGATTTTTCACACACTGAGCACCTTAGTTACACCGATATAGGTCTACATAGCTCTGGTCTTAGCTGGAGCTAGTAAATAGCTTACTAAAGCTAAATTAATTAAGTACAGGCTTAATTGGTTTAAGTGGAATTATGTTAGAGGCTTGCTCTGGTTTAACTAGATTGATTTTAAATCAACACACATTTTCTCCTATAGGCACAACCTTAGTTAAATAATTTAGTTGATGTGCAAACCAGAAAAGAATCCAACTTGTGTGCTGTCAGTTGTGAAAAGCAGTAAAACTTCCTTTTGTCAGTGGAAGTAAGTGAAAAATGTATATGAATACACACAGGACCTCAGTCTCTGTCAAGTTGCTGAACTGTCCTTAGCACATGCTTATTTGTAGTGGGAGGAGTGGAAGGGGTGGTGGTGGCCATACCCTACTTTTGGAGCTGTCTAACAGTTAAAAAGCGTTAAGTTTTAGAAAAAAGACAGGTTTACATGTTTTAAGATAATGTTAAACCTGTTTGAAGACTGTTGGCCACTGTAATGTTGGCATAACTCCACTTCGCCTCACCTGCTACAGATTTTCTGGGTCTCTTGCTGTTTCTGTATATCCCCAAAGTTCACTATGTGTTAGGGAAAACCCTACCGCTTCCCCCCCCACCCAATGGGAGATTCTGTGGACCCTGTACAAGGAGAGTCTCATAGAGGTCTTTTGAGTTGCCCAGTGGGTGCTCCACTCCAGGTGTCAGGTCCCGTCCCGGCGCCACAAATCAGAGAGCTATCAGGGCCGTGGTCCACTGGACCACACATGCGTGGCTGCCAGAGATGGTGTTCACGCCTTTGATGTGTTGTGCGCGGCCCGGCTTACTCAGTTCCTCTCAGCTGCCCTCGGTCGTGGACAAATGCTCCTGCTTGTCAGTTTCACTTCTCAACGGCTTTTTCAAAGAAGCTTTCACATTTGTAAATAGTTCAGAGCCTGAACTAGTTATTTAGTTATTTATTAGTTATTTAGTTCTTGTTGATTTCTAGTTTTAAAAAAAGGGGTGGGGAGGGAGAAATGGACTGAATCTCACAACGAGTTACGGGGACAAGCGGAGGAGAGACTACTGAATTTCTCCCTCTCCCCTAATTCAGCATGCCAGGATCCCCCGGTTTTAAAAAAATGCTCCATCTGCCGGGAGCCTATCCGGTGTCGGACGAACATGATTCTTGTGTGAGGTGCCTGGGTGAGACGCACGTCCCCCAGAAGTGCACTCACTGCAGCAAGTTAATGGCGAGGGCTCGTAGGGATCGAGACTTGCACCTCAAACTCATCCTTTATGGCAAGGCGCTGTAGTCCAATGCCGTACCTGCCTCAGGCATAGCAGCCCAGAAACGGTGGGCAACGTCTCCTGAGATGACCGTTAATAAGAAACCTAAGGTGTCCCCAACGTGATCCCTGCCTGCCGCCACCAAAGTCAAATGCCCTGACAAATCATCAGGGGCACCTGCCCCAGGGCATCAACGGGCTCCTAGAGCAAGGAGATCACCCGAGCTGGGACTGCAAGTGGCAGCGGCACTGGCTCTGGCAATAGCTCAGAAGCCGGCATTGGTGGGAGCGTGCAAGCTGGCACCTCCAATGGCTGCTCTAGCGGCACTGGTTTGGGCGCTTTTAAACCCCCCAGTGCCAAGCCGGCAAACGTCCCAAGCGGCACCACAGGCAAACTCTGATCTGCCGGCACTGGGCTTCTCCTCGGCACCGCCAACACCGCCCCCATGTTGGGCTCCATCGGCACCACAGCCAGGTTCAGCCCCGAGCTCTCCACCAGCAGTTGAAATTGACAAGGCTTCATTGGCTTGTAAAGCTGCGGGGAAAGAAATCTACAGGGCATTATCCCCATTGCCTACCTTCTCCCCGGGACTGTCTCCTTCTCCACCCAGATACCGACGGCACCGGGACTATAGCCTCTCGCCTTCTTTTCAGCTACTTAAAAGACCCTCATGGGGGGACACAGTTTATATAGAATCAAGACGCTCTCTATCACGTTCTCGCTCCCCCAGAAGGTCACCAAGGTGCAGAGCACCGAGACGGTCACCATGTCGGGTCTACTACATCTGCAGTTCAAGATCTTCCAGATATTCTTCACCAGCTCGGTCAGACCACTACTATGGCTGCTACCACAGGGATGATTATGACCGCCCCCACCCTGGCATTGCTACCCTACCCTATGTCCGAGACAGAACAACAAAAATGGCTGCCCGTCGCAGGTGAGCCATAGCCTGTTACTCCCCAAGACTGGAATAGGGGGCTCTGACTGTGAGGCGGAGCGCTTTCCATATAAGGGCATACAGAATAATTATCTTTCCCTGCTCTCTCTGCCCACTGCAGTAAAGATCAGCCAATGGGCTGACTCGTGGTCAGACCTGCTCACTCAACCCACTGCGGCAAAGATCAGCAAATGAGGTGATAAGTGACTGGGCAATAAAACAGGAAGCCAACCCCCCCCCCCCCTCCCCCGACTGGGGAATCGCATCGTGTGAACGCTTGGCCTGATCACCCAGACGCCTTGCACCCCCTGCTCTTGAGTTTTACTGAGCATATTCTGAGTTGGTCGACCTGAGTGGAGACAGTTTATGAGCATGTGGCTGGTACTTGTGTTCTTGCTGTCTCCAGAATTGGTATAATACTCCTCCCCCGACATTATCCCTATCCTGATTGATTTTTCAGTTGTATTTATTGCCTGTCAAGTGACAGTGGTTAAAGAGTCATTGTGTTAGTTTACAAATAGTTATGAAGTTTTTGACTGTTCTCTTGTATAAAATAGTATAAATAGTTAACTTTATGAACAACATCAGTATGAATTCTACTGTTCCCAACCCCTGGGCAATTGTTGAGAATTATTGTGACTTAGAAAAGCCCCAGGGAATTGTTTTATATTGTCTGGTAATTTGCTTATTTTTTATTCTGATGATTATCTGGCGCCCGCGTATGTGACTGAGTACTCAGTCGTCAGGTGTCAGAATCATCATTAAAATAAGATCAGTTTCCCTTTTGTAACCCCAAGTCGTGGTCTCATTCTTTCCGGCATCCCTTTCGAACTTCGTGTATTGCGGGGATTGACACCCTTTAGAGGTTCTTCATGTACCCGTCCATTACCCAGTGCGCAACACTTACCTGACCATCCACAGCAATTGTTTTCTTCACCTCCATTAGAAAACTTAACCATCCATCCGGATCATTCGGAACCAGAAGAGGGCCAATTGTCCGATACAGAAGATCCTCAACCACACATTGCCCCAGTTGACTGTTCCTCCTCTTCTCCAGATGAGGTAGTGATTCCAGAAGATGCCTCTCCCTTGGATGACCTGAAGCAGTTCCAGGATCTGTTCAAGAGAGTTGCGAACACACAGAAGATACAATTAACGGATATACCAGTAAAGAAACATAATCTTTTGAAGAATCTATGGCAACAACAGCGGGCAAAGATTGCCCTTCCATGAGGCCATCATGGAAGTGGCAGATGAAATGTGGCAGATCCCTACATCAGCTGCCCCAACTAGTAAGAGGGTTGATAGGAAGTATTTGTACCCACTAAAGGACTGGATTTCCTTTTCAACCACCATCAATCCAATTCCCTTGTTGTTGATGCGGTACAACGCAGAGCTAAAGCTCCCCAGTATAAAAATACATTACAAGACAAGGATAATAAAATATTGGACATTTTTGAAAGAAAGGTTTACTCTTCGGCTATGTTATTGTTACGAATCGCAAACTGTGTGTCCCACCTTTCTAACCACAATTTTGATAATTACTTGAAGTTTACAGAGCTACTACAATATCTCCCTGATGCCAAGAAACCCTTGCTGAAGGCCATAGTCCAAAAGGGATATATAGCCTTTAATACTACTTTGCAGATGGCCATGGATGTGGCCAACACGGCTGCACGGGCCACGGCTACGGGGGTCGCAATGAGACTGTCTTCCTGGTTATCATCTGCAGGATCCCCGCAGAAGCTTCAAAATAAAGTTGAAGACCTACCCGTTGATAAGCAAAAGCTCTTTGCTAGTAACACCGATGAAGTTCTCCATTCTCTCAAAGACTCCCGTACCATTTTATGTACCTTGCGAACGTACACACCTCCCTATAAGCGTAAGCGCTATTACCCTTACCAACGAAGGTACGATTAAGTATTCAATAAGAATCAACCGTGTACCCAAGACAATCAGCGCTTCTGACAGCGTCCTCAATGTAAGAGATCTCAACTGAATCGTTCGTCCAATCAACCTTCTCCAAAGCAGAAAATTTTGACTTTTCCGTTGAGGATGCAAGCACGACTTCCGCATTCAACATACCACAAAATTCTTTACATCTGTTTCACCATTACTTAAAACAGTACCATCTTCATTGGTCCAATATCACCCTGGACAAGTGGGTACTGGAAGTGGTACAATCTGGTTTCTCCATCCCCTTTCTATCCATCCCCCCTACCACCTCTCCTACCCCGTCCTTTTTCAGGGACCCCTCTCACGAGCATTTGCTGAAGCAAGAAGTTCAGCACCTTCTGAATATTGGTGCAATAGAGAGGGTACCAAGTCAGTTTCGGGGGAAAGGATTTTATTCCCGGTACTTCCTTACTCCGAAGAAGACAGGAAGATGGAGACCCATTTTGGACCTACGCAGGTTAAACCGCTATCTCAGGAAACACCGTTTCAAGATGGTGACCCTAAATGTCATCATTCCATCGTTGAACAAGGGAGACTGGTTTGCAGTCCTCCACCTGCCAGACGCCTACTTCCACATAGCAATCTATGTGGCACACAGGCGTTTTCTCCGTTTCCAGCTAGGCCAAGAACATTTCCAGTACAGAATACTACCTTTCGAGTTGGCATGCGCATCCAGACTTTTCACAAAAACCTTAGCGGTAGTGGCTGCCCATTTGCGCAGACTGGGAGTGACAATTTTCCCATACTTGCACGATTGCCTCATAAGAGGCCTAACATATTCAGAGCCCAAACACATAGTGACAACAGCCTCTCAGGTCTTTCGCTCTCTGGGTCTCCTCATAAACACGCAGAAATCCTCGTCAGAAACTACAGAAAATCTGATTTTCATAGGGGTGAGGCTTGACTAGAAAACAGCGCGCACTTACTTACCTGCTGAACGTTTCGCCACCATTTGAGATCTTGTTCACATGTTGACACATGCCCCGACGATTCCCGTCAGAGTGTCGTTACAACTACTAGGACACATGGCTGCCTCAACAACTGTTGTTCAAAACGCAAGGTTACATTTTCGCTGCCTCCAACATTGGCTGGCTACAGTATATACTCCAGTGAGGTACAGCATTCACAAGGTAGTGGTGATACCACTACCTGTACAACAGTCACTGCAATGGTGGACCAACCCAACCAGTGTTATGGTGGGCATTCCTTTTCATCGCCCACAACCATCGAAGCAAATAACGGATGCGTCCCTTACTGGCTGGGGAGCGCATATGGATGACATGACAATTTAAGGTCGCTGGTCTACGCAGGAGATGCTCTTACATATCAATGTTCTCGAGTTAAGAGCTGTGCATCATGCATGTCAGCATTTTTAGTCCCATATAAGGAATACGACCATCAGAATCCTTACGGACAATATTGCCATCATGTACTACGTAAACAGACAGGGAGGGACTCGATCCCAATCCTTCTGTATAGAAGCGATGTGCTTATGGAAATGATGTATCCGCATCAACGCCATCCTGACAGCCACCTACTTGCCGGGCGTCCAGAATACTATTGCAGACTCACTCAGCAGGCTGTTTCCCCGTGACCACGAGTGAGAACTTCGCACGGACATTCTGCGTTGTATTTTCATCCAATGGGGGTTCGCCTCGATAGACCTGTTCGCTACGGTGGCCAACGCCAAGTGCCCCAATTATTGCTCCAGGGCAGGGATCAGACGCCTCTCCTTAGGAGATGCTTTTCTTCGCAATTGGGGAACGTCATTACTATACGCCTTTCCCCCGATTGTCCTAGTTCCCAGAATCTTGAAAAAGATCACAATGGAAAGGGCTCAAGTAATCCTCATAGCTCCAGCTTGGCCACGGCAGCCTTGGTATTCAATACTCCACCAGATGTCCATCAGGACACTATACACCCTTTCTCTGCTTCCGAACCTCTTGACTCAAGACAACAGCTCCCTTTCTCATCCGAAACCCGAGACCTTACACCTCACGGCGTGAATGCTCGCTGGTTCAACCCAGTTGAACGCTCATGCTCACAGAGAGTCAGCAAGTATTAGTACATAGCAGAAAGGAGTCTACTCGAAAGACCTACCTTACCAAGGCGACCAGATTTGAAGCGTGGTGTGGCAGTGATGTCAGGGATGCTCACGTGGCAAGAATATCCCAGATACTTGATTATATTTTGCACCTCCGTGACACAGGCCTTGCAATAGCCTCGCTGCGAGTGCATTTAGCAGCAATTAGTGCTTTTCATTGGGGTCAGGATGGGTTTTCTGTATTTGCTCATGCCATCACAAAGAGATTCCTAAAAGGACTTAGCAACCTCAACCCACCACAACGACCACCACCTCCTTCCTGGAATTTGGACTTCGTTCTGGATTGTCTGACACACACCCCCTTGAGCCCTTAGCTACGATACCATTACAGCTTCTGACCACAGCTTTCTGAGCGAAATAGCTGCGTTCATGTCGTCACCTCCTTACGCAATTTTTACTAAGGAGTCGGTGACTTTGAGATCTCATCCAGCGTTTGTTCCGAAAGTTTGTTCGGATTTCCACATGAACGAGCCAGTTATTCTTCCCTGTTTCTATCCCAGGCCTCATGCTTCCAGGGAAGACTCAGTGCTGCACATGCTCGATGTGAGGAGAGCGTTAGCTTTTTATATCAAAAGAACACGACACTTTAGACAATCGGGCCATCTAATAGTGTCATCAGCGGATCGAACCAAGGGACAACCCATCACTTCCCAATGGATTGCGAGATTAATAGTGTCGTGTATTACAACTTGTTACTCCATACGTAAAAAAACCTCTTGTGTGTTCTCCTAAGGCCCATTCTATGAGAGCAGTAGCCACAACTACAGCTTTTCTCAGAGGTGTCCCATTTCGAGACATTTGTTGAGCAGCAACATGGTCCTCTCATTCTACTTTTATGAGGCATTATGCTTTAGTAAATCAATTTGATGCCAATTCCTCAGTGGCTACCGCAGTTCTTTCCCATATTCAAAAACCTTAATTCCGGAGCGCTCAAGTGTTCAAGTACTGCTCCAAAGTCACCTGGAGTGGAGCACCCACGGGGCCACTCGAAGAAGAAGAAGAAGAAGAAGTTTACTCACCCTGTGAAGTAACTATTGTTCTTCGAGATGTGCCCCATGGGTGCTCCACGACCCACTCCGGAATTTTTCATTTTTTCTCGTTTCAGGGAGCGGCTGAGAGGAATCGAGCAAGCCGGACCGCGCGCAACACATCAAAGGCACGAACGCCGCCTCTGACAGCCACGCATGCGCGGTCCAGTGGACCATAGCTTTGATAGCTCTCCAATTCGTGGTGCCGGGACAGGACCCAGCACCTGGAGGGGAGCACCAACGGGGCAAATCTCGAAGAATAATCGTTATTTCACAGGGTGAGTAACTTCTTCTTTTCCTCTCTCAAGCTTACTCATATAGCAGTCTTTCCAGTCTCCTTTAATCACCACTGACTGATCTCCCCTTCTGCATAGCTAGACTCAAATAAGAACATTTTTTGCTTTTGTTGTCAAAAGCAGTCTGTTACAACTGAAATAGTAAGAATCATAATCTAATGTTGTTACAGATTTCCATTATAAGTTTTTCTCAATGCATATTAGATCCTTTGCAGTACATTCTAATTCAGCAGTTCCATAAGATTTCGGAGAGATTTGATAACAAATTGTTTCTATTTGTTTGGTTAAATGTAGCTTTCAGATCATTGTCCATAATAAGAGTTTGCGATAATTTTATTTGATTCTTGCCTATATCTGTTGAAACCACTGGAGTCATGGACTCATATAGCCTATCCTGGAAAGCCAGTGAATCTTGCAACTTTACAAATCTGCCTATCATGATTAGAAATGTTCTTCCGCTGATCCTATTGATACCCGAGACTCAGATTCTGTTTCTTAATTGTTATTCTGATTCCTACAGTTTGTCCACGTTTTTTGCACTAAGCAGGATGTTTGTTCCAAATATTCAGCGGCTGCTTAAAGAAACCTGTATCAGGTGTTAGTACAAAGCAAGAATTACGGTACTTCATGTTGTTCAACAAGTGCACTCAAAGGTCATCTGCTTGATTCATATGCATTACAATAAAAGACACATTCAAAATGTGTGTGCTTGTTTATAGGATAGGCCTGCATGAAATTCGTATGTAAACCTATCTGAATGAACTAGTAGTCCTGTGGCACCTTAGCAGTGCTGGCTCGAGCCATTTTGGCGCCCTGGGCAGCGGGCGCACGACACATGTGCGGCTCCGCCCCGGGCTCACGGCACATGCATTGCCCCGCCCCTCCGGCACGCTGCGCACCTTACAGCTGCCATCGGGTGAGCGGCGCCTGATGGCAGCTGTAATGGACGCCGCATGAGGCTGGCGGCGGCAGGACGCACGTGTGCTGCGCTGCCCGGCGTGCACTGGCGGGCTCCGCGCAAGCCCAAATTAAATATCCCCCAGCGCACGGTGTAACCGGACCTTCCAACCCACTTGCCCCGCGCCTGATTGACAGTGCCTTGCTTGCACCGGCCTGCTGGGTCATAATGCCCCCTGTCCTAGCCCGGCCACCGCCGCTGGCACACAGCCCAGGGCGGGCCACGCCTCGCGAACTCACTGCAGACCGAGTCTGGCCGTGTAGGGCCCCGTGGCTGCGGGGGGAAAGGCGCTGCTAACTGGCGCTGTGAGGGTTAACGCGGCCCCCCGCCCCAGGTGGCTGCTGCAGGGTGGCCACTGGCAGCTGTTGCAGCCCGTGATCTGGGTGCTGGGTGCGTGGCACCTGATGGCAGCTGTAAGGGGCGCTGCCTGCCCCTTACAGCTGCCATCAGGCGCCCCGGGCAGCTGCCCGGCTAGCCCACCCCTTAATCCGGCCCTGCACCTTAGAGACTTCTCTAAGGTGCCACAGGGCTACACATTGTTTCTAAAGCTACAGACTAACACTGCTACTCCTCTGAGACTTTCTGAATGAAACACTCAAGCTAGTTAATTCATTTGTGCTTTTAGCAAGAACTATCCAGGACATAATTTATGTCAAATAGACAATGCTGCGACTGACAGGAATGAAGGACTATAAAATGATTTGACATACACTTTCTGAACTCCCTTTATTCTGAGAAAAAAAATAGAAAGATAAGCCGTTTAGGAACTAAATATCTAAAGACCCTAGGTTTTGTGTCTTTTTAGACTTCACAGTGCTCAATACTGACAGTTGAGTTTCTTTTCACCACTGATACGGCAAGACTCTTTGAGAAACTGTATATTAGAGAGAGATTTCACCTTTCATTGCCTTGTATTATTCACCCTCCATTGAACTGTGTGCAGAAGGGTAGACTGTAAAAGACAGTGCATGACGAGGCAAGATTCAAATTATTCAGTCTAGCAAAACTAAAGAGATTCTGTAGTTTCTGCCCAAAACTGAAAAATTGTGCTAGAAGAAGGCCTTTGGAGATGTTGGTAGGGAAAAAAAAAATTAGAGGACTTTTTTGAAATGCCACAATTTAAACCAGCACCTGCATGCAGTTATAATAATTAATGTAATTGGAAGGCAGCATGCAACTAAATGAAGTATGAAATGCCATGGTCATTTTAAAATTAGGAATACATTGAACTACAGTGTTTTCTGCTCTCTCTTTTTTTTTTTGTAGAAGTCAGATATTGAATAAACAGTAAGACTGATCATGAGAAGAGAGTCATTTTCTGAAAATATGGATTTTCCCTCCAATTGCTATAGTATGTTTTAATATCACAGATCAACAGAACTAAATTTATTATGTAAAGATAGTCTATGCTTTATTCTCTGACTCTTAAGTTGATGTGTAAACTTGTTACAATACTTTCACCTTGCAACAATTTTTTTTTATTTGAAACCCAAAAATAAAATGCCATAATAAAAATAAACCCTTTGAAATCAGTTAAACTTGCTGCTTCCCAAACCAAATTATACAACACAACTGTATGAAGTGGATAAAGGTTTAAATGAATAAAGGTTTTAGAACCAAAAGTGGAACGGATTGCTACTGTATACTTATTTTCCTGCAAAGCTACTGAAAGGATTGCATTTCATTTCTCTTTTTAATCTCAGTGAAAAGCTACGCCCTGGAATCTGAACATGCTCCATAGGTGTCCTGTTTTCCCATTATTTGCCTCTACATGCTTCTCCTCTTCACCAGACTTTATGATACATCCAGGTTTCCTATACCAGTGGTCAAAAGAAACAATATTTTCTCACACTTATTATTTAGAATCTCTTTTGTTATGGATGAGAGAGTATGTCCAAAAGATGCTTTTCCCAGGACAACGCTAACATTTTTTTAAACGGCCTCTGCAGGCAATCGGAACTGCCCATCTCGGAGAGTGACACATGCAACCCTGAAATACTTTCTTTTCTATACTTAAATGCCAAAGAAGGTCAGTAAAAAATAAGTAGATGGGGGCTGGGGAGTAAAATTCATGCAGAATGATAAAACTTGCCACACAGTGATGCTTGGCTTTTAAGAAAAAAACCTGTGTTTTGAATTCTAGCCATATAGTTCTTGGGCTTTCTGTGGAAAAAACTGTTTTTCGGCATGTTGAAATTGAACATGCAGAAGAAAGTGTAATAGTAAATAAAGAATCATAAAGAGTTATGAACAGCATTTAGTAACCTAAGCATAATTAATGGACATTTAATATGATATAAAGGTTTTAGCATATATGAGAGGTAGCCTGACTAAAGATTAGCTGAAATAATGGCAGGTTGGAACAACTGCTCTTTATTCCTGGCTCTGGCCAAACTATTTAACACTGTCAGTTCTCCAGTTAAAATTGGAGATAAGTCAACTTTATAAAGTACTTTGAAATCCATGGATAATAGACATTATATAAAAGACCAACCCTGCAAGCCCTTACTTAGTCAAAGCATTTATATTAGAGTAGCATCCAAAGGCCCCACTTAAGATTGTGATCACATTGTGCTGAGTGCTCTGGAAATGCAGATAAAGAGACAGTCCCTGCTCCAGAGAGCTTGTAATTTTAAAAGACACAAGAACAGATGAAGGGTGGCATGTAGCGATATAACATAGGCAAATGACATGGTGAGAACTGACAAAATATATAATTCGTTTTATAGTTTATTGTTGGCTTCGTTTTGTTTTAAAATTATGGGTAGAGATAAAGTGAGGGGAAATAGCAAAAGCACGGGAATAAATAAAAAAGAAAAATGGGGGGAAAAAGGCAATAGTTCCATTTCAGTGGTATTTGTTACAAGAGAAAGCGCTCAGGATCAGGCCCAAAGTACAAAATACTATTATTTATGTACTGTATTATACTTACAAATAATAAATGAGGAGTAATTTTTCCTTTATGAGGAATGTGTTTCTATAACTGCTAGTCTCCCTCTATCATATAGTGTAAAAGGACACTTTAGATAACTTCAGAAGGGAGTGTACTCCATGACAACATGGCAAAACAATCATAAAAGGTAAACCCTTCTTTTCATTAAGGAAGGGTACTAAGGTACCATACACAACACCTAAAATAATCACATCAAAATATTATTGTAGCTTTAATTCTTCTTTTATAATATTTAAGGAGAAACTTCATTTTGTAGGAATTTTACATTTATCTCCATGTATCCCACTTCATTTTCAAGAATTTTGTGGGAATAGCATATTGTTGGTTTTGTCTATGATACCATTTTATAAAAGGGAAAAGAACAGTGCTAAGGCTGGTAATGCTGTAAACAAACCCCGCACATTTGGCATATCTTTATTCTTATTTCTATTGACAAAGATGCAGTTCATCATTTTCTTCTTTCCCTCGCTTCCAAAATGAGGACCTGATCCTACTGATGAAACTGGCTTTTGGAGCTGAATTGGGACCCAACACAGCAGTATATTTGTAAACAATTTTCAAAACTCCATGCCAGTAGTTCATCAATGCAGAATAATCCTGTAATAAAACAACATGAGCACAAGGCATAAAGAAATCAACTTTATCGTATAGTCTTTGCAGTGTTATGCTCTTGTATTAATGTAACTAAAAGAGTTTCTTGTAGTATAGCACTTCGGTGTAGTTATCCTGTGATCAGCTCTATGGCAAAAGGGACATTGCACCAGTTATATTTTTCATTTATTTCATTGAAGTTTACACTTTATCCTTCCCTCTCCCATCACTCTCTGTATATATTTATAAAATGTAGGGGGCTGAGGGGAAAAATGCACAGTAATATTAACACAGACAAGTCAAAACTAGAATCTCATGGAATCCATAGTGTGTGTGTGTGTGTGTGTGTGTGTGTGTGTGTGTGTACACATAATTATTAATGTACGTATTTAACAGTGTCCTTTAACTTTGGAATTACAATAGGCAGCTCAAAGAAGGTAAGAAGTAGCGAGAGGACAATAATACTAGGAAGAAGTAAAGAGAGCGAGAGAATAAGGCAATCAAAAATCTGAGATCTTCTCTTGTCTTTTGTGTTTTTTGTGTCATTTGATTTGTTTTTATGTTCCCGTGGAATTTCCCAAATATCTTAAAACTTTCTCAATTTATCTTTAATTCAATCTGTTAGTTTCTTTACTAGTTTCGATGAGTGGCATCAATGTATTGAATTTGTATGCATTCTTCCATCATGTAGGTACGTTTAGTCCTTGTGGAAGAAGTAGGTGGTTCTAGTCTCCTAAAATATATTTCAAGTTGTGGTTTCTTTGTGAATGTTCCTTATCTTTGTACTGCGGCTTCCTTGATCCATGGTAGCTTTAAGCTTTTGTGTGTATGGAGATACCCTTAGGTTCCCTGAAATTCTTCTAATGAAGAATGTCTGTTTTATCTAATCAGATTTGGGCATTTACTCTGTAATCATCCCCATGCATATGAGTATCAAGGGGGGTGGGACTAGCTGACCTTCTAAAGTCTCTTCTAACCCTCATCTTCTGTGATTTTATTATTCTAGAGAGATATAGTACATAAAACCAAAAACACGATTTCATGCAAATTAGAAATAAAAGTTGCATTGGTGCTTTTCCACATGTGAGCATAATAAATCGTGATTTTTTTTATATTTGACAGTTCATTTGCACACAACAGATTTATTCCTCTGAAGACCCTAGTTCAATGGCTACCATTATTAAGATTAAGGCCATTTAAACTTATTGTATATGTACTTTCTAATACCCAGTCTGAGGAAATTACAGGCCCTTTTAGTTTAATTTAATAGTGTCCTACAGTCATGGCAGTAGAGAACCACAATTGAAGGAACTGTTAAAAGTATTGCTTATTTAAAACCAGAATCAAAAGGACAAGACTATAAAAAAATAAAATTAGAATCACCAGTAAAGATAACCTTTAAAGGTGAGCAGTAAATATTTTTTCAGTGGGCTATCTTTTCTGATTCTTTGATGTATAAAGAGTTATTAGTTGGTTTTTACTTTTGAAATAGCATACATGTCAAATCTAATCTGTTTTTGCTGTAGGATATCTATGGGGGGTCTCGGAGGATCTGTACTTTTAACTGAAAAGATTCTAAATCTTTAATAAAACATTCTTTATTAAGCACATTCATTAGTCACTGGCATTAAATAGGTAATAAGAAAACAAGTATGAAACTGTCTGAGTGAAAATCAATTTCCCTCTCAGTTTTTCATCCTTCTGTTCTTGATTCTTCTGGTTTCACAAGTTATTTAGTGAATTTCTGATGGATGAGAAGGTGAACTGTTTGTTCTTTTATTGCAAGAATGTTCAAGCTTTTTTACGCATCTGAAAGATGCTAAAACACAAACACCATTTTTCCCATTTGAAGGTCATTTTAAAGCCTTTGGCTGAGAACTCTGATAAGACTTGGCTGTAAGTGATGTCCATAGATCTACTCTCCACACTTGGCTGAGCAGTCACATATGTCGTTTTATTTTTGTTGTACCATTGTCTTCGTTATTCCAGTCCTAAAAGACAAATCATCCCTTTTCAAGAAAACTAAAAATGTATCTCTTGGAACTTATTTTTTTTAATTGTTTTCTTATTGCATTTCCACCCATTAAAAACTTGCTGCACAGCCTTGTGCTGCTAGGCCATGACTAAAGAGGCCCTTAATAAAACCTTTACTCAGCAGCTGCACAGAAGCTTCTCGATATTTTGCTGGCATATGCACAGTGGTCCTCCATGCAAGTAATTCTAAGTCTACAATAAAGAGGAGGGATATGTATTTGCTGGTGGGGAGGGAGAATGGGGTGGAGGTAGAAATGGGTATGATCAGGAAATAATGACTTCATTATAATCCTTTGCATGCACGAGATTGGCCAGATCCTGGGCTATATAAATGAAGTTAGCAGGTTTTACGTCCGCCTGGTGTCTCGTATTTTAATTTTTTATATATTTTTATATTGTATTTTAAAATGTTTGTAGGCCACCTTGAATATTTAGATATAATTAAATAGAGAGGCATGGTAAAATATTTGAAATTAATTAATTAATTAAAGTCAGTAGACCAATGCCAAATTACTCTAGTTTTTGAATCAGGCTTAGTGTTTGTGGTGTTCATTTCAGTATGCTCCCACTGACACGCTGTCATGTTGCTTTACAGACAGCGTGGAAAAACTTATCTTAGGTGAGAGTGAGCAGAGGATATCATAAGGAACAGCTGCAGACGTAGAATGCTTTTGATGTTTTTCACACAACTTTATGGCATACAGGCTACTACTCCATGTAGTCTAACATATATTAAGTACAGTTTTCTCACTGAATTATAATGCTACAAGTACAAGCATTATATTCAGCAGCCCTATAAGTGGTATTAGTTATGGAGACAGCCAGGCCCTCTGGGCCCTTTTGTATCAACAAGCCCCAGGGCACTTGCATGCTTTGCCCCTCACCCTCTTCCCTGCCCCCGTTGACAGTCCTGGCTTCATGGATATTAGTTGACAGTTGCTGCTGTGGGAGTTGTGCACCTGGCATTGCTACCCTAGTGACCAGCGTATTACTTCTGCAGCAAAACGGATGCATATTAATTCAGAGAAAGTATATCCTTAATTTCCTTCAGAGCTAACATGTCTTCCACATGTCAGGATAATAGACTAAGTATTGTTTTCAACAGTTTTGTCTTTTATCTTTATTAAAACCTAAAAGAGAAAAAGAAAGCAAAAACATAATATCTCAGCTATTATTAGAGAATATTGCTTCACAGAGATCTCTATAGCACTATATTAAAAATTGATTTTTCAGTGCAACATTTTAGTAGATTTGTGATACTCTACTACTAGATAAATACATTTAGAAGACAATTAAATACTCGATGCAAATATGGTTTCCTTACATCCCTAGATACTCTTTTTTAACTAAAGATGCTAAACATTTTAGACCTAGTTAGGCTGTGCAAGATTTATCTGAATTTAGTCTTGATATCTGAAAGGTTGCAGTTGTTGTTAACCTAATAGCATGTTAAATGGATTTATTAATGTGAGTGGTTTTAACCCCACTGGAAATAGAGTTTACAAACTGGGACAGAATAGATAAAGCTGACAGTACATCTGAACTTCCTATCTAAATTTACAGTGAGTGTAAATATATGCTGGCAAGATAAGATGTAACTAAATACCCAATGAAAAAGTCAGGAAATATGTGAAATCTATGCATGGGTCCTATGAAAATGGCAAAGCAATCTGGTAATACAGTAGTTTTCTTACAGTGAATTCATACAGCTCCTAATGGAGCTATGCAGTGATTTTCATGACTTTATAATCACAGCAAAAATCTTCCAGTACTGACAGATTGTTATAGAGACCTGTTAAACACTTATCCTTGGTGAATACTAAATATATCCCTCCAATAGGTTTTTTGTCATGTTAGACACTTATTTCAGAGGACTTCATTGTAGATATGTATTGATGTAAATAGGTGCACAGCTAATTTATAACAGGTTTTTTCATGTTATTTATTAGATTTTTTTTAAAATGTTGATATATTGCAATGTGGAATATTTATTAATTTAACAAAGAAGATCTTTTAAAGGTATTAATTAAAAACTTGTCAGCCATAATATGGCATTTATTAAACACCAGATTTGTAGTATTAGTATTATTTTGCTTATATTGCTGCTTTATTTGTATTACTCCACCTGTAATAGTTGGCAATGAAGCATTCAAGATCTGTATAACACTGCATTCCTTGATCTTGATCTTATTTCTCTTCAGAGGATCCTGAAGATGGTAGATATTTACTCTTCTGTCCTGAGAACTTTTATGGGTGGGATGCCAAAAGGTTCTGCCATCTCTCCAGCTCAATGTGTAGATGTGTTCCCTAAGAACGAGTTGTTCTGGGTTGTCCTTTACCTCCAGTTACTCATTAATCTCCCTTACCAGAATCATTCTCCTTTCCTTTTCTCCCTCAAACCCTGGATGGAAATTGCTCCCTACCACACACCGAGTCTTTCTCATTCTAAAATGTTTATTTGTAGTTGAGCTGAGAAACCCAGGATTCTTTATGCCTCCATCCCACCCCAGCTCTCTGCTTCTTCCACCACCAGTGCTCCCCTAAGTTGTTTCTGTTTCCCTAAACTTCTGGGTCCCTCGCCATCACCCCTTCATTCCCTCTAGGTCCATTCTTCTCCCCATGAGTCCCTGCTGCTTCTTCCCTTCCAAGTTCCTGCTAACTGCCCCATCTTTCTACTCCATGTAGCTTACTCCCACCACCACTTAGAATCATAGAATCATAGAATAATAGGACTGGAAGGGACCTCGAGAGGTCATCGAGTCCAGCCCCCCGCCCTCAAGGCAGGACCAAGCTCTGTCTACACCATCCCTGACAGATGTTTATCTAACCTGTTCTTAAATATCTCCAGAGAGGGAGATTCCACCACCTCCCTTGGCAATTTATTCCAATATTTGACCACCCTGACAGTTAGGAATTTTTTCCTAATGTCCAATCTAAACCTCCCCTGCTGCACTTTAAGCCATTACTCCTTGTCCTGTCCTCAGTAACCAAGAGGAACAAATTTTCTCCTTCCTCCTTAAGACACCCTTTTAGATATTTGAAAACCGCTATCATGTCCCCCCTTAATCTTCTTTTTTCCAAACTAAACAAGCCCAGTTCATGAAGCCTGGCTTCATAGGTCATGTTCTCTAAACCTTTAATCATTCTTGTCGCTCTTCTCTGTACCCTTTCCAATTTCTCCACATCTTTCTTGAAATGTGGCGCCCAGAACTGGACACAGTACTCCAACTGAGGCCTAACTAGTGCAGAGTAGAGCAGCAGAATGACTTCACGAGTTTTGCTTACAACACACTTGTTGATACAACCTAGAATCATATTTGCTTTTTTTGCAACAGCATCACACTGTTGACTCATATTCAACTTGTGGTCCACTATGACCCCTAGATCCCTTTCCGCCATGCTCCTTCCTAGACAGTCGCTTCCCATCTTGTATGTATGGAACTGATTGTTCCTTCCTAAGTGGAGCACTTTGCATTTCTCTTTATTAAACCTCATCCTGTTTACCTCTGACCATTTCTTTAACTTGCTAAGGTCATTTTGAATTATGTTCCTATCCTCCAAAGAAGTTGCAACCCCACCCAGTTTGGTATTATCTACAAACTTAATAAGCGTACTCTCTATCCCAATATCTACATCATTGATGAAGATATTGAACAGTACGGGTCCCAAAACAGACCCTTGCGGAACTCCACTTGTTATCCCTTTCCAGCAGGATTTAGCACCGTTCACAACAACTCTCTGACTATGGTTATCCAGCCAATTATGCACCCACCTTATCGTGGCCCTATCTAAGTTATATTTCCCTAGTTTATCAATAACTTGCCTTACTCCCTCCCAACACTCTGCCTTCTCCCTTCTCCCTTGGACCTTTGCTTCTCTCCTATAAAAACCTCCCTCTTATGCTAGCCCTCGTGCTTTTCATGAGTTTTAGATTATGCCAGCAGCAGAAAAGGCTGTGGAAAACCCCCCATAGTTGCAGAAAATATCTGAAATAGTTTTTGTTTTGGCTTTCCAAAGAAAACTATCACAGGTAGACTTTTCTTGTGGCAGACACCGTTAGCTAGCTAGCATCCTGACTGATGTCTTAGCTAGTAATGGATTTTACAGAGCAGGTGCTATGTAGCATCATTTTTTACAAGAGTGACCAAAAAGTTTAAGTGCAAGGGATAAAGGCTTACAGAAGTAAAGACAAAGATTTGGCAAAAGTGCTATTTTGGATGAAAAGGAGTTTGAACTTCTTCTGAAACAATTATTGTCAATATGATTGAAGACAAAGAGGGAGATAAAGTAAGGCAAAAAGTAATAACAATAAAATGTGGTGGAAGTCCATTTCAGGTTTGTGAACATATCTTCTGCAATATAGTGGGACAGGAGACATGTTCAGAATAAAAACAATGCTCTCAGCTCAGAAAAACAAAGAGGTATTGATCCATCGCAAGGATCAAAATTATTTTTTACACTACATGCACAAAGGTGCATTCAGTGCTGAAAATTATCTGCACTAGGATAGTTGCTATCTGTGAACAATGTTCACTGAAACTTCAGGCCAACAGATAGAAAAAAAATAATTACTTTAACTTCTTGAAGAAAGTTTCTCTCAGTTTTTTTTTCTGGCCAATGAAGAAAGCAGAAACTCTATATTTAAGTGTTTTAAAGTACTGTACTTGTAATTTTGTTTATTTTCATGCCTTGGCAGTAGTCTCTGAGAGCACAAGCTTGAGGTAAATATTCACTGTTTTGGTTTTTGATGGCATACAAATTATATGAAACTTAAAAATAATGTTTAAAAATTCATTTTAAAAGAAAATTATCTTTATACATCCACACAATTGGACTCTCATGTCCCTGAACTGTGAGCCTCGACTGGGTCCCACTAAAGCATCTGTAATGGCAGGCACACCAGGCCTACCTCAGTACTTCCAGTCAATTCTAAAGGCATGCTAGGAAAAGATTGATTTATCTGCAGAGATGATATATTTCAAAATTTTCATCATCTGGTAATACACATTTTTTTCTCTTCCATGTCTCTGTGTGGTTCTTGTAGACTAGAGTAGAGTGCTGGGAACACACAGGGTTTTTTTGTGAAAAATGGCCCCATCTACACTGCGTTTTTTTCCACAAAAACCTCTTCCGCAGAAAGGATCACAAGAGACGATGCAAATGAGAGTGTGAGAAATGCTAATGAGAGCTTCATTTGCATTTCCTCTTCCACAAAAACTGCAGTGTAGACATAGCCTTAGTGTCCGAGGATGTCTTTCCTTCTTCCCTGTTTTGTACAGAAGGTAGCAGGACACAGGACTCCAAGGCTACATCTACACTACAGAGTTTTTGCGCAAAAACTTGGGGAGCGTCCACGCTATAAGCGTGATTTTGTAGAGTAGGTCGTCAGAAGATGGCTTTTTGCACAAGAGTTATTCCTGTTTCTACAAGGAATAAGCCTTTTTGTGCAAGAGCTCTTGTGCAAAAAGGCGTGTGTGGATGGACATCAGTGGTTTCTTACACAAGAAATGCCTATCGGAAAAAGCACAGGGGCTCTGATGGCCATTCTATGATTGGCCATCAGAGCTTTCTTGTGAAAGAGCATCCATGGCAATGTGGACACTTTCTTGCACAAAAGCACATCTCTTGCACAAAAGCACATGGCAGTGTGGACGCGCGCTTGCGCAAGAACTTTTTGTGGAAGATCTCTCCCGCAAAAAGTTATTGGGCAGGAAGCCTGTGGTGTAGACATAGCCCAAGACTGTGGATCTGTGGGGACATGATATTCAGTGAATTTCAGTTATTGGTGAGTAACCTACTTTCTTTTAGAAGTAAGCAGTGCCATTTTACTACTGTTAATTTGGGAAGCAGATGCTGATAGGACTTCTGCCTATGAAGAATCTGAAAGTAGCCATGAGAATTCAAGAAACTGGGTCATGGAAGAGACAAATAGCTTAATACGGTTGTGATGCAGACTGGCCACTAGCTGTCCAGGCTATATATTGTCTTTACAAGCTAGTGACAGTCCATCACTAGGTAATGACAGACCACCATTTATCTGAAATAGTTTTAACCCCTCCCATCCACCTCCCAACCTGTCTCACAGAACAGATCCACCAGTCTATAACATGCAACTTATGTGAAACAACTTCCTAGTATAATTTTCAAACCTTGTCTGTTCTGCTTTGTCCTCAAGTAAAGGAAACATTTAGTTTGTATTGCCACAACATACAAAGTGTATAGAAAATAAATAGTTAGCTGTCATGGAAAGATTAAAGAGACACCATTACTAAGTTATAGTGGTATGTGGTATAGTGGTTATGTGGCAGACTGTAGACTTAATTTTTACTTTACATTTTCATTATTTTATACTTTCTGCTTTTCTAAATGCAAGCTTTTCTAAGAACTTACAGCTGGACACCATAGAATTTTTTCATAGCTGTCTTGCAGAGTTTGGGTCTATATATTTGTGTACACACATTCTCTCTCTCTCTTTCTCCATTCAGCAGACATTTTTCCCCAAAAAAATGTTTTTTCTAATTTAGCTTTGGGTCTCTGTTGAGCCTGATGCCCAATATTAAGTTTTAAGGTGAGCGATCCAGTAAATTAGATTCTCAGATAAGATCACAAAAGTGAAAAACTGTGTTTATATTAACTGGCACAAGAAAATGATTTCCAGTTGACCAACTTAGCCAGATAAGCCACTTGATAAAGTGCCCAGTTAACTTCTACATTTTAGAAAAACAGCATTGATTTGAATTTTGTAAAAACTTTCAACTATAAACCTTAAATATGCTTCAGTAATATGTGCATTTAATTTTGGTTTAATAAGGCCACTTCATTTTAATTAAATACTAGTTGAGCATTAAAACTGTTTCAGTATCAGTTAACAATATAGTTTAAATCCTGTGATTCCCCACTTCAGACACCCAGGCTTTGTTTTATAGTCCATAATCTTCAAGTATGCTTCTAATCCTCAATCGTTTTTCATAGTTAGTTTGATTTAGTTAACTTTTCATTAAAGGTCAAGAAGTAATAACTTAGTATTAAGTAAACACCGGTTAATTTTCCAAAAGAGCAAGAATCCACTGGTGCTGGAGGGTCTTGTATATTGAGTCATGGTAAAACCAATAACATACACTCATTATTAACAATAAACTAGTGGTGTTAATTACTACATCATCCCATCATCTTTTTATCTCAGGACTTTGATTTCTACCATCTTTATGTCTCTTTCCCTCTCTGAGAGTGCTGTCAGCCCACAAGACCTGTCATTTCTGGACAGTTAATAGTAAAATGGCTATAGCTCTGTACTCTTGTATTCCATGTCTGTCCATGAAACAATCCTTAGCATTGTTACCATTCAGCAGAAAAACATGATTCGCACAGGCATATTTTTAGTATTGACAAGTAATTTTGCAGTTTATCAGCTTACTGTGTACATCCTGCTTTGGATGTGTCTATATGAAAATCTCAGACGTGATAAATCATCTATGAGGAAATTATTGAAGGTTCTGACAGCTGTGGAGTTGCCTCCCATGTGTTAACTCTTCTCAGTTGGTAGAAGGAGAACTTGTTCTGTGAATGTCTCATGATCATAGTGGAATAAGTTATAGAAAAGTGATACAAGATCATGATGGTATTATTGTTATCTGGAATCATATTTATTGTGCTCTGGGAATCAACTAGTATCTGATATTTAGAGACTCAAAAATACAGGCACCCTCACATCTTACATTTTTACAATAATTTTGATGTCATAAAATATCATAGAATAAATGCTCCTTCGTAAAATATTAAATGTAAATCTCTAATCTTTAAAAAAAATCAGCAAACAATCTGTACCCACAATATATTTTTACAGTGTTTACTTACATGGACAAATACCTGTTATGCATGCTCAAATGTGTATTTCATGCACACAGTTGCAATTGCATGCATATCCTTTTGGGTATATGTTTTAAAATTTAGTTGAGAGTGATCTTTAAAATACACTTGACACAAGTCTTTTTTTAACCTTTATCTTACATTGTTGCGATCCTTTCTAACTAGCTCCCCCACTCCAGCTGAGGGGGAAAAAATACTTTCTGCCATCTGTATTTGACAGATATGTTGGTTGTATAGTCCTGTCCATAATAAAACTCAAAATATTTCACCCCGTATCTGAAAGCATTGATATTTTTTTCGTATATTAAAAAGAAAATGGCCCCCCGTGCATGATCACACAATCTAGAATAAAGCTTCCCTTTCTAATGATAATCTTTCTGATTATCGCAAAATAATGGGTAACTGAAGAGCTGTGCAAAATATTGATTGAAATCAGTTGCTCAGATCGGAGAGGGTTGGAGTTCTATTGTGTTCACAAAATGATTTGTGAACCTGGACTCATGTTCTAGTTTTCACAGTTCCCTCTTTTCCCACAGATGGTTGGATTGCTGCCAAACCTTATACAATGAGCTCCAGGATTTGAAACAACTTAGATATGCTCCTGACCTTTAGCATTGCCGTAACCACTGCAAACATGGCCAGTACCTTGTTTCTTGGTCATTGAATGCTTCCCCAAAGAACATCAACAAATAAATCAAAAGTATCTTGCAAATCTAAAACTGTGTATACAATTTCCTCTCTCTTTCTCTCACTGCAATCTAGTTGTAGCTATGTAAGTCCTAGGATATTAGAGACACAAAGTGGGTTAGATAATGTATTTTTTAATGTATTTTATATTATATTGCACCAACTTCTGTTGGTGAGAGAAATAAGCTATGTGGCTCGAACACTTGTCTCTCACCAACAGAAGTTGGTCCAAGAAAAGATATTACCTCATCCACTTTGACTCCTTTCTCTTTAGTTAGCCAGTTACTATAGTTAGCTCAGTATCTATAAAATACCTATCATATCTAATACCCATAGAATGAAGGTTTTGGTAAATGGGCATCTAGCTTCAATGAACTCAAGCACTGCCCTCTGTTATTCTGGTGCCATGATAAATAATTAAATATCCAGTAAAGCTCATAAAGCTATCAGTTTTGGTATTAATATATCTTCTATAGAGCAAGGATTTTGCCTTATTAAAGTGCTTCCCTCAGGAAATGACCCTTACTCATCGGGATTATGAGGAAACTGAGAGTATGCTATTGAATGCAAAGTGCACTGAAGAAATACTTAAAGAAAAAAAGTGTTTTTCAAGCCCTTAGGAACTAACATTTTTGTTTGCATTTCCATCATGTTAATTATTGTTCAAAGAGTTCCCTAGGTGATTGCACTCAGCTACTTTCATGAAGTTTTATCCCATTCATTATGCATTGCAGCTAATTAATGTTAGAAGAGTTATTATTCTAAGGAAGATAGAAATAACATATAACCATTTAGCTACAAACATCTTGCATGTGTACTGTAGGTGTCATTATCTGAAAGCAATTTGATGAGTCAACTGCACAACCACTGTAACAAACTGTTTATTTTCTTTTCATGGGAACATGGCTATAGTTGTTCTGTTGGGATATGAAGACACATCTAAAGGATTTAATAAAGCGAGTCTTTCAGTTGGGTTGTCTGAAAGTAGTTCTTTTGTTATGTTTTGAGTCTGTTTGTGATGATTCACAGTATGAAACCCTTTCACGTTTTTGTTCACCTTTTTGCTGAGTCTCAGTAGTATGCACTCTTAGTATCCATTTACATTCTTATATGAGCCAGTGAGTTCAATATGGGGCAGGGAACCTTTTTGGGGTTGGTATCTGATGATCCACAGAAAAATCAGTCGAAGGCCACACACAAGTGAGAAACGCAAAAAAAAAACAAAACCCTCAACCTTCACTGATGTGACCTCCGTCCAACTCAGACGAAAGACACTCCCCACATTCCTCTCTCACACCAGAGCCTAGAGTAGCCTGGGCTAGTAGATTTTGTGTACTGCAGTCCCTCTGAGAGGTGGTTGGGAAGTTGGAGTGAAAGTGCACCTCTGCCTTTTAAATGTAGTCAGAGCCACCCACTGTAGTAAAAGGCCCGGTAAAGTATCCAGGGCAAGCGAGGAATCAAGCAGAGCCCGGTTGCATCGGGTCCCACGGACTCTACTACATTTAAAAGGCAGAGGCGCAGCAGGGAACCCAGAGCAAGTGGGGACACAAACAGTCCCCGCTCACGCCAGATCCTGACTGCTGGCCTCCCTTTCTGCCTCTGGTACAGCAGAGGCACACCAGGTGGGACAAGGCAGCAAGGGAGAGGCAGAGACAGCAATGGGTAGGAAGCAACTATTCAAGTAGTGCCTCAACTACCCAATAAACCTAGGCTTATCAGGTAGTCAACTAGTTGCTTACATCCCTAGAATAGGACTGCTTCTCAGAAAACTATATAGAAAAGAAACAGAATCACCAGGCAAGAGAAAGGGGCGGGTAGACGTGTGCCCCAGCCCCAAGCTTCCCATTCTCCCACCCTGGCATCCTTTAGGGAGGGTGGAGAGGACTGAACCCACCCATTCAAACAGGACCATTGCTGGCTGTTCCCCTTCATCAGAGAGCAAAGGGAAAGTGCATAGTTAGCTGTATTCCTTGCTCTGGCTGTGGAGCACAGGATGCAGAGAAACCAGCAGGGGATCTGTACCCCACCCCTGGCTGTGCCCTCTGGAGCTGCAGCAGCCATGGAGAGGCACTTCTCACCTGGCGCCAAGTTCAGTAAGTGCTGGGATAGCTCTCCTCGGGGCAGCCTGCATACTGAACCTTTAATTCCCAGCTCAAATGAAGCATGTACAATTTCATTTTATTTTCCACAAAACAAAAATGAGTTAAGGACCTGAGCAATGCCAGGTAAATCTAGTGTAATATAAGTCTCTATATTTAAATTAAGTATTACACTTCCAAATTGCTAATAATACTTAACTAGACATTTACAAGTATGAATCCTTGATTTACATTTGCAGTTTTTGTAATTTTACATGCAAATGTAGACACATAATGGTGCATCGATCTCTGAACTCCTCTGTTACTGCAGATTTAGGCTTTTGTGTATAATCTACAAAACACAATGTTCCTACTCTTGCTGATAATGCTACAACATTTAACTGTTAGTGAATAGTATTCCCAGAGCTATCCTGGCAGCAATGAATGTTGGTGGTGTAGGAATGTGTTCTGGCATGATTAGGCGGGTGTCTACATAGATAGAAGATGTTGCAAAATAAATGCTGTCACTCTCCAGATTTACTTCATATTTACCTACCAGCTCCTGGCAATGTCCTCTTCTGAATGCAGCTCACACCATCCTCAGGGGACCTGCTAATGATCCCACTGCACTGGAGTTGCTTGGATGTCTTCACAGAACATATATGCCCACTCTGTGGGAGCTCTGAGGCTGCAGCACCCCTAGAAAAAGATTCATGGGTACTTGGCAGCCACTGGCAACCAGCTTCTTCACCTGCCAGCACCTCCCCTTCCCTGGCAACCCTGCCAATCAACTCCTCCTCCTCCGTCCTGGCACCTCTCTCCCACTGCAACCAGCTGTTTCTCATCATGCAGGAGGCTCTGTGCAGGAGGGGGAGCAGAAAGAGGAGGGGCAGGGGCAAGAATAGAGGGGTGAGGGTGGGAGCTAGGGAAAAGCAGTGGAGGCAGGGCCTGAAGTGGGGCAGGAAGAGACTGGATGGATTTGGGGAAAGCGATCAGAAGGGGGCAGAGCCTAGGGTGAAGCGGGGAGGGTGGAGCACTCCCTGGGCCTGGAGCAACCCAGTGCCTATGTTGCAGAATTTGTTTCCTGTCTACTTACCAACTCTTCTGGGTGTTTAAAGCAGTTTGCTGATGACCAGTGCTCCACCTTAGGCAGCAGCTTTATGTTGTGCATATATGGTGCCTCAGTCATATCTCTTGGTGTGACGTGGTGTATTCCATTTCCTATCATTGCTGCTACTGTTAGGATTATTTTCCTAATTTCAAGATTAAATGTTTATTTCCTGTGCTTCAAGCTAATGCTCTTTTCTCTACCATTATCTGAACCTGAATACATTATTCCTTTTGTTTACATTGTAACCTTGAAGGTCTCTATAAACTGTATTTATATATCTCCTGACTCTTCTCTTTCGAGATGAGAAAATGTATTATAAATTAATTACCGAAAAAACTATATTAATGCAATGTTGTTTCCTTTGCAAAGTTAAGCACTGAAAGGAAATGCCAGAGTTAAGTAGCCTATACTACCCTTATTTTTTCTCTCTTATGCAAAGGACGCTGAAAATTTTGGGCAGTGCGTGACTCTGAAACTCTCTGAAGTAGTTTGTGCACAATGCCAATGTAATATCCATGGATTTTGGCAGCAAGCCAGAATATGTGATAGTGGGAAATGATGATTTTTAGCAGCTCAGAACTAAGCCAAATCTGAACCAATTTGCACAGGAGAAAAGGCACCTACTTAACCCAAGACCTTTCCAGTTTCCACGTCCTACTAAAAACCATGGAGATCTTATACAGTGTTCCCTCTAAGCTATGCACAGGTGATTAATCAGCCAGCTCTGTGCAGGGAGCCCTAAGCCTCTGACTGGGCGGGGCAGATTAATCACCTGTGAAGCTGTGCAGTTTAGAAGGAACACGGGTCTCATAGGGTTTTTTTTTCTAATTTACATGGCTTAAATAATTTTATAGAAGAAAGCATAAAAATGAAGATTGCAGATCAGGCAACATTATTTCAGAGCTATGCCTATTTCCATTCATCACTTTAGCTTTATTTGTAATACTGTATGTCTGTTTAATTTCAGAGTTTTCAGCTTTTCTTCCCCCCTCCAATTTGCATTATGCTGCAAGCTCCTATTTAGTTTATTATGTATTAGGATCCCTAACTCTTTCTCAGACATGCTATTTTAGAGCTTTATCTAAACTTTATCAATGGGAGACTTTCCATTAAATGGGCTTTAGGTCAGACCCTTTTTCCCCTCTCACAGGTGCCAGCTTCGTCTCAGCCCTAGGAGTGCTCCTCCACTGGGCCTGCTCCTGCCCCCCGCATCTCCGAAGCCCTGCTCCCCATTCTTCCTGTCCCTGCTCTGCCCCCTGTCCAGTTACACCCTCTCCTCTGAGTGTGACCTGTCCCCGCTCCTCCCTGCTGCCATCCCCAGTTCCTTCTATACACCTTAAAAGTGGTGAGCACAGGAAGCAGGAAGTACTGGCAGGGAGGGAGGGAGCTGACTGGTTGTGGAGGCTTAAGTACCCACTATTTTTTTTTCTGTTGGTCCTCTGGAGCACTCATGGAGTCAGCATCTGTGTTCCCTCTCCCTAGCTGTATAATTTTACATGTTTAGTAATGAATTTCATCCAGGTACCTGCATCTCACTTGTCCAATTTTTTCAGATCATTTTGCAGGAAAACCAAGTATGAAGAAAATCAAGTATAAAATGACTTGAAGTGCTAAAAAAAAAGGCAGTCTTTCATTAAATCAGCCACAGAGGATTAGACAGTTGTACCGAAGCAAATGTTGTACCTGTATTTTTAAAAAGCTGTAGTGATGATCCAGGGAATTATATATCAGTAAACTTTATATCGGTACTTTACATTGGTTGAAATGATAATTAAAAGCAAATAACGAAGTGCAAGGAAAAGAATGATAAGATCAGACCTAACTAATGTGAGTTTTGCAAAGGAAAATTATGTCTCATTAATTAACGATTTACCAAAGGGTTGTTTTGGATTCTCCGTCACTAAGAATTGTTAAATGAAAATTGGTTGTTTTTCTATAAAATATCCTTAAGGAATTATTTTGGGGAGTTCTCTGTGGCCTCTGTTATACAGAAGTCGGTTTAGATGATGGCAATGCTGTGTCCTGGCCTGGGAATATAGAAATCTGTAATTTCTGTGAATTCTTGGAATACACCAGTAAAGGAGTGGATAAAAAATATCCAGTTGACATAATTTATTTAGACTTCCAAAAGGCCTTTGATACAATCCCACACCAAAGGCTACTAACGAAGTTAAATAGTTAGAGGATGTGAGGCAAAATATTGTCATGGACTTGCTAGGAGACAGGAAACAAAGAGTTTTCATAATGCCAAATGATAAAGAAAGGAATACCTCAAAGTTTCAACTAAGATTAGGGTTAATTTGTTAATAATCTGGAATGGAGGCTGAATAGTGAGGTAGCAAAATTTGCTGATAACACAAATGTATTTAGGTAGTCAGAACTAAAAGACCGTGAAGAACTTTAGAGAGATCTCAACAAATGAGGTGAAGTGTAATCCACATTAGATTGAAAAAAGTCTAGACTACTCTATACCTTGCAGAGTTCTAAATTAACAGTATTGATTCAGAAAAGAAACATGGATGTCACTATAGACAGTACAGTGAAGAACTCTACTCGGGATACACTTCTGGACAAAAACCCAAACAAGAAGCTAGAATGAATAAGAAATGAAAGAGAAAATAACACAGAAATATTCTGATACCCTTCCATGAAACAGCAGTGTAGCCTCATCTGAAAATACTTCATGCAGTCGCATGATAGGATAGACAGTTCAGAGCAGAGTGACAAGAATGAGCAACAGCATGGAAAAGTTCTTATATGAAGGGAGATTGGAGAAATTGGGATTGTGTACTTTCGAAGGAAGACAAATAAGGGACACAATAAAAGGAGATCAGATAATGAATAGCATAAAGTAGATAGATCAGAAACTTGTGTTATCTGTGTCTCATAATATAAGGAGACGGTCAAAGAAATTAAAGGTGGCTGGGCTTACACCTTCATTTGAAGCATCTGGTTCTGGCCTTTGCTGGAGATAAGATACTGGATGAGATGGATCAAAGATCTGATCTAGTATGGCCATTTCTTTACTCGTAAGACATTTTTCAGTCTATATACAGCATCACATAGTTGACCAACTTCATATTGTGTGTATGTTTACGGATTCCCTTTTGTTAGAGACATAATGAAAAATAACACAGGAACATATAGTAGCATGTGCTATACTAGATCAGGCAATTGGTGCACCTCATCTGGCATCTTGTATCTAACAAAAAATCATGATGTGTCTAAGAAAAGGGAATTTATATTTCCAAAAATCAATTGAATTAAGGACCTGAGCAATGCTGGGTAAATCTTCCAGTGTTCTATATATTGAAAACCAAATACACAATATCTACTGCATTTCCTTTATCTACTAGGAACAACTCAGTTGCTGTTCTGAATCATATCAGTGGTTTATGTAGTTCAGTAGCCTTCCTGCAACAGCAGCCATTACCTGATGTTTCATGGGAAGTTGTAAGAATACTTTTAATTGACAGCTATGGAATAAGCTTCAAATAGAAGTTTCTTCCAAATCCTTGCCAGTTACTGGATGGCTTATGCCAAGAAGCCATGAGGGTTTACAACCCTTGTTTTCATCCAATATCATATAAACGTGGATGTTATAATTACCAGTATTAATACCCAAATCTTCTTTACATTTTGCGTGTAATGATACCCAGTGGGATTGGTTTCATAGGTTAATTACTCATTGCTTAAATAAAGAAAATCCTTTTATCTGTTTTAAGTGTGTTGTCTTTCCATTTCACTGCCGATCCCTTGCTCTTGCATTGTGAGAGAGGATAAACTAGAGCTTTCAGTTTACCTCCTTATGCAATTCACTTAGACATCTTTATCAGCTCTTCTCTAAACTATGTAGTCCTAATATTTTCATTCTCCTTATATGGAAGCATTTTTGTGCCTATGATTCAGGAATTCTTAAATATTTTCACGGCATGGACTGCTATTTAATAGTCGGATGGTCTTGTGAACTGCTCCTTCCATTCACAGTCACCACCCTCCAGTGACTGAATTTGACTCCGGAAATTGCTTACATGAACAAGTAATGTCAGGAAAGGAGATACGCTTAATGATTTTATTTCTCATTTTGAGATACTCTACTTTTTCAAAAGTGACAAGGAGTCCTGTGGCACCTGATAGAGTAACAGATGTATTGGAGCATAAGCTTTCGTGGGCAAAGACCCACTTCGTCAGATGCATGTAGTGAAAATTTCCAGAGGCCGGTATAAATATGCAGGCCAGAATAAAGCTGGAGATAACAAGGTTAATTCAGTCAGGGAGGGTGAGGCCCACTTCTAGCAGCTGACACCTCCAGATCAGCTGCTAGAAGTGGGCCTCACCCTCCCTGACTGAATTAACCTTGTTATCTCCAGCTTTATTCTGGCCTGCATATTTATACCGGCCTCTGGAAATTTTCACTACATGCATCTGACGAAGTGGGTCTTTGCCCACGAAAGCTTATGCTCCAATACATCTGTTAGTCCATAAGGAGCCACAGGACTCCTTATCACTTTTGCAAATCCAGACCAACACAGCTACCCCTCTGATACTCTACTTTTTCAGTTGCTGCAGCACACTAAACCAAGTTTTGTACTGGAACAACCAAAATGTCACCAAGTCTTTTTTTTTCTTCATTGTTACAGTTTATTTAGAACTTGCCAGTGTTTGAGTAGTTCATATTATTTCTTTTGGTGTACCTTGCATTTTTCTATATTGAATTTCCAGTTGACTAGCTTTCTTATACCTTAGTGAAGTTACTTAAAGTCCTCCTTGTAGTATCTTCTATATGATTTTGTGTTCTCTGTGAGTTTTATAATCTCACTGCTCACCTCCATATTAAACATCTCTGGTCCTTGTATGGATTAGTGGGGTGCCACTGTTAAACTTTTAAAATTGACCTTTATTCCTATTCTCTGTCTGCTGCTTTTTAGTCCTTTCTAATCCTTGATAGAGGATAAGATAGTCTTCCAAATAGCTTCCTGTGATACTTGAATCATCTGATAGCTCATGAGTATCTTTAGTAGCATCTAGTAGCCCCTTGAAGCATGACAAATTCTGGGCAGCCACTGCTCAAATGCACATGCAGAAGAGTGAGGAAGCACAAGGTTCCCATTGGGAATATACCTCCCATGTAAGGTATGTCTGCACTTCAGTTAAACACTTGTAGCTGGCCTGTATCAGATGACTCACACTTGTGGGGCTTGGGTTGCAAGACTGCAAAAATGTAGTTCGGATGTTTGGGCTTGGACTGGAGCCCGGACTCTGGGACACCAGAAGTGGAGAGGGTCCCAGAGCCTGGACTTCAGCCTGAGCCTGAATATCTTCACCACCGTTCATGTCCCTGCAGGTGCCTGCGAACCTGAGTCAGATGACAGGGGCCAATCACTGAGCTTTATTTGCGTTGTAGACATACGCTCACTTCCCTAGTGGACGGTGCTAGAAGTCTGAGGTGCAAGTAAGCATGGGGCCACAACCTAACTAACAATGTTGGCCACGCACAAATCAGAGTATGTTCCACTCTCGTGAAAATTATATTACATGGTGTACCAAGTGTGCTGGGGAGTACTGCCTGAGAACTTCCCAGTCAGTCAAACATCCTCGTGAAGACTGCAACTGTTAGCCTCTTTTCACACTCTCCAGTGCTCCTGGGGACTCCTAGAATAAATATAGTCTTCAGCATATGGCAAAGAAAGCCATAAATCTGTTTGGAATACGTTATTTACTCTTGATAAAATTGTGTTTGTTGATTATTCTCAAATATTCGTATATTGGACATATGTTATTTTATCCTCAACTATTTTGCTAATAAGAGATATCAAGATAATTGACTGATAATTACCTGGGCTCCCATATTTCTTAGATATTCACTCTCTTCTAGTCCACTCGTTTTCCTTCTGACTTCAGTTAATATTGAAGGTTATTTTAGCTAACATAATGTATCCTAAATAGATGGAATAATTTTCTAAGAAAATTAACTAGATACATTTTTCTTGGTTTTAAAGGTATAGACATGCTGTATCCTTTCAAAACAGATTTTTAATCAAAATTACTGCATTGCCACTAGTTGAGTGATTTGTCACCTACTTTCCAAGTAAAGGTCAAAATATGCATTCAAATAAAGGGAATTTAACTAGGTTTGCTAAACTTCTAGAGAAAACAGACTTGCTCTGGGGAAGTAGTCAGACTCTCTTCCCTTTCATTTCCTTAAGGCATCATATTAGATTGGTTTCCCAATGTGGTCATGCCCCTGTATTCCTATTGCATTTGATTGCAGTCCCATGCTTCATTCTCAAAAAATGTTGCCAGCAACCACAAATGCACAAAGGTATAACAATAAAATTATCACAGGAGAACTCAAGCAGCCTAAGGCAGGCGAGGCCCACAGAAAATACAAAACATACATATTTTATTAAAAAACAGGTTTCCTACCTAAAAAGAGATGGTATAGCATACCATTATAAAATATTTCTAGGTGAACAAAATCTTGATGATCAGTCTTCTCACCCACTTTTTATCATGGCATTTTATGAGCTCATTATAAATATTAAACACTAGAAATAACAATAAGAGTCTCTCTTTTTTTTCCTTCTTAGATGATAGTAGAAATGGTAAAATTCAATGTTTAAAATATTTTATTGTGTGGATGTATGTGTACTGTGGGGGGAAAAAAGTAAAAGAGATGAGGTATTACCTAATTATGAGTGGTGAAATCCATGGTCATTTTTTTTTATTTCATAGGAATTGCTCATTCTTAAAATTAAGCATCTGCTTAAGTTTTGATGCTAGATCAGGACAACAGTGAGTTCTATAGTCAAGGTCTAGTTCCTGTGAAAGTTCTGTTGCCTCCCAATTGTCAACTGCACTTGGATGCTACTAAAATGTAGCTGTCGTGGAAGGTCATAACCACAGAAGGAGAAAGGCTGTCTCATGTTGTCAGGACCATTGTAGCCATGGAGGGCATTGACTCTCAGGAGAGAGAACTTGAATTGGACTCTGTTCTTTGGGAAGCTAGTGAAAAAGGGTCACAGTGATCTGTATTGATTAAAAGAAGGGCTGTTTTGTACCAATTAGAACTTTTGAATGGTGTCCAGATTTATTTAGAGATATGAGCTGTAATAATCAAGTCTGCAGGTCACATAAGCTTAGGTTACTGGTGCTAAGTCCATGTTTTGTAGGATGGGAAGCAATCTTTAGCCTAGTCATGAACAACCTTCAAGCCTGCCAATGTGTACAGGAACAACAGAAATATTTTAAGAAATCTTGTGATTTTTTTTTCATATGTTCACAAGGCCAAAAACACCTGACTAGCTGTGGTTTACTTCGTAGGGTGACTAAAGCAGCAGGCAGCTCACATAGAGATGTCTACAATACCTGTACGCTGTCAAGAAGCGCAGTTAAAATTTCCTGAGACATATAGACGGGTTATGCGTATAGCAAGTGGGTCTTTGCAGAGCATGGATCACTTAGGCCACCTGGGATTTAGTTGGCAAGCCGCAGACTTCCACGTCCAGGTAGGTTATCACAGCAGTTCAGTGCAGGTCTTGGAGGGTGAGGATCCTGCAGGGAAAGCCTTTTTACATGAGCTTTTGCACACAGCAGCCGGTTGTGGACCAAAGAGCCAAATTCTGTTGTCCTTGGTCTTATTCAGACAAAGTAGTGACAGTCAGTGAGGAATTGTGCCTGAACGATCACTTCAGGCTTACACTGGGTGCATTTTTAGAAGCTGAAAATAAAATTCTATTTTCTGGAGGACTGAAAGATTCATTATTCAGGATTACTGTGCTCCACTAATAGTTAATCATAAGGGAAGGTTCTTTTTCCTATGTAAGCTAATGTTTTTCTATGCATATTCACTGTTTCCTGCGTGGTATATTTATGATACATGCATAAATATGTATAGCTATCCTTTTAATTTGTAAACATGTTGGTATATGGGAAATTTAAAATTAGCTTCAGATACCATGTCATTTCTTTTACTATGCTGTATTCTTCACCAGTGATAGCGTTTATTTTAAGATCAAGGAATTACTTAATTTTCTGAATGATGTTCATGGATGAGTGGAAATGCAATATTACAAAACATTTTATATAGTATCAGTTTATTGCATTGAAATCTTTTCAATTTATCTGCATTGTTTATATCATTCTTCTTTTAATATAATAGTATAGAAATTGAAGGTGAAAAGATCTTTCAGATCCTCTTGTCTGATCTTTGCCAGTACAACATTGTTCTCAGTAATCTCTCCAGAGCTTTGTCCACGCACTTTTTAAATGACTTAAGCAAAGTGACTTCTACAACTTCCCCTGGGAGAATATTCTACCGTTAAGCAAATCTGCTTCTTATAATTTTTTCTTAATATTCAATCTACATTTTCTTTGCTCATTTTCTTCTTCTTTTATCAAGTTATTTCCCACTGGACCATCTTGAAAAATACTTCACCTTTCTTTGTTCTTAAGACCTTCAATTGCTTGTAGATTGTTATCACAGATCCTTTAATAGTATATTAGCCAGGATGTACATACTGTAAATAAAATGTAATGACAAATACCATAAGAAGAAAACCATTACCTGGTATGATTTAGTATAAAGATTGGTTTCTACATGATATGTAAGTCCTTAGTGAGCTTAAAATTTTAAATGCTTATCTTTTTAAAAGCTTAATGATTAATTGGATCTAATAAACCAATATGAGGTTGTTTTAAATCTCTCTCTCTCTCTCTCGTGTGTATGGTTTTCTTCAGTCAATCATGACCAGTATTTGAAGACATCTCTCTTAAATCCTGTCCTGTTGTTGGCTGATGTGGTGCTTGTTGCATATGCAATGTGTAGATGATAGAAAGAAATTAATAGCAGCAATACTGAATTTCATAATGGTTTATTTTCAGTTAAACTGAGCTAGATCTTGTTAATATAGGAAGTGTTCTACAGGTTGAACCTCTGTAATCCGGGATTCCCTGGTCCAGCAACATCCCTCATCCATCAGGACCATGAATGTTCCAGGACTAGAGAGTCCTGGTAGAGGGCTGGGGGCTGGGATCCCCACAGCTGGACTGGCTGACACGCCATATATGGGTAGCCAGACACAACCCAGCAGGGCTGCCGGTAGGGCCAGGAGCCCAGCATGCCACAGCAGTGCTGCCTAGCGGGGCAGGAGTTCAGCACACTGTAGTAGGTCTGCCTGGAGCGGCCAGGAGCCTGGCACACAGGGAGCTGGACTGCAGCTGGCCTGCCCAGCATAACGGAAGGAAGGGTGACTGGCAGGGCCGCAAGACTGGTGGCAAGGGAGAGCCTGTCAGGAGGCTGGCGGCTGGTCGAGTGCTGGATGGAGCTGGTGGCAGGAGAGTCAGATATGACCTCTCCTGGTCCAGCAAAATCCCGTATCTGGGACTTGTCAGGTTGCAAGGGTGCTGGACCAGGGAGGTCCAACTTGTGTTACATATTCTTCCAAGTGCATGTAAGTTGTTGTTTTTTTTCCTTAAAGAGATCTAAATTTGGTTCAGTTACATTGGATGTACTGTCTAATTACCCCGATAAAAGATGCAAACCATAATTTGTTCTTATTGTATTTTTCCCAGATAAAAAATTATATTAAAATGGAGTCAAGTTTAGGACAATATATCAGTAATTTAAGGTAAATATAGAGATGGTGAAATTATTCTAACAACAGTATTGTAAATCCAGAGTTAAGTAATAAACTCTAAATATGTTAAAGGATGGAAATATAGACTTAGAGCTCTTAAGTATCTTTCACTCTGCTCTTTCACTTGATTATGGTTAAGGTGTTTCAGTGCTTGTGCACTGTATTAAATTAAACTGATTTCATATTAGATATTTTTTCATGCTTTGATCTCCTCTCTGTAGAGCCGAGTTAAGTTAAGTCATAAGTCATTTAATAGATGTACTTTTTTACAAAATTCATTTTCTACTAAAAAAAAGTAAGCTCTATAATTTTGTGGAAGAGATGCTCCATTTTTCATCTATGACAAGAAAGCCAAATCCTGCTCAAGTGCAAAACTCAGTTCCACCTTAACTAAGGAACTACAACGTTCAACTCCATTTTATGGTAAATCAGGACAATTTACTAACAGGAACTTTAAAATCTAATTAAAATTAAGACAAGTATCACTTGGTGGATGAACTGGAAGAGAAAAGTCTAAGAATATGGGAGGCAGAACAGATGGTACAGTAGAGGCCTCTACACCCCATAAGGGAAGTAGTAGAGGTTTCTGTACATGATAGTGTGATGGCCTTCAGTGGGTCGCTTTGTTGGGTGGAAATTGAGAATCAGGCTGAGAGAATAACCATAGGATCCTCGCTTATGTGGCCTACAACCCAGACATCCAGATGGAGATGAGAAGCAGCTAATACTTAATATGCATATGCAGTCTCAAATTCTGTGTGCAATCCAGAATATGTTAATCATTGGCAATACTTATCCATTATTGTTGTGTGCTAAGCCTCTTCTGTAAAATCTAACTTAATTTCCATTAGTTTCACTGTAATCTGAAAGAGCTCAGTGTCTGACTGGATCAAACTATGATATAATTAACACTAATGGTACTTAAACTGCTATTATTTGGTTTCAAATTAACATACGATTAATCTAAATGAATACTTTTCACACTATTGTTTCTGTTGCAGATGCACTTGGGCCTTAACCATACTCAAAAAGTTGCGCCATTTCAACTAAATCTGTCTGGTTACATTGGTCCAAATCCCTAATGTAGTTCACTGTAAAATAGTTAACTGGGCTTAAGACATCTCAATAAGCAAGTGATTTACCAAGTCCCAGTGGTGGTATTTGTCCTTCTCCTCTTCTACAAAGGAGCCACCACCAGTCATGTCAGTGCATCACCATGCCCTCCAGTGTGACTCTGGTGCAAAGTACCTTAATTTGGACTTATGAAGTGTGTGTGGCGGGCGGGGGGGGGGGGGGTTGAATAGGGTGCACATTAATGACCTGGGGGGAGAAAAAGTTGGTACAAATGTAGGATGGTTCAAAGTTAAATATTTTGAAACAATAGTAAAATCTTAAAAAGAGAAGTTGAATTACTTTTTTTTATTTTCTGCTGGTAAGCTGCATTTCGTTTTTGTGTTTGTTTGTCTATTGTAGCTGCATTTATGTTGTCACTCCCCTTGTTTTAAGCTTTACTGTCTTTGATCATGAAAAGCACCTCTGACTTTTCGCCTTCATGAATGCATTATGAGTTTCCATGGCACAATGCATCCAGCCAAACTTACAATGAAAGGTGTTAATCATGTAGTCTATTGTTAAGTTATGCCCTTCCTCAGAGTAACCAAGTATTGTGTTTTATTTTATTGTAGGTAGTTATTCTTTGACAGCAGACAGAAATAGCAAAAAGGTACCAAAAAGTTCAAACATTTTGTTTTTCAAAATGTATTTGTGACTGACAGGCAACTTATGGAAAACGGACCTTTTCGTTCTTAACATTTATGTTACTATAATTTTTATTTTTATTTTCCTTAAAATGAAATGGTTAGAAATGGAGAATTTTCCCATGGAGAAACCGATCATTAGAATAAGAACTGCTTAGCTTTCTTGCAGTTGCATATAAATAGACAGTGTGGGCAATGGATTCAAAGAAATGAACTGACCTGCTGATGTCACAGAGCAGAGTAAGTCTTAGGTCTCTGTATTCCCAATGCCTTATCCACTACACATAGAGGAATTTTTAAAAATTAGGTAAGAACTTAGAACAAAACTACATGAAATGGGTAGAGTATGGTATAACAAATGAGAGGTTATTGTGCTCCACTGCCACTCTAAAGAGATTTTATTTTGCTGCAAATATTGTCCAATTTTTAGAAAAATGCTAGAGGTCTTTGCCTACATTTCCGCGTGCAGTTAGAGCATTTGTGCATACAAATATGTCTGTAGATCCTAATTAGCTGTTTGCAAATACAAACATTGGATATGAAGCAGATAGTACAGGAAAGAAATTGTTCACACAAATGCTGGAATATATGCTTTTGATAATGCAGCCTTGGTGATTTGAAATGGCATTTTCTCTAGAAATATGAGTTTGAATGCATGTGTTTATCGTGTATTGTTATAGTGTCATATAATACAGTATTACAGTTTATTGTGTCAGCTTTTTAATAGAATGCTTTAAATTCTGTGATTTACTAAAATGACAGCTGCCAATCTAGTGACAATGAACTACAGAGTATGGATTAAATCTGCATCTCCTAACATGGCTCTGCAAAATATTTCTATTTTGCTACCAGTCATCCATAATATTATAATTGATTTTATACTAATTTATTGTTAAATCAAGTTTCAGACAGAATTTGTTTTGTTTTTCTATTGCTTATCGAAAAATAGTGAGGGATTTAACACTGCAGCATAATTCAATTAACTCCACCTGAGAACATCAAATTTTGCAGAAACCTTTGAACTTCTAAACTTTACTTTTGTTCAAGATAAAAAAACCCAATTGAAATGATATTTTTATTTTAAATTATGGTTTTCTGTGTATCATACTTTTTAGAAACATTTGGGTTTTAAGACCCACTTGTACTGTTCCTATTAATATTGATATTACAGTAGCACCCACGGTCTGCTAGTTAGTGTTCAGAAATATAGGAATATATTGAATGTTCTGGATTGAAGGGTATGAATGACTTGTGTAGGAAATATATAATCTAAAATATATAATCTAGCTTTATGAAAATTTACTTAGTGTTTTCCACATCCCAGTGTACTTGATTTTCTTTTTCATTCTGTTTTATTGGTTTTCAGAAATTACATGCATAAAACTTAAATGTAAGAACAGATCATCAGTAGATAAACACTAGTCAAACATGAGCAGGAATTATATAATCTGGTCTTCAAAAATGACAGAATTGTATATAGACCCTTCCCTTCTATGATACAAAAGGGAGGAAAATGGTTTTAATGCCTACATGAAAAAATGCAACGAAATTTAATAGGGATGAAATCAGTAATGTTCTTTAGAAATAAAATAAGATTTTACCCACAATTTTCAAAAAACAGAGAGGTGATAAATTTAAAGATTTCTCTTTAAAATTATTCACCCATAATTTTTACAAGATTATCTATAAGCAAAAGAGTGCATATTTTCTATATTTTATTCAGTTTGTGTACTTGGTGTATTTGGCAATGTTTTGGATGAATTTCTGTGCCTCGCCTGAATTCGTGTGATTTAAAGAACAAGTTATGGCAGTCTTCTTTGGCTCCTTTTTGAGTCACACTACTTCTTGGAATCTTTTTGTCACTGGACTCTGTCCCAGCAGATCCCATTCTAAGGCTTGGAAGAATGCAATCCTCAGAAAATGGCTGTTTTTCAGAGTAGCTAAATTGGGAGAATTATTTCCCACCCCGTTTTGCTGCTTTTAGGACCCCTTTACACCACTCCAGTTGTTTTACCACATATTAAGTTTTCTCTGGTGAGTTTTCAGTTATTTGTTGGCCTTCCACGTAGAAGCAAGAGAGGGGAAAAAACTTTTTAAAGTAGGAAAATATGGATTATAAAATTGCAAAACTTGGCAGGGAGAATCAAGGACAAGTGTAGTAACTGAAGTGACTTGTAATTCATTCTGCAGCACTCTCTCCCAAAAAGCTCTTTCTCTTAGCTTATTATCAGTGTCCTACTGCAAGTGCTTCTCTGGTTTTCCTTGGCTTACTGCTGACTTCTTGGGCTTTATCTACACTTAACACAAAGCACAGCCACAGACGTGCTTGAAACTAAAAATGTAGCCATGGCACAAGTGTTAGGAGAGAACTCTGTCAGCATTCTGTGTAAACCACCTCCACAAGAGAGTGGCTGACAGTGCTGGGAGCATAGCTTTGTCTATAACATAGCTCCCAGTGCTGTCATCCAGTTCACACTGGCGCTTTACAACACTGTAACTTGCTGCACTCGGGAATGTTTTTTCACATCCTGAGCCAGAAAGTTACAGTGCTAAAAAGTGTCAATGTAGACTTGGCCTTGTTTGTTTCTGTGGTGTTCCTGGCTGCAACTGCTCATACACACACATTAAGTCCACCAAAACAATACCCAGCTCTATGGATTTGCTCAATGAAACAACTCTACCCAGGTAGCTCAGCTTTTGAAAGTGTCTTTGTTTTGGGAAATGTCTTCTAGTGTTTCCACTGATTCCAAAAGGAGCTTAACTCCTTAAATTTATCCATAATGAATGGCAACTATGCACCCATTAGCTTCACAAGGCTTCATCCTATCCCCAGAATAACATTACTATAGCATTTCCACACACACACACTTGGAGAGAACAGGGTGGCGGCAGCATGACACAGGAAATAATGCTGAAATGGCAGATAGAGGTACGAAGAGAACCATCAATGCAGGGGGGTACTCTCATAAATATGGTAAATCCTACAAAATATGGCCTGATTTTGCCCATGTATCCCCACACTCTTCACACTGGCTAGAACATGCTCCTGCCCCCCTTTCAACTTTGTACCAATTCTGTACTTTAAGAGGGAAAATATGCAGCAACATTTGTAGAGTTTGGTAAATAAAAACATTCTTCATTGAGAAGATTTTATGTGAGAAGCTGATATGCCTATAGGAGGTTCAGCAAGGAAGTTACTTCACAGTTTTGGCCACAACTGCAATTCCTTCTCCAAAATACCATAGCTATTACTATATGATTTTGTATTAAGTTTAAAAAAGGATCTATATTTAGAAACAAGCAGAAGTCATTAGTTAATCTGAGACAGGGTATGAATAACAATCTTCTCACAAAAATTCTTATTTTTATTGAAAAATTGTCAGTGACAAGGCAACAGTGAGGTTCAGTAAGGTGGTGTTATTACAGTATCAGTACAGGCTATGAAAAGCACCAGTGGTAGAGAGTTGAGTATATTGTTATAGGAAATTTGATGCATATTGAACAACGTCTGCTATCTGCAATTTTTAAAAAATATTATTTGTTTTGAAAGTCATAAAATACCCTATTATTCTCTGAATATTTCTATAATACTGGTTTATGAGTTTGGCAACCCTACAGCAGAGTATTTGTTCATAAAAGGAATATAATCACTGTTGTTCTCACAGGAGAGTCACATGGAATTGTGTTTTATTCTGTAGTTATTTCACAGATTGATTGATCCTTCAGAAAATCGATTGAAGGAGTCCATACAGTATACAATTCTGCTAACAGATCTCTAGAAACATCTAATGTCTTATCTAGTGGAATAATATTTCTTGTTGCTCTTGGACAATATATAATACATATAGCAGTAAGTTTGTTTGTTTGTGGTTTAGAGGAGAGACACTCGAGTAACTGAAGCTGAATCCAGTCACTCTGATCATTTTAACATTGCATTACTTGTTTTCTGTAAATAATTCAGGGAAAGAGTTCTAATTAATTGTACATAATTCACCATAACACTTTTTCTTTCTTTTACTAGCCTACACTTTTAAGTATTAAATCCATGTTTTTAATTCCTAATTTGGAAATATTCGGGTTATGTAGTTGTGAAGTACTAATGTAGATAATGTCATATCCCTTGACAATGTACAGGATGTTTATCAAAAGGAAAACATTATGCAAATAAGTAGAGAAAGCTATGTGCTAAACAGTGTATTTCTATTTTAAGCTTAGCTCCCAGGAAAAATTATGAAAAATGCTCTAGGAGAAGTTTAGTTCCACTTGCATTATTTCAAGTTTGTGTATGTGTGTATTTAGCTTAGTTGCTCTGTCTCTGCTATTAACGTCTGTACTTTGAGGAGAGATTAAAGAGACTAGGATTTTTCAGTTTGGAAAAGAGGAGACTAAGGGGGGATATGATAGAGGTATATAAAATCATGACTGGTGTAGAGAAAGTGAATAAGGAAAAGTTATTTACTTGTTCCCATAATAAAAGAACCAGGGGCCACCAAATGAAACTAATGGGCAGCAGGTTTAAAACAAGTAAAAGGAAGTTGTTCTTCACACAGCGCATAGTCAATCTGTGGAACTCCTTGCCTGAGGAGGTTGTGAAGGCTAGGACTATAACAGGGTTTAAAAGAGAACTAGATCAATCCATGGAGGTTAAGTCCATAAATGGCTATTAGCCAGTATGGATAAGGAGTGATGTCCCTAGCCTCTGTTTGTCAGAGGGTGGAGATGGATGGCAGGAGAGAGATCACTTGATCATTACTTGTTCGATTCACTCCCTCTGGGACACCTGGTATTCGCCATTTTTGGCAGACAGGGTACTGGGCTGGATGTACCTTTGGTCTGGCCCAGTATGGCCATTCTTATGTTCTTATGTTCTTACTTTATCTTTCATATTTTTACAGCTCTCATAGCTATTGGACGATACAGCATGACAATAGAGACAGTGGATGTTGGATGGTGTAAAGAAATTACAGACCAGGGAGCTACTCAAATTGCACAAAGCAGCAAGTCTCTCAGATATTTAGGGCTGATGAGATGCGATAAGGTAAGCAGCTTTGGTGTAAAACGGGTATAGGCACATGAGTATATAGGTTTGGAATGTGAGAGACAGACTCGTTTTTTCTATAAAGATATCTTTCTTCTTCAATTGATTGAACATGTTCATTCCATTACTGGCGTATGCATCTTAAGCACAATTGTTGGAGAACTTGTTGCCTCAGTGTTACCCATCAGGCTGCCTTAAGTACAGTCTGCTCTTTTCACACTCAAAAAAGTTTAGTGAATATGGGCAGAGGTTGTTTGCACATCTGTTAAACCATTGAACCTCCCACCAACATCCACTCTCCTTTCCTCATTTCCTTTCCCTCACATAATCCTTTTCATCCCATTCTCAAAGAAGTTTCAGTTAAGAGTAGAGTTTCCTAGAGGCCATGGAACCAGGGAGGAGATAACCATGAGTTCTTGGAAGTTTGAGACCTCTGATTTCAAATCTCATAGTGAACAGCCAGGGACTGTTTCTCTTTCAGCCCCTTGTAAATCAAAGTTCAGCTTGTGAATCCTCTCATGAAACAAGCACAGCCCTTTGGGTTTGGGTAGTACCCTTTGGGTACTTTTTTATCATGAAACAATCGGTGTGTGACATCTATGCTATGAATTCACTGGAAAGCAACGAGGGAAAGTATTTCAACCAGCAATGATTACAAAATTCCAGCTCAACTGTAAAGTTTGAAATAGCATCACACAGCCTCAGCTTTTGTAGTTTTCCAGATTTAGGGGAGGATAAGCATGTTAGAAGAATTGCTCTGGGTTTTGAAGTTGACTCTACTTAATCTCCTAAACTTTAGTGTTTTGTTAGAGCCAATAGAAGAAAACAGTGTGTGAGTTGCCTTTGATGAATTGGGCTAAGATTATGTACTTAGAAACTGTTCAAAGGATTTCTTGACCTTGGGAATTAAAGCTGACCCTGAACCACCTGATCAATTTTACATATATTTATTTTGTGGATTAGTTAAAACTGCTTGTACAATCAACAGGGATCTATTAAGAGCAATATGCTTATCCGGTCTTAAACCACTATAGTCAATCAATGACCTTGATGCAGAAAACAAGTTTAATACAACAAACATCAGTTAAATCACATATACTTCATAGTCTGTATTTCTGTAACTGATGGTTTATATTTTCTTAGTTTATTTCAAAAAGATTGTGCAACATTTGGGAAGGCAGCTGAGCTGCAAGGAATACAAATCTTGTCTGAGAAAGCTGCAGGACAGATGGAAAAACAGCATTCAGGATTAATTAAAAAATATTGGGTAACTAAATCTTTCTGGGAAATGAATTAATTGTGTACGGCATACATTGTGTGTCCTAGAGTACCACTGTGGACCATTTTACTTCCTTATGGAGCCTTAGTGGAAAGAAAAGTAGCAGCTTCAGAAGGAGTGAACTAAGAATATTAGAAGCATTATCTCTGAATTTCACATATTGAAAGGCAATGTGAAATTAGCCAGTATAAGATGGCAACCCCTTTCCCACAGCAATTGAATAAAGACACTACAGAACAAAATTTGCTTCACTTTTTTTCCAGCTTTGTGCAGAACTAATTTTTTCCAGTGACAGCTCATTTAGGTTGAAAATGCCAACATCCGGGAATCTGGGACATCATTAAAGCAAATTCTTGGCACTTGGAGAAGTATTTATTTGTATGTCTGTCTGATTGGAATCTGTGTCTTTACATAATATGAGCTTTCAGTCTTGGGGAGGTGAGAAAACGTGCCCCTTCTGCCCAGCCTTCCAACTGCCAAATCAATGAATGTTACGTTAATACCAGGTAGCTACTGTATGTTATGGTTTTCTAGGAAATTCTATGCATTCAACAAAGAGGCATTTAAACATAAAGTTGCACAAGGAACATATAAACATAGATTGTAAATGGTTACCACTAAAATACCCTCTGACCAAATCTCCTTGGAATTTCTTTGATATGCAATTGACATAAATTAGAATTACACAGGCCTCAAGCATTCTCCCAGAAAAGATCAGAGAGGCTGCAGGGCTGGGTAAAGGCATGCTGTGTCTGATTCCATTGATTATCTAACTGCCTTTGGGCAATGGGTCTCAGCCAGAGTGTTATTGATCCACACCATGAAAATAATCAAATTAATTCATTTCTCATCAAACTGCCAATGCTATGACCTTTTTGTTCCTGTGTGCCTGCCTCCAACATGCACAGCTCAGGAGCAAAATATTCACTGCTTTAAAATAAATGTCATTATTTTCACAGTGCTCATGAGAAATATCAATCTTGACATTATATGCTTGTAATGAGGAAGGCTATTTAGGTTTTTTTGTTGGTAACATATTGTCACATTTTAAACCCAATCTTCTAAACACCAGCTTTTTAATTAATCAGATAATTAAAGAATAAGGCCCAATGCCACGAAGATAAAACCTAAGTCCTTTTAAAAATACCAGTAATTTTTGCTGTACAGTTCTTGGTTTTTGCTTGGTCTCACAAAAAAGATGTTCAATGTAATATAAAAATATTCAGCAGACAAACATTTCTCTAGAAAGATCATTATATTAAGGGAACTGTTGTTACCCATTACAACCTGATACAGATAACTAGATATATTAGTAAATACTAGAAATAGGAATTTCTTCAAGTTTTTACCAGTGGTGGTGAGGGAGGAAGGTACAGCATTCCTGACAAACTATGATGTTTACATCTAATTGGCTTGTACAGTTGAAAGATGAAGGTAAAGATTTTAAAAGCACCTAAATTACTTAAGTACGAGAATCTCATTTTCAAACATGATCTGTGCAGCTTGATACCTAAATCTCATTGACTTTCAGTGAGAAAAAAGCTCCTGATAACTGGATTTTTAAAGATATTTAGGCACCAAACTCCCACAGAAGTTGATCACTTGAATGCCTTTGAGTGTTAGACACTTAAACACCTGAAGAAATGCCTTACTCCCCTTCCACCAGCACTACTAAAAACCTGATGAATGCTAAGTGTTTAAATATCTATTGAAAATGTAATTTAGGCTCCTAAGTCATTCACCACATGTTGTTTTATTATTTAACAATATAAAAGTTTGAGCGTAATAAATTCAAGACAGAAATAAGATGGTGTTCTCCCAGGTGTAAAGGGATTCACACAAGGACAACTTCAGCTCCCCATAGCCTTTCTGTGGACAGAGTGGCTATAAGAGGGCAGAGAGATCTGCACCTCCTGCATGCCATTAAGAAGAGCTCTGTGCCAGTCCTAGAGAGGGAACAGGGAGGGAGGGTCAATATGTGGATTTTAGGGGCAACATTTAGGAGGTTCCAGTGATTTATGCCTCTCCCCCATATATACACACACATAGGAGATAGAATGGAGCTGTGGCCACAATTCCAGCCCAAGGCAGCAGTGGTGCTCATAACAAGCATTTTAAATATCGGTTAATTAACTAGTTGACTAGTCGATAGGCATTTCCCTCTGGGGCTCTTGTACATTTCAAAGGAGGAATGCAGAACTCTGTGTGGAGCCCAGGGCCACCGGGAGCTCTTGTGTATTTCAAAGCCACAGTGCAGCATGGAGCCCGGGATCAGCAGGGGACTCAGAGTCCCTTGCTGATCCCAGGCTTCATGCTGCACTACTGATTTGAAATGCTGCGTGGAGCCTGGGTCAGCTGGACTCTCCAGCTGACCCCAGGTTCTATGCAATATTTTCCCAGAACTCGGGGTTACTTGGTGATTCTCCAGCTAATCCCAGGTTCCACGGAAATGCCGCAGAGACCAGGATCAGCTGGGGAGTCCCCAGCTGACCCCAGGCTCCACAGCACCACTTTGAAATGCTGCCTCCACGTTTCAAAGAGGCAGCACTGCACAGCTAAGCCTAGACTCAGCTGTGTGGTGCTGCCCCTCTGAAGTACCCCCTTTTCCCTCCCCTTTGCTGCCTCTATCTGATAGAGGCAGCAAGCGGGGTGGGGGGGGGGGTAGTCAATTAGTCTTTAACCTCCTTAGTTCATATATGGACTGCATTGCAGTCCCCAGCACACCTATGTTATCTAGTAGTGAATTCCATTCCCTCTGCCTCTGTGGAGTTCCCCTGAAGAACATGCATACAACATGTTGTTGTTGTTGTTACTCTGCCCAGGATCTACCCATAAAAATGTGAGTTTATCATTACAAAATACAGCTTCCAATACATTATTTTTGTGTCAGCAAAAACATATTAAACAGCTGAACAATTTCCATGTAAAAGAAGTATAGCCAGTCCCCGAGTTGCCAATGGTTGACTTACGACCATTCGCAGTTACGACTGAAGCTGTCATAAATGGCAGACCCTGAGTTACGAATGCGATCCGCGCTTATGCACAGCGCAGTTGCATGTAACTCTATGGGGTCCAATTTATGAACAAACCGAGTTACAACTAATTGCTTGGTCCGTAACCAGTTCGTAAGTCGGGAAGAAGCTGTATTGGAAGAGCCATATTTATACCAGCAAGGACTTGGTACAAGAGTTATTTCATCCACTCATTCACTATACAAAAAGACAAATTATTAAAAATATAGCCATCCAAACTCTCAATCCAGGGGTGGGTGATAAGTGGCCAGACATGGTTCATCAGGATTAGCCTCAAGTGAGCCAACAGAGCTTTGTTTACCTGAGCATATTCAGCTACTGCTGGTCTCAGCTCCCCATGGCCACGGTTTGCTGTTCACAGCCAATGGGAGCTGCAGGTAGCAGTGCAGGCCAGGCCGCTGCTTCCTACAGCTCCCATTGACTGGGAGCGGCAAATTGCTGCCACTGGAGGCTGTGAGTAGCTGTACCTGTGGACACTGAAGTAAACCAAGTATCTGGTAGCTAGCCAGGAGTAACCTCAATGAATTGATCCAGTTCACAGATCACTTTCTGCCCAGTCCTGCCTTAATCTTACCATTAACAGTCCTTCATTGTATATTTCAATATTATAAGTCAGTCCATGTTATTTTGTGCTCTTAATCTATTAGGGTCTATCTACACTACAAAGTTAATTTGAATTAACAGCTGTTATTTTGAATTAACTTTAATAGCTTCTATACATGCAAACCACTCTTTTGAATTAAAGTCCTTCACAGGGAGCCCTGGTGTCCATTCTGGGCACAACCAGGAAAACTTACTTTCCTCTCCCCCAGCCTCAGAGCCATTAAAAGGGTAGACTCTGGCCACAGTGCCTATGCCAGCTCCAAGCCTGCACAGAGCAAGCCGTGGCCACCGGGGCACCTGACCCAATGGCCCCAAAACATCAGCCCGCAAGTCACTGGCAGCCAGCCCTCCACCGCTCCCCAGGAGCAGTCTGTCAGCTCCCAGGAACCTGACAGGTGCTGGAGAAGGCGGGCGCCTTCCTGGTCCAGGGTGGAGATCATGGACCTTATTCAGGTTTGGGGGGGATGCCCCCAACGTCCATGAGCTCCGCACTAGATGGAAGAATGCAGCCGTCTATGGCAGGATAGCTGCCAGCCTGGCCTCCAAAGACCACATGCGAACCCAGGAGCAGGTTTGTATGAAAATCAAGTTGATCCAGCAAGACCCCCAACCCTGAGACATGAGCTTCCCCTCCCCCTTCTTCCCCTTCCAGCTCCCTCCTCCCAGGTTTCCCCCTCCCCTCTCCCACCCTCTCTCTTCTCTTCTCCTACCTCCTTTTCCCTGTCTCCCCAGAGGTTCATCCCTCCCCCCCAGTTTTGTTCAATAAACCCAGTTTCTATTTTTGAACATATGTGTCTTTTATTTGACATCAGGAAGGGGGACTAGAAAAGGGTAAGTGGAAGGATGTGAGGGAGGAATGGGGCACGAGCCTCCAGTGGGGAGGACCGGGGTGGTTCTCAGGGCTCCTTGTGGTGGACGCTCTCCAACAGGGCCTCCTGGATCCTGACAGCCCCCCCAATGGACCCCCTGGATGGCAGCCTGCAGCAAGTGCAGCTGGGCTGATGGCTATGACCCCACGAGATGCACCAGTGTGCCCAGGGGCAGCTCTGGCTCCATGTGGCCAAGTGCTGTGAGGTCCCAAGTGCGGGCACTCAGGGCACTCCAAGACAGGACTGCTTTGCTGTCCCTCATCGAGGTAGACAAGCAAGCGGGAACCCTGAGAACTGTCTGTCTGGGGTGGAGGTTGGGTCCCTGTAAGCACAGAGCTCAGTTAGCATCAGGCAACAGCCCCACACACTAAGTCCTAACCTGATGCCCTGCCAGCACTGGTTCCAGCCAGCCTAAATGTCGGTTCAGGGTCCACTCAGTGTGGATGCGCTATTTCGAAATAGCAAAACGCTATTTCGAAATAGTTTTTGTGTGGATGTGTTATTTCGAATTAGCTTAATTCGAATTAACTATTTTGAATTAAGTAAATTTGAAATAGTGCTGTAGTGTGGACATACCGTTAGAGGGGGGATAGGAAACTATGATAATTCTTTAGTGTCAGCATTACGTATCCTCTTTGAACATGTTTTTTTTTTATTCAAAGTCCAGTTTTGTTTGTGAATCATTACAAAGAAACTTCATTAGAAAGTCTCCTTTGATGTGTGCATTTTGAGGGTATGTCAGTTTTAGGGCCTTAATATCCAGTTGTTTGTAATGCTATCCCAGCAGCTCTATGCTGCTTTGGCATTTCAGTCATGTGATTTCCAAATATATTTTCTGGCACATTGTAACAAATAAGGTTTTCAGACCCCAACACTCAGGCTATGTCTGCACTCGCGGTTTCTTGCGCAAGAAGTCTTGCGCAAGAAAATGTCCACACTGCCATGTGCGCGCTGTGCTTTTGCGCAAAAGCTTCCATGGCAGTGTGGATGCTCTCTTGTGCAAGAAAGCTCCAACGGCCATTTTAGTCATAGGGCTTTCTTGCGCAAGAAATCCCTGCCTAGCATCCACACTGCCCTCTTACGCAAGAGCTCCTGCACAAGATGGCTTACACCTGTCAAAAAAGAGCATAGCTCTTGCGCAAGAAGCCCTTTCTTATCACGCCATACTGGAAATTTCCTTGAGCAAGAAAGGGCAGACAGTGTAGACGCTCTGCGGATTCTTGCACAAGAACGGCCATACTTGCGCAAGAAGCCGTGAGTGTAGACATAGCCTTACTGTTTAGGATTTGAGCCAGACATTAACCTTTAGATTGGCACTCCTTACTTGCAATTTCTAGCAGCGTATAACTATGTCAGGGATGTATGCAAAGTCTTCAGCTTTCTAGTTTACTTTTTGCAAACATGATATTTAAATTTGTACCCCTGAATTGTCTATGAGCTGACACAGTAGATTTCCTACAAAGTAGTTATTCCACTTCTTAAAAACAAAAAACAAAAAAACCACCAACAGGATTCAAACTAAGATAAATCTCACAAACTGGGTATCGTTAAATTAACCCATTTAGTGATGGGACTCATTTTTTAATAATTTTCTTCTAACACCCTTATCATGGTTTGTATTATGGCAATCTGAATCCTACCTTTCCTGAAAAGCTCTTGAATGATAGCTAGGAAATATTAAATGAAAATGACATTAATTTTCCTGATTGACAGTTTGGTTAGTTGGACTATCGGTCATAATAACCTTCACTCAGAGGCTGTGAGTTTCCTACCACAGCTTTTCACAACTCGGGATTCTTTGTGAAGTCTTCTGGTGTTATTTGAAATGGCTGTCAGAAATGTTTGCTGCATTTTAACACTAGCATTTATTGAAAAAATACAGAATTGGCATTTGAAAACCTGCCCCCAATAATAGTGACAGGGCTTAGTTCAGAGGCGGACAGTAATTTTTAAAAGAGAGCCACTTCACAAATTTCTGAAGTGGCCCCAGGCCACCCCAGAATGGGCGAGGCCTTCGGTGGGAGGGATGGGGGCAGGAGCTCGTGCTCCCCACCTACAGACCCTGATTGGCCTGGGGGTGAGGGAGTGCATGAAGTCTTTTTCCCCCACCCCCAATGCCTAGAGAGAATCGCTAGCTGTTTTAAAACAGCTGGCAGTTCTCTCTAGTTGCCACAGCGTGAGGAGACTTCATGTGCTCCCTCTGCCCCCAGGCCAATCAGGGCTTAGGGCGGGGGAGCACATGAAGTCATTGCCCCCTGCCCTTGTCCCCACCCTGCCAGGGATGCACAGCAGCTAGAGAGAACCATGTGCCCCTGGTGGGGAGAGGAGACTTTGTGCGCTATCCCTGCCCCCAGGCTCTGATTGACCTGGAGGTAGGGGAGCGGCAGGGAGGCCACAGGCTGGATCCACTGGCTTGGTGAGTTGGATCCAGCCCATAGAGGATGTCTTGTCCACCCCTGACTTAGTACCTCCAGTCTGATACTGAAGTGAAGTTAAATGGACAGAGTGCACCAATTTCATTCATTAAATTCCCCATAGCCTTGGCTCTTTCCAAGCTTTTTGTTTTTAAGAAATTTAAGTTGCTTTGCAACACAATATTTCTGAGACCATGAAACTTATACCAGAGACTTTCTGAGATCTTCTGCAAAATATATTTTCCATCAATACTTTTAGGATATATAAAGTGCCAATCAGAACAAATGACAGAAGAAAAACTTTTTCTGAAATTACAAGAAGCAAAAAAGATCAAGATGAGTGCTAAAAGTGAAAAAGTCTGCTAAGACAGTGGGTTTTTTTTTAAATATAGTTAGGTAATAAGTCACATTTGAAATGAAAATCCTTTATGTGATGAGAGTGCACCACCTGTGTGTTTTTCATAAAGAATATGATTTGTAAAGAAACAGCTTGTGAACAAGGTTGATGCCTCAATGCATAAAAAATGTCCTGCTTTTGTATATATTATTAAGCATGGTGGGCACAACATTTTTCAGTCTTTTATGCATGGTCTGTTACTATTTATCCAGGTTGCTTGAAAATGAACTGAGTGGAAGGAAGATAGGATCTCAGGTGCTAGATGTTTATCCCGGCCAAACCATATATTAATCAATAATAACAACTACAAGAATATAAGGCCATGGCTTAATTTAATACAATTAGCATGGCAATTGGTCTTGCCATTTAAAACAGGTAATAGAAGCTAACTGGAAAGAGATCAAAATCCCTGATAAATTACTTCCACTCTATAAAAATCATTTTGAGGATTGAAATTATGGTTTGATCTTGAAAACTGCAAAATCTGTTTTTTTCCCACATTTAAAAAAAAGTCTGTAGCACTTATTCTCCCCCTAAATCACTGTAATTTGTTCAAATGACATTACTGCATATTTAAGAAGATTCTCTATTATTGAAGTAACATAAAATGTAGGAGCTTTCATTGATATATCTGTTTATGAATAATGAGAGCGACAGGGTGGGTGAGGTAATATGAATAATGAAGATATCAGATGCATAAGACCAATGAGCCCTATTAGAATGAAATTACAGCAATCCTCCCTCCCTTGATAAAGACTCCACTGTCTTTTTAAGTATTCATTTTGCCTTTTGATTTTCAATATGAGCATTTTAAAAGACACAGCAATACATGGTTCTTTTTTTTTTTGTTAGCTAACTGGAATAGCTTACCCATTAAATGCATGAGTGAAAGTGTGTGCTAAAATGCAAGGAAAGAGAATTTAAGCTAACTGTATGCTATTGTGTCTTTAGTTTAACTGTTTCATTTCCAAAACATGGTCAGATTTTAGACAGTAAAGTTCAACAGTGGGATACAGTAAGGACTCAGTCCTTCAAACACTTACTACAGGGGCATGCACAAGTCACTCATCTACTTACTTTAGTAAAAACCAAGGGCCTGATCCAGTTTTCATTTCAGCCATCAGAAAGATCATTCATGTCAATGTGATCAGGCCTAAATCCTATTGATAAGAGTATGACTCTTTTTTCCATTTTTCAGCCATTTTTCCAGAAAAAACTACACTTACGTCCACCCTGCTATTCCATTCTTTCGACAGAAAGTCAAAAGAAAACAGGGTTTTTTCCGACACCGGTAAACCTCTTTCTATGAGGAAGATGCCTTTTTCCGATAAATCTTTTTCAGAAAAAGGCATGTGTGGACACGGAAGAAAGTGTTTTTTCGAAAGAAGAGGCCTCCAGGAAAAAGCACTGGTACCCTGTTGGCCACTCCATCCAACTGAAATGCGAGAGAGCATCCAGTCAACGTGGACACTATCTTTCAAAAAAGCATATCGCTTTTGCTGTGTAGATGCTGTCTTTCGAAAAAAGTTTTTATGGAAGATCCCTTCCAGAAAAGCTTCTTCCGAAAGAAGCTTTCAGTCTAGACATAACCTAAGTGTTTGCAGGATCAAGCCACTGGGGAGGGAAACGTCAATATAATCTAACCAATATTATGTATGGAACACAAAAAGTAAGAGAATACTTCCTAAAAGTATTGTCCTGGTAACTTTTCAATTGTGTATGTTAACTGTGAAGTTTTTAAATGATGTTTCCACTTACTTTAAAATGTCTCCCAATGTATTAAGTGTTATAGTGATGTGCTGACGAAACAGAGGAGATACCTTTGATAATCTATAGTTTTTCATAAAGCAAAGTGGCCACCACTATTATTATCAGTATGAAAATTTCAAGGAGGTTGAAAGAAGGTCTTTCATTTATAAATAAATACTATTGTTTTATTTGACAGTCATCTCTTATGAAATAGTTTTCTAAATAATTCCAGTTCATCTCATGAAGTAGGTTTTATCCACAAAAGCTTATGCCCAATACATCTGTTAGTCTCTGAGGTGCCACAGGACTCCTCTTTTTTTTTTTTTTTTTTTTTTTTTTGAAGATACAGACTAACACAGTTATTCCTCTGAGACTTTTCTAAATAAGAACAAAACAGTCTATGGAGTACTTTCTATAATATTTTCAAGATTTTTACTCTCAAGTGCGGTACAATCTATGTTTAGAAGCAATTAGTTACTATGTTTTAAAAATACAAAAACGAACAACCAAAGACTTCTCTTACAAAATGACAAAAGGAAAGGGCTCCTAATGTTCCTTAAGATTTGAGAATGAAACATCTTTATAATTTATGGAAATATAATACTTGATATGGCAGGAGACATAGGAGATAATGGTTAGCACAGTGAGCTTTGGGAGCTATGTACACTACCGAAAACTGAAATTGATTATTTTGTTAATTTGGAATAACCATTCTCCTCTCCAAGAGACCACAGTGATTGTTTGAGGCAATAGCATCCACATGCATGAGCAACTTCTCAACAAAGCCTTTGTCCCTGAAGGGTTGTGCATCTCTGTCTGAGCTGAAAAAAAATAGGAAAAAGGAGACACATATTCCAAAAGTAAATTTGCTGCAGCTTCTCAGTAGGAGTTTCATGATGTCAGTTCATTTTCTGAAGCCTCAAAATGTGCTTGAGCTAATTATTATGGGATTTGTGTAATTCATTTGTTTCATTTTAGAGCACAAAAATATCAGACATGTTTATACATAGTTTCTATCCCTCTCTCCTTTTCCTATCCAAACATAACTGGGAAATAAATTGCTATGGTCTTTGCACTACAAAATTAAGTGGTCTGATTGTCATGAAAGTCATGTTACATCAGTATTTTAGAGGAGACAGGATTTGTCAATTGCGTCAATCATCAACTTACTACCATATTGATTTTGAAAAAGAAATACATCATTTAACCAAAATTCATTCTTTGTGTAAACCATTAGGGAATTTTTTCAGACTGTAGAATGTTGTACTAATATAGTTAATGCTGTTATTTTATTATTAAAGTAGTCCTAAGCAAAGGTTCTGCTTTTGGGCATTAGGGCAGTATTTTAAACTCTGTGGAATGTATCTGCCTTAACTGATCAAATGCATAGCACTTCACACAAAACGATTCCAGAAATCTTTCATTTTGTTGTGGCTATAGGCAACAGTTATAATTGAGCCACTTGAGAATGTTAGTCATTCGACTATTAGCTAGGGGAAAAAAAATCAAACATTTGTTATTAAATATACTTTAAAAAACATTGAATTGAGGAAACAATAAACTAAAGCTGGAAAAGAGAGAAAATGAGTGAATAAACTTAACTACTCCATAACTCCATTTGCTCTGAATTTTGGATTCCATCTTTAATACATGGGAGAGGTTGTGGGTGTGTGAAATATGTCTAACAAAAGCTAGTTCATGATTCAATAATCAAAGCTTTTTCTATACTTTTAGTGTGGCTTTATGGCATATATCTAGCCCTGGTATAAAGACAAACTTCCCTCTAAGTCACAACATGGAAAAGTGGGTTTCCATACTATACCATTGAGCATGCAGAGAGAAAGCTGCATTTACCATATACCCTGATGGTCTCAAAACAAAAAGAAGCCTCTGAAGTAACCAAAACTTTACAGTATGTAGCAGGACCCTTTTGGACCCAGTCTATTTGCAATGCATACAGTAGTGATCTCTAAAAAAAAAAAATACATTTTCTTTTTCATGATATTGTATTGTTTGATGCTAATGTTCACCTGTTAAAATAGCTCAAAATTACTTACAAAAAAGAAATATTTTAAAAGAATTGATCCACTGGATATTTATAGTGTAAATTCTGTTTTCCTGAGCTCTAGGTATTAAATAGAGCTTAAGAACATTATAAAATTTAGGTAGGTAAATACTACTTTGGAAAAAAAAAAAGGTATTCAGTCGAATTAGATGACTGTAAATATGTCTAATCTGCTGGTGACCTGACACTGGAGCCAATGGGAGATGAAACCTGAAAGGGAAGAGCTCCTAACATCAGTGCTCCCCCACTGTGGGTATGTCTATAATTCAGCGTTTTTCCAGGAAAACTAAACTTACATCCATACTGCTAATGCATTCTTTTGACAGAAAGCAAAGAAACAGAGGGGATTTTCTGACAGCGGTAAACTTCTTTCTGTGAGGAAGAAGCCTTTTTCTCAACATGCTTTTTCAGAAAAAGACGTATGTGGAAGCACAAGAGGGTGTTTTTTCGAAAGAAGTGGCCTCCAGGAAATAACAGGTGCCCTGGTGGCAACTCCATCCAAAGTAATCAGAACTCTATCTATAGTTCCTGTCTGCTGGCAGCTCTTAAGCTGCAGGCACCCAGGACAAGCTTTGTGGGAGGAAGCCAGTCTTGAGAGCTGCACCTGACCACGCGGCTCTCCCTGCCACGCAAATTCTGAGCTATGGACCAGCCCCAAGCCCTCTAAGACCCTTCTGACTCTCACAGGGAGCACCACCAGGGCTCCTAGGACCCAGCCAGGGGCAGCAAATGCCATGCACCCTCCTGGTCCAGGGTGCAGATCCTGTCCCTCCTCGAATTGTGGGGGGGAGGAGGAGTTCCTGCAGGATCTCTGCCCCCAGTGAAGAAATATGGACATCTATGGCCAGATGGTTAAGGCTCTGGCCAAGAGGGGACACCCCCCTGGTCATTGGAACAGGTCCGGAGTAAGATGAAGGAGCTCCAACAGGGCTACACGAGGGCCAGAAAGCGTAGCAGTCACTCTGGGGCAGAACCCCACTCCTGCCCCTACTTCCAGCAGCTCCACCAAATCCTGGGAGATGGTAAAGCCCTTTCCCCACCCATGGTGGTGGACTTGGGGCTTGAGAGGCCCATTGTTGCCAGCCCAGAATTCCTGGAGGAGGAGGACAAACAGCAAGCAGCTGCAGGAGGAGGAAGACATGGCCAATACGGTCACCATCACCCTCAAGCCGGTACCCCAGGGCCTGGACATGTCGCAGACATCCTCTGAGAACAGGGAAGGACTATCAGGCAGGTTCTCTTAGTTTTACACACACATGAGGCGGGTGTAGAGAATTGGGTGAGATCATCACTTGGCCCCTGGGGAGAATGCCCTCCCACCATCCGCCAATACTGGAAGCAGGCTGTGCACAAGGGCACACCCATGACCCCATACAGACTGAGGAGTGCTGCACATGACACACAGGCATGCCCACCCACGTGAGGCACCAACCTCTCCCACAGACAGCACTTCTAGGCGCAGATGTGTGTGCAGGCCCTAGGGAAGGCCAGATTGCTCCAGGCCCCTCTCCCACCCATGGGATCCCACTATCCCTGCTTGTCCATGAGACGGGGGAGGGGAAGCAGGAAGTGTGGTCCCCTGGGCACCTCGCGGCCCCTGTGAGGCAGGGCCCGCTGTGCAGGCTACACATGGCCTTGCTCCTGGGACCTCCCCATCCTGTGGCCTGAGGGCTGTTGGTTGCAGCTCACAGAGGAGGGCACGGCCTCAGGGACAGTGTCTGTATGGATAACTGATCTCCTCTCCCTCTTTATTCTTCACAACTGGATCAGCCGTCATAGATGGGCAGTCACCACCAGCCAAGGCATCCGCCCAACCCCAAGGGAGCTGCAAGTGCATGAGGATCCAGGAGGACCTCATGAGGCAGCACATGGCCATCCTACACTACATACAACAAACCCAGAGGGTCCAGGAGGACGCCGAGTGGTGAAACCACATGTAGGACCAGCTTGTGTGGCAGGACAAAAACGTGTGTGCCATCATCCATGAAATGATGGCATACCCAACTCTTGTCCCTGCTATGCCCATTCCCCCACCCCTTGCTCCCCATGCTATGCCCATGCCTCCTCTTCCTGTCTATGCCTCCTGCCCCCCTCGCCATTCCTGACCCCACTCCAGCTCCCGCCTCTTGCCCACCTCCCTGTTGTCCCAGGCCCCACCCAACCCCAAGTTCAACGAGGTCCCCGTACCCAAGGTGGCACTTCCAGCCACACCGCACACCAATCCCATCCCTGAGCCGCCCTCTTCCCTCCTGCTGCAGGTTCTCAGCCCCTTTCCTCCCCAGGTTATTTTATTAAAAGAAAAAACAACGTTTATTTTGTTCAAATCAAGACAGGTGTGTTTATTGAGAGTTCAGGGAAGGGAGGGGTTGTGGTGGGAAAGGGATAGTGGAGCAAGGCACAGGCCCCTAGTGGGGAAGCCCTGGGAAGAGTTACTGGGGTCATTGAGAGATATTCTCCATCAGGGCCTCCCAGATGCACACCCCCAACTGATAGGCCTGGCGGATGGCAGCTGTGCGCAGCTGCTGAAAGGCTGCTCCATTCCCAGCCAGTCTCTGCCCCCCACCCTGGTAGGAAGACATCCCCCTTCCTCTCCACAGTGTTGTGGAGGACACAACTCGTGGAGACCACCTCAGGAATGTTGTGGCCCCCCACATCGAGGAAGGTCAGGAGGTGGGCATTGAATTGGTCCCTGCTGGGGTCCAGGTGGTGAGTGTACAGCTTCATAAGCCACGGCATGAGGAGGTAGGCCGTGTGCCCCACGATGCACAGTGGCATCTGCATGTCCTCAACCCCAAAGTTGTGCTGGGGGAAGAATGTGCCCGCCTCCAGCTTCTGGTAGGGACTGGAGTTTCTAAATACATGGGCGTCATGCACCCTGCCTGACCACCCGATGAAAATGTCAGTAAACTGTCCATGGTGGTCGACCAGGGCCTGCAGCACCATCAAGAAATAGCCCTGGTGGTTGATGTAATGGGCTGCACGGTGATGTGGTGAGCGGATTGAGATGTGGGTTCCATCAATTGCTCCCCTGCAGTTGGGGAACCCCAGGGTGGCAAATCCTGTAAGGATCAGGTTCAGGTCTTCCAGGCGGATGACCCAGGATGTAGTTGATGGTCCTTACCACCTGCAGAAGGAGACAAAGAAACACACAAAACAGAGAATGAGAAGGAGTGCTTGAGCCCTTGAGAGGTGCCGCCTCCCTCCCCTCTGAAACACCTAAGGAGCTACCCCCTATGAGATCCCCCCCAACAGCAGGGGTGTATGAGGGCGGGACGGCACAACCCCCAGAAGACGGGGCTTCCTGCCCACCCCAAACCTCCCCGCACCACTTTCCCTAGGGTCCCCCACAAACCATCACAAATCATCCCAGGGCTTATCCCTGCACAGAGGTTATAGGTTTGACACTAACGTGGTATAGATGGTCTTGTCACTATCCCCACTACCGCTCGCTCTTGGCAAATGTTGCTCACTGTCTCACTGAAAATCTTTTAGATTCAGTTGATTATATTTCAACTGCAGCTTCTCATTTCACTGGAGAAGGGGCTTAAATCAAAATTGATTCTCTTGGATATAAATATGATCTATTTGACTCACTTTTTCTTGAGGGCAATATGGAGACAGCAGGGGATAAAAAAATAGAAAAAATTCCCTGATATAGAAGTTAAAGAATATAGTATTAAAACTCTCTCTGGAGTCCAGTATAGAACACTGCCTGAAGCATTCCAAAAAAAAAAAAAAAACCTGACACACTTTTGAGAATTACTGAAAATCTAACGATGTGCAGCTTTTGGATTTTCTTTGAGACCTGTATGGGAAGGATCTGCCTGAATTTACTATTCATTTCTTAAGTTCTTTTGTGCTTTTAACCCTCATTTTCTGCTGTTAATGGCCTATCAAATCACTGATCTTGATTTTAGGAGCAAAGACTGTGTTTTCCTTACGTGTAGATCACACCTCTTACATTGTATGTGCTAATGAAATACAAATAAATGATAATGTATTAGATAATCTAATTGATTTAGCTTCAGCTAGTAGCCTTTCTTTTGACATTTCAATTGATGGAGATTAATGAAAATTGGTTGGAGAAAAAAATATTTAATTTAACATGAAGATGTCAACATTCCTGTTTTTCCCTCAGTGTCCAGTATCATGCAGGCTGGAAGGGGGTTTCTATTTCCAAACAAATTGCATCTTATAAAAGATACAGACGCTTATTTTTTTATGGTGTTAGTGATGAAAATACTTGTTGGTATCTTAATCTTTACATTACAGGACCTGATGACACGGACCAAATTACTGATATTTTTCTGATTTAGCTATTACCTCCTTTTGGACAATGTTCTTTGAGTATGACATTGAACCTTTACCACTGCTGATGATTTAGTATCTGATTTGGTCTGAGTTTTTCTGGTGAGAAACAGCAAGATTTCCATTTGGTTTCAGAGAGAATAGACTAAGGCCTTATTTTTCAAATAGTTTTTTCTCATCCTAGAACTTACGTTGGTTTTTATAATATGTGGAATTTTCTTTACCATTTTTACTGAAATGTTAATTAGATTCATTTGTGTAATATAAATTTGAAATGTTTATGATTATTTTTATTAACATGAATTTGAAAAGTGTTTAACAGCCAAACATTTAACTACATAAACAATCATAATTTATCATGAAACTTGGGGAAAAATTCTCCTCTGGCATAAGAGTAAGTGTGCCAGTTTTCACGCACAAAGTGGTTTCTTACAAGAAATAAGATAAAACTTAACTGCAGCAACTAATGAGTGATATGTAGAATCTGAGTAATAAAATTAAGATTTTCAAATGACCTTAAAACAAATGTCTAGAAATCCTCTTGACAGCCCTGGAAACTAGTGTGTCTAACAATTTTTATGCATATTTCATGGAAAGATTGGTTATTTACTACTTGTTCTTTCTTTCATAGTATTTTTGTCTATCCCCTACATGCTCAGCTTTATCTTGTAGGCCAACTACATGCTGAGACCTTTTGTGCTTCAGCATGCCCCTTGGCTCCATTATCTTCAACAACTGTGTATTCCGTAGACTGTACATTTGGTTAGCCTTCAGTTTCACTCCCTCCCAAGTGGTCCTGTTAAGGTGTTCTCGGCCCATTTGGTAACCACAGTTGCTAACAAGCTTGTGTGTCTTTCTTCTGCTTATAAGATACTAGATTTACCCACCATTGCCAAGGTCCTTAACTCAATTAATTTTTGTTTTTCTTCATTTAAGTCATTGCTCTGAGGTAGGGCAGGGATGAGGGGGTTCAGGATACAGAACTATCCTAACTTTGTTGCTGCTGCAGCTTGGGGCCAGATAAGAAGCATCACTCCACAGCAACTGAAGCTCTCGTGGACACAGCCGGGGAAGGGTACATGTCCCCTAGTCTAGGTTCATCTGCCCCCTGCGCTCTCCAGACAGTGAGGCATGGAGCAAACTGTGCACTTTACCCTTGATTCCTTGACAAAGAGGAACAGCCAGCAATGTTCCCATACAAATCTGCTCTCCCTAAAGGGTATCTGTGGTGGGAGGCTCAGGGCTGGGGCAATCCCAAAAGAGGTGGAGCACACCCCAGCCAGCCCCTCTCACCTTCCTGGTGATTCTGTCTCTTTTTTGTATGGTTTTATGTGTCCCCATATGAATTGGGAGTGTGGTGAAGCCACACACACACACACACACACACACACACACACACACACACACACACACACACACACACACACACACACACACACACACACACACACACACACACACACACACACACACACCCTACCTCTCTCTTGCTTTAAGTTATGATAAGAGGAAGCTGCATACTAACTATCGTGGCCCTTGCTCTTACCATTTAGGAAGACTTCTTGAACAAACAAATGGACAGACAGACTCGCACACTTGCTTACAAACTCTCTCAACTGTAGAGTAGATTCCTATATTGTGGCAAAAAAAAAAAAAAAAGCCAGCAAACATAACTGCCTGTAAAAATACATATGTCATTAATGACTTAAGAGCTAAGTGTTTTTTTAGAGATTCATTGATTTTTAATGCTGGAAGAAACAGTTACATCATCTAATCTGATCTGTGTATCATAAACATTATTTTTCACTGAGTTACGCCTGTAATTAGCCCAATAATTTGTTTTTGATAAAGTATGTTTTCCAGAAAAACATTGATAGGGAGACATAAAAAGATGGATACCCCTCCAGTTTGTGGTTACATATTCCAACTGTCTAATTTGAATGTGTCTGTTTTCTATCACATTGAAATCTATTTGTACAATTATATGCATTGCCATTTAAACCTTAACAATGACATCTCGTAAGAAACCCCAACTACCTTGTGAGCGAGCACAATAAGATCCACACATTTTAAAGAAAGCTTAATGGATGAATGTAAACTCTGCTTCCTTGGTACCCATCTAGGAACATCAAAATGGCTGACTTGCCTTTCTAATCGTCTTCATTCCGGCTATTAACTGTAATATAATTTGGGGGTTTTAATCTGGTAATGTGGGTTTAGTATTCCAGAGAGGGAGGTGAGAGATAATAACATGATAGATTCTGTAACTTTATCTTGGCTCTCTGCAGAAAATCTGAAAGGTATTAGCGGAAGTAAAAGGCTCTGTTGACTGTTCTAAAAAGAACAAAATCTTAACAAACACACTTATACGGGCTCTACTTCCTAGAAGCATTTCTGCTGAATGTTGCTGTTAGTTTAAAAGTTTGTATTCACCTGTGAGCATTGAATATTTTGAAGGTCTTGTGCTACCTTTCATTTAATTGGGATTTATTAAAAGATGCTTCTTGTTTTTCAGCACCCACAGTTATTACTTTTACATGATAGTTTACCAAGAGTACAGGGCTTCCATTTTTTCTGTGTTTATGGAAGAGAAGTTGAACCACTTTTCTATCCATGTCAGCCTTCAATAGATGAATCTTCCAATGAAGATTGAGTGTTTCTATTATCAAAGCAGAAAAACTGGAGATGAAACTCTTCATTTATCCCTGACAGAGAGTGCAATCCCTGTTCGGTCTGTACTGTCCCCGGTATAGTTCTTTGGATTTGGAAGGGGGGGAGGAATATGATTAGATGCTGTAGTCATTATGCTTTAAATATTCCGAGAAGGATTTCAGTGATGATAAGAAACATCATTTTTGCCTAGATTGTTGGATACTAGAAGAGAAAAGTGGGTAATTGTATAACTGGTATATCCTGCCAGTGTAGGCTGCTCCATATTTAAATGAAATATTGATGCATTTAAAAATGCCGAAGTGTTCAATAAAGATTTCAGAGAAAGCTACCTAAAAGTTGTGGTTCTTAGGTTAATCTTTTATTTATCTAAAGGATGAAGGAAGCTGTCTACTTCTGTGATATGAACTGCAATCAGCTTAAAAATAATTGACAAATTAATCCCCTCACAGCACTGCAATTGTAAAGGTGTTAGGTTTAATTAGGCCTGTCTGATTGCCTTGTCTAATCAAGAATAAAGGTGGTATCTTTGATGGTTAAGGTCTAGCGGGGACATCCCTGACCTGCCAGTCTTGTACATTTTAATTATTGATTCATACCATTTCAGACTGCCTCACCATGGACCTTAGTTCTGTGTTACCTTCACACTGAAAGGCAAAAAGCAGAAGCTGCCACCAGAGATATATGTAGAGCTGTGGGCGCTTATATTTTTGAGGACTCTTTAACCTTTGGAAGTGCTGACCCGTATTACAAGATGATGTTCATGTTCAATAAAAATGGTTTGCGCCTTATGTAATCAGATGATTTTTATGCTCTTCATTAACAGATTCCCTTACTCTTATTCACATTATCTCCCTATGAGGTAATCCATTTCAATAGTGCTAGTTGAGGAGTTACTACTTGTCAGGGTACCAGAATCATGCCCAAAGTTGTTTTTATTTCTCTTCTGAACACTTACTGTCCATTTTTCATTTTTCTGTCACCAGGAAAATCTTGCACTTGGTAAGCTTTCTGTCTTTCTGGTAGAGTTTGAATGGTTACTTGTCTGTGAAAAGACTCTTAATGAAGGTGTTTGTCACTCTAGCCAGGGTACTTGAGAACTAATCTTTGATTCTTTGCTATTTTGCCTCCCCTTACTGTCCAAGCTAGTGGCACATGGGATCTTAGAAGGTTTTGATTTGTTTTATTTGAAAAGAAAAGATTTGTGTTTGACTTTCCTTATGCTTTTTCACTACCAACAATGGTATTAATGTATGGCTTGCATTTTTTTGCCATGACAAAGCCATGCTTTTTTTATTTTTGTCATAAAAAATAATACTTGGTTTATAATTTGAATTTCATGAATATAACTAAGGGTCCAGTGCTGAAAGCCCTTCCTGCATAAAGAAAACTTGCAGGATGAGTCATGTAGCTTCCTATTTGGGAATCCAAACATTGATATGTTTCTTGTCGTCCATATTAGGTTGCATGTTTTATTTGCTTTGTGTGAGTTAGTGTCTTTTCTTTGCTTGTAGGTGAATGAAGCAACAGTGGAACAGCTAGTGCAGCAATATCCACACATAACCTTCAGTACTGTACTGCAGGATTGCAAGAGGACCTTGGAACGGGCTTATCAAATGGGCTGGACACCCAGTATGTCTACTGCCTCCTAACATCCTATATGATATTACAGTTCAACTGATGCATTCAGCAGGTCTAATGGGGACAGCAGATTGTGGCTCTACTGTGTGGCAGGAATATTTTAAACCTTTTATGTTTTTAAATCTCATTTTGCTTTTTGTGAAATATATGTTTAAGAGTCCATTCTAAATAGGTTTATTTTATTTTAAAGTTTTAAAATTAATGTTTTTAAAGGGGTCTTGTGTCCCTCCTGGAAATTTTGGAACAGAAACTGGACTCTCTAATTGTAGCTAGACTCATGTAACTGTTCTGAATATTAATTGTTGTCTTAAAAATCTGCAAATCCCCAAAGACATAGAAGAGGGCTCATAACCTTTCATGATGCAATATAATTGTGAGTTTACACTAGTTACAGTAAAATGGAGTTAACTATACACTGACTTTGATGTACTGTAAAACTATGTACGAATGTTGAAAACAAATCTTTAGAAATGCATTGTATCTTTTTGTATGCATAAACACAATGTAAAATCCTTTGGCTGATTTCCTGAAGTGGATTCCTAGTTCTGTGGATGGCTTGAGTTATATTTGATATTAAGCCTGTTTTCTTTTGTTCTGTTCCTTTGCCTCAGTCATGCGTGTTTCGTTTAGTTTGTAAGTAGTAACTCAGTGCTAGTATCAGTGTAACTGATCAGCATAGGTCTCTGCTGAAACTGGGAGCTAAACTTAATCCATATGATTACCTAGACTGACACCACCCATATGTTTTAGGATGCATGGTAATATAAGAATCCACAAATAGTTGTGATTTTCTTCTAATTACACAAAATCATTATTTTGAAATTCATTTTTGAATGGAAACCTTAATAAATGATGGTAACTATTGAATGGTAGTAGACAATCTTACTTGTTTTATGTTGTAGAACAGCAGAAGTGATTTTTCCTTAGTCATGTAGGAGATGTATAGATTTCTCAGTTTTTGCACCTTGCCATTTTTGTAATAGGTGAGCTAACAGCGCTTTATTTTACCATAAGTAACTAATGAGGTCAAATGCTGCATAGAAGACACCAGCTATAAGGGAAATAAGATATAAGGCCATGTTTATATGAAACAGTGATATTATTTCATTTTTTTAATTAAACTTTCTGAATGAACTTGTTTCCTTTCACGGAGCTGTCATGTTACCAAATTCTGAAATTTCAAAAAAAAAAAAGGAAAATCTAATACATAAAAGTCACAATACTGATTTTCCCCATTGTAGTGTGTGGTTGCTAATGTACTTGCAAGCCAAGGCTGTGCCATAGCTGAACTCAGTGGTACTCCATGTGGGTGCAAGGGTACAACTACATGCATCACTTTGCAGGATCAAGGCCTTACTCTAGAAGAGAATAATTGCTCTGGAGGAAAAATTCTTCTGGCATCCTCTAAATTATATATTTTAAGCATTTTACTCGTATGCTTTTCATATTTTTCCTCCAACTACAGATGGCAATTGTATACCTGTTTTTTAATCCAAAACTGATTTATAAGGCAATACATGCAGAAAAAAGCTTTAGTGAATACATAAAAATTTAATTTTCTATATGTGTCACAAGAGTTAAATTTGACAAGTGTTGACAAGTGAACATTGCAACTTCAGTTTGAAGTTGCATTAACCTTTAGAATGTTGCAATTTGGTTAAAGGATGATTCTTTGAGGTATATAGCACTGCATATTTGCTCTTTAAAGGTTATGCTGTTTTAATCCAAAATATCAACTGCTCACGTTTTGGATGATGAGTTGCCATTATTGTCAAAGTGTTTTGCTAAGCCAGATGAACTGATACAACATAACCCGGAGAACATTTTTAATATGTCCATGCAATTCTGCCAAAACTGTATTCCAGTCTCACCGCATTAATTTTTGAAAACAACAGGAAAAAGTAATTCCAGTGACAGTTGTTAAATATTTTCTTATTAGACATTTCAAAATGAGGCTGACACATTTATCTGGAAAAATTATAAAGTAGAGTTTTGCTTGGAATGTGATAAATACATGTGAATGTGTATTAAGCTGGGCTTTTTATCTACTCCAAAATGGCAACAATATTTTAAGAATAAAGTCAGTGAATGATATTGCAGATCTAGTGTAGAACTTTAGTCATTTCTCTTTAATGTCTTTTTATGAGTGCAACAGACAATTCACACAGTTTGTAAGTTTCTATTTTTCCGTGAAAGGTTTGACCTTGCGATGAGTTGCAATAAAAGAGAGAAACAAAATATTGTGTCTTGCGTGTGGTTATATAGACACTAACTCTATTTAAGTATTTAAGTCCCCGCGATGTAGGATTTTTCACTTATACATTTGTTAATGTATTTTCCAGTCTAGTTTTAAATAACCCAAGCAATGAGGCATTCACCATTGGAAGATTATTGCACCCTCTACTTGATCTCACTGTGAAGATAGCCAAGTTGTATGTTACCTTCCTTATTCCATTAATCATACCTACATGTAGCTACTTAAATAATTCCTCTTCATCTTTGGTATTTACAACTTTCAGATGTTTGCAGACTGTTATCATATTATCATGTCTCAGTATTCATTGTGTGACCAAATTATACTCATTTAGCTCTTTTAATTCCCCCTCAGTAAATCAGTAATACCTAGATACTACAATGATAGGGGTATGATTTGAAAGACACATGACCTTGTTCTTTGCTACCCTTTTCTAAACACACTCTAGAAAAAAGCTTTCACTGCTTCTTTATCCCTCCTGCTATTCCTTTCCATGTCTTCAAAATGCAAAACTGCTTGCAGTAAAATCCAGACAACTTTCAAGCCGGATTGACTAGGTTTCTTCAATCCCATTTTATATCCTGTGTTTTTTTATTTCTTCAAGACAGCCTAATAACTTGCTGGCACCTGTCATGCAGACACTTTATTCTCTCTCTTTCCTAACTCTTTCAAAATCGTCATTTACTGCTCACTATTTATATATAGTCTGAGACCTTTAACCAATTTATACGAGTCCGAGACCTTTAACCTGCCTTAACTCCACCATCTCATTATCTACAATGACTCACTGCCCCAAGCTATTCACCCACAAACATACATGGAGTTTATTTTTCTCTATTATGAAAGCTACTAGAGACTCCTGTCAAGGATCAGGGCCCTGTTGTGATTAACTCTCAAAGTACATATTACAAATATAGACCTTAACCCTGAAGAATTGATAGTCAATAGAGAGTTTTCCAACAGAGAACCCTAGGTACACAAATCCTAAGGAACCAGCTTTACTTTAAATCACTCACTAATTCCAGAATTTAATTCTTCTGTAATCTCCTTTGAATCACTCCCTTTTGCAAGGGTTGTATAACCATTTCTCTTCTCAGCACCCCCACCACCCTGGGAAAAGAAAGAAAGTGTGCGCACGTGCGCATGCACATGCCTTTTTGCCTTCCCCATTTAGAGAAGTTCTGTGAACTTCCTGGGTTTGACAGCTAATGTAAATTCTCTAAGAAAAAGTAAACATGTTCTTTCAATATTCAAAGAACCATCACCCACAGACATTCTGTCCCTTCCACGATGCAACAACTTTATCTGTCTAGTCCATGTAACTGCCATCCATGACAGCAGAACTGAAAGAGAACACACCTTGCTCCTGAAATTCCAGTATTGAGGTAGATGCTTTGTTGACTGACTCAGATATATTAAGGGAATATTATATATAACGTTATAATATATATATATATTATATATGGACTGGCTAATGTTCCCCTAGATTTTCAAAGTTTCTGGCCCATGTTGCTGATTTTAAAAATATGACTCAGTATCCTCATTATATATTTTATTAAAATTCTTAAAAACAAAATTGACATCGTAACTAAATGAAATAAAGGCTGCCAAAATAAGCAAGAAAGCCATCAAATCAAAATCATATTAAGTTTAAGTGAACACGTAAACAATCATATTGGATTTCAGTTAGGACCAATTTAGTCAAACAATCAGATTAATGCAGCAGATAATCAATCCTTACAAATTCTAGAAAGGAACCAAGGAGATGGCTGTCAGTTTGGTTACAGACTCCAACTAAAGAACTTTCCCAGAGGTGTGCAATCACAACGTATCTGATTGTATATATTAATATTGCAATCCAATTACTGTTTTTATATCTTAAATTACAAATTCAAAGCTTTCTGATTAAAGCTTCCCCCTTGGATTTTATTATCATATATAGAGGTGCCCAAACTAAGATTGTTGGGGAAATAGCTGCACCTCTGGCTTGAAGTGGATTCCACTATATACAGAGCTAATAGTTTAGTTCAATGACTCTCAACATCCCCATTACACAAATTATTCCAGCACCCTGATTACATGTGATGTCTAACCTTATCTTCTCCCCAGACATGGATACAGACATTATTACTAAGATGCTTTAATCAACGGAACCTTCACTTTACAATTTACCACTATATTTTGTTGCTGATAGTTTTAAAAGGTTCCTTAGGAGATGTCCTCAAGATTTTACATGGGATTTTCTTTCCAATACCTTCCATATGCAAACTTTACAAGTGTTTGTACACACATGCATGCTCACAATCACACTTTCATACCCTAAAAAAGGGGTCAGCAATCTTTAGCTCTTGCCCAGCAAGATAATCTGCTGGTGGACCGCAAGACATTTTGCTGATGTTGACCATCCAAAGGCCTTGCCCTGCATCTCCCAGTGGCTTCAGTTCACCATTCCTGGCCAACAGGAGCTGTGGAAAGTGATGGAGGCAGCTGTCATTTCCTTCAGCTCCCTTTGGCAAGGAACAGTGAACCCCGTGGCCACTGGGAGCTACGGGAGACCAAACAAATGTCTTATGGCCCACCAGCAGGTTACCCTGATGAGCCGAGAACCAAAGAATGCCAACCCCTGCCCAAAAATGATTAAGGTCTGGGATGTCTTCCAGCTAATAAATACAAATGCCAAAACTAGATAAAGGAAAAACAAAATAAGCTAACACAGGATTAAATTCTTCAGCACCACAATCTTTAGGGTCACATTGAGTACATTGAGGAGTAGCAGTCAAGGAACTGGATGATGACATTGGAGACGTACTTCATGCAGGCTTTTCCAGGTGCAGGGAGATTGGTCAAAATTGGCATGGTCTGTTGTTGATGTTGTGACTGCCTAAGGGATTGAACTCTGGCTTCTCTCTTATGGCTTGTTGACTAGCAAACCACACACAATTCCTTCCTTTACTGCAATTTTTTTATTGCCAGTTCTTGCTTACTCCATTTTCAGCACCTCTCTCCCATGCCATTGGGCAAATCAGACCAGATGGATCCTTAGATACCGACTATATGGTGGTCCAGTCAAACAGGAGTGGAGGCTATCAATTTGAAAGAGTCACATTTAAGCCATCAATTCCAAAAAATTTCATATTTCATACCATGTGCACTATGTGTCCGTAACACCCAAAAATATAAAAAATAAGAGGCACAAGGTTGCGTTTGAGGAAGATGTCAGTGTCTCAGCCACGTGGCAACGTTCTTGAACTGATATCTGTCCTCTACAAAAGGAAAAGGGGGCTCAGCTTCCTATACATTCTTCAATACCACAATCTTATAAAATAACTGGTCACAAAAGAGCCTAATAGGAAAAAAATAAAACGAGCAACCGAACATACATTCATCAGCAATTATTAAAGGTAACTTTAGACCTCCAATGACAGGTCATAGATGCAACCAAAATAATTGGGAACAGTTTCTTTTTCAAATGGAGTCAGAAGTTATACCCATTGTCTCTTCAGAAATCCCTCATCTTAAGAAAAAAGTTACTTGAAAGGTAACCAAGATAGCCCATGTGAAATGTATGCTATGCCTGGATTAGGGATGGAAAATCCTGTTTAATCAGTAAACCAATTAAGCATTACCTGCCCACAGAATAGTGGGCCCAACCCAGCTGGAGCAGCCCCCAGTCCACAGTGCTGGTGGCTCCCAGTCCTGCAGGGCTGCCATCTGCCAGCCCCTGCCCAAAGCATGGTGGTCCCAGACGGGTTAGAGCAGTCCCCCTGCCCGTGAAGCATCACAGGTGGGGGCCTGCTCCTAGGTGCTGGGGAATTGGTTACCAGTAAGCATCACCCAATAAGGGTGATGCTTACCAGGTAATTAGTTAATTGTTCCCATCCCTAGTCTTTATGTGCTATTTCTCTCATGCTTTTATCGATGTCTCCTACCCACTCTTCTGGCAGCATAACACTGTGGGGCAATGCTGAGTGCTTGGGTGGCCACCGAGAAGAGAGGCAGGTGCAGAGCACCTACAGCTGGCAGCATGTGGTGCTGCACATGCCTCAGTACAAATATATTATTCCGCACATGGATGGAAAAAATTAGAGGGAACATTGCCCAGGGGGAGAGGATTGTTAATCATTACTGATGAATTTGGATTTGGAACTGGCCTACAACATTCTCACTCAAGCCTTGAATATTCCATTTTCTGTAAATCAACATTTAAAATATTTGGTTGGGTGACATTGTTAGAGGGACTCTAATGTTATAATGTTGATCTGTTCATAATGTTTATAGTGCAATTGTGTACAGAATTTGGGTAAGGTGCCCACTTAAAATGGCGATTGTCATCAGTGGCTGGAAAACAAAATAGAGTTTATGGACAGTTGAACTTTGGACTTTTCCTGTCTTAAATGTTTGCACTTGTTACTAAAATTGCACATAGCACACTAGAACTGTACCCACGACATGCAGATCCTTTGCACCCAGCCCGAAATTGTGCACACCACCCTACAGAAGTCTTCCCACCAAAGGTTCTGCAAAAGCACTGCACCCCAAGGGAGGGGGTGGTCAATGTTCTGTCTGTGTCTGTGAGGACAGCGTGTGTCAGAGAGGGCGCATCTATGCCATTGAGGGCCTACATCCCTGTATCGAAGGATCAGGATCCAATGACGGTTACCCTTCAAGAGTAGCATTCCAGCCTGACAGCACCAGAGAGGGAAAAGGCATAGGTATCATTCAAAACTTCAGTGGGTTCCCATACCATAGTGAAGGCTCAGCACTGGTGATCTGGGATACACCAAGCAGAGGTGTTTGATCTCTACCCACCTCAGACCATAACATTGCCATCGTCCCTGAAACACTCCGTTGTGGTGAAGGCCCAACAAAAATCGTACCAGAATTGTACCACCATTCATCATCAGCCTTGGCTCCTGTGGCAACAGCCTAGGATTCCACTGAAGGCAATTGATCCATCTGCGAGGGATCACTTGCGGTTCCTCCCTGAGGGCTAACCTGAGCCCAAAGGTAGAAAGTTGCAAGCACCAGTACCACCATCAGCGACACAGAGACTTTTGTAATGTATAAATACCTTACCTGTATTGGGGATCTTTGTCTTTCTTCTCTTCTGTTTTGGGGTGGGGGTTGGATTTGTTGGTTGTTGTTCTTGTTCTTATTTATGTACTTGTCAATTTAAATTCTTACAATATATTAGTGAACTTTAATCTGGACTCCAAGTGTGTTTCTTTTGGGGAGAAATCACCGGTGATCAGATACAGTGTCAGGGGCCTCCCTTCTGGTAACCAGAACATTTAATATCATCAATCAGATAACTTTTCCTAAATTCTAAATTAACTCAAAAGATTCTGCTTGTTACTGATACTCTGGGATAACAACATGCTTCAGAAAGCTGATGACAGACAATTAGACAGAGAGAGAGATAGGAAGAGGGGAGTAAAAAGGGGGCTATCTGCAGGGAAGGTTCCCTTTTTTCCTCTTTACTCTTAGTTTATGTAAGTTAATTTCCAATTGGTTTAACTTAGATTCAGCTTCGTAATCAGGGGAAAACGTTATTCCCTGGACTTCATGGGAAAGAGGAATTGCCTAAAAATATGTTTGTCCAAAACCTAGGCCAGATTCAGACACCTACAGAAACTGAGGCCCACTTCCAGGTCTAACAAAACTTGGATTGGTTGAAGTGTACTTTTTGAGTTTTTCTCAGAATGTTTTGCAAAGCTTTGTATAAGAAATTGTAG